>NW_027271529.1:280000-776960 GCF_040938485.1 Diadema antillarum | reverse complement strand
CTTTCTTATTGATCATAACCATAATTTTTCTTTCTATTTCTGATGCTTGTTTACTGTAATCGTGTAATATATTTTTCTGCCTTTAACATTTTGTATTCCTGTAATTTTGTACATTTGTATTCTTGGAAACAGACATGATTGTCTTTGTGTCTATTTAGCATTTGCTATCAAATACGGGAAGGAAAAATAAGAGACCGTTTATCTGCCTACTAGGGTGAAGACATAAGCTGCTAATTCAAAACTGCAATTTCCTACCAAGACAAAATAAAGAAATATAGAAAGATCATGTGTGCCTAGAGTCAGATTCCATGTACTGTATTAGCCATTATATGAGCTGTGAAGTTTAGAAATCCTGTGCCATTTTCTATGCATGCAGCAAAACTAGTGTAATATCCAGGAGACATGCATGTAGCATGATTGAAATAGCATCACACCTGGCACATTGCTTAGCAATAGGACAGTCAGAATGATGCTCTTATTCTTTTGTTTCCTTGTCTTCATCAGATAATCATTCAATCATATTTGAAACTTTGAACATACGCAGATAAGATCTTGGATGGCACTTTCAGTGTTTGTTTATGAGCAAATAGTAGGTGCAGGTTTCATTCAGTATTTGCTAAATGTGATGAGAGACCAAACAGAATGCACTTAGCCTATTATCCCAAATTTATGCTCGCAAATGTTTTCTATACCCTTTCTAGAAATATTACTATGAAAGCATTGCAAAATGATTGATGCATGTACAGTCAAACTCGGATACCTCGAATTCGTCGGGACTGAAGAAAATGGTTCGACGTACGCAAATTTCGAGGTACGCGTACGTCGAATTTTCTTCGACTTGTCCGATGTTTATCGATGTTCAACGTTTATCGATGTTCAACATGGTGTCTGTTATAGTGCCTAGTGATTGTTTGCATGCTTGTCAATTTGAATTGAATCAACTTTTATATGAATGAATTGAGTGAAAATAGGAAATGAAATCAAAATTTCAGAAATAAAGATTTTGGTGGCCCGATCGCGCCACCAAAAAAAAAAAAGTCGGATGTTTGCCTTCACTTTTCAAAATGAACAGCGGTAACAATCGGTTACGTAAGATGCTAAAATAAATGTCAGAGTTTTGCGTTTAATTGTGGAAATGAATGACGGTAATATTCGACTCGGTATGATACTAAAATAAATGTCGGATGTTTGCTCATACTTTTGGAAATGAAATAACGATAAGACTCAGCTCCGTATGGTGCTAGAACTAATGTTAGATATTTGATTTTGCGTTCGGAAATGAATAAGGATAACATTCGGCTCCGGAAGACGCTGAAATAAATGTCGAATTTTTGCTATGACGTTCGGAAATGAAAAACAATAACATTCAACTCCGTACGATGGTTAAATAAATGTCGGATGTTTCCTTATACTTTTGAAAGTAAATAGCAATAGCATTCGGCTCCGGAAGATGCTAAAATAGATGTCAGATGATCGTTTTTATGTTCGGAAGAAAATAGCAGTAATATTCTGCTCCATCATGTCCATATGATGCTAAAATAACTGTCTGATGTTTGCTTTTAAATTTCGAAATGAATAACAGTAACATTCAGCTGCGTTTAATGGTAAAGTCAATGTTTGATGTTTGCTTTGACGTTCGGAAAAGAGTAACAATAATATTCAACTCCTGACAATGATGAAATAAATGCTGGATGTTTGCTTCTATGTTCGAAAGTAAATTGCAATAACATTTAGCTCCGAAAGATGCTAAAATAAATGTCGAATGTTTGCTTTGATGTTCTGAAGTGAATAACAATAACATTCAACTCCGTACGCTGATAAAATAAATGCCGGATACGTCCGAAAGTAAATGTCAATAGCATTCAGCTCCGGAAGATGCTAAAATACATGTCGAATGATTGCTTTTACGTTTGGCATGTTTGGAAGTGAACAGCAGTAACATTCTGCCCCATACGATGATAAAAAAATATATATATATTAGATATTTGCTACGGTACATTTCAAAATAAATATCAGTAACATTCAGCTATACGTTTCATAGTCCAAAATGTCTGATGTCTGCCTTTACGTTCAAAAATGAACAGTAACATTCGGCTCCGTGCGATGATAAAATAATTGTCAGATGATTCATTTCACTTTCGGAAGTGGACAGCAGTAACATTCGGCTCCGTTCGATAATGAAATAAATGTCGGATGTTTGAAATGAATAACGGTAATATTCTGCTCCGTACGATGCAAAAATAAATAACAGATTGTTGCTTTAAATTTTGGAAATGATTAATGGTATTAATCCGCTCAGTTAGATGCTAAAACAAATAGCGGATGTTTGCTTTCACGTTTGGAAATGGATTACGATAGTATTCAGCTCCGTAAGATTCTAAAATGAATGTCGGTTGTTTGCTTTTACATTTAGAAATGAATAACGGTAACTTTCGGTTTTTTACAATGCTAAAACAAATGTCGGATGCTAACAAATGTCAGCAAATGCTCCCATTTTCTCATTTCAAACGTAAGTTTTGACCTCCTCAATATATTGGCATCAACTTTTATAATAATATCTACGCCTATTAACTTGTCAAATCTTTAAACACTAAGTAAGATGATTGAATTTTCTATTCATTTGTTTTAGACATGGACATCTGTATCACTTCAATAATGCTTAATATTAATTTGTCTATGTTTAGTAGGACCGATTTAGTTTTTCTAATGTTTTTCCTGATTTTTTTTTTTGTCACCAGATTTTACTTTCGACCACCAGAAAATAAAAATCAATGATATTGGTGGCCCGATAAAACTTAGTGCGGAGCCCTGTGTATTCTATTCTTCATTGTGATCGGCCTATACTTCCAGATTTTCATAATCGCATTGCTGGAAAAAAAAGTTTCAGTGCTTGCGTTCTCGGGGAAGTAAACTTCGTGAAAGGCAAAAAAAAAAAATAGTTTAAAAAAAGGCACTACGATGTAGATTGATGTTTTGACAGTGGAGCGTGATTAATGGCAAAGATATAACTGTCAACGTAAGCAGGTGCGCCCCGACGGTTGAGAAATCTACGCGCACGGTATGACTGTCTCGATCAAAAATCAAAACACAGTGGTTAAAGAAAAGCAAATGATGGGGCAGCGCGTAGTGCTCTATCGTAAAGCACTCCATTGGCACGGGTGCTATGTGCATACCCATGTACGTGTGGTGTTGGGGATTTTCCTTGTCAGCTGTGTATCGGGTATTTCTTCTTGGGCGCGCGATTGTTCTGGTCTCAGAATATTTACAATCGAGTGTGAAAACATGTGACACGTCTTCGCTGTCCACGCGCGCTTAATCGGAGATGCTGAGTGATGTTTACAATTTCGATTCGAGCAACATGCTGGGAAAAACAATAAGTTAATTAAGATCGGGACATTAGATTTCCCTTCGAGGTAACCGAACTTCGAGTTATCTTTTTCGAGCTACGCGAATTTTAATACACGGAAACTCCATAGGAACAATCGGGACTTTCATTTTGCCCCCGAGGTAAGTGATATTCGGCTTATCCGATGTCGAGGTATCCGAGTTTGACTGTATCTATATTTCCTGCTCTATTGCAGCAGAGGGCAACAAATTGAATTTTATTCAGTTACGTCACATCTGATGCGTTTTAGCTCAGACGTTGTAGCGGTAACTTTTGCCAAATTCTACCTGAGCAAGTTGTGGTAATTACCTCGACATGGATGTACCCCGACAACTCTTCAGTAAGAATGCTCATGCACTCCTGCAGTAACATTCCTTTGATATTAGATTGTAAACACGTTGTCCCAACGTTGGGTAAAGTCTGTTGAAACAGGGCTTTCTATAGTCATGTACACATTTTGGCAGTACCGCACAATATTTTCATTGTGTAATCAAAATCATTTCGATCAACAAAGTTTATCTTGAAAACTTGGTGGTCATTAATAAAGATAAATTTTGTCAATGACGAGTGTTCAGCAAATTGAGGTGTTTTGTGTCGTGTGTGTGCGTTGTGTGTGTTTATGTGCATGCATTTGTGTGTGTGAGCGTGTGTGTGTGTGTGTGTGTGTGTGTATGTATGTTGGGGTGTCTAGTACGGTGTGTCTGTGTGTATGTATCGGGTGTTCACGGGCCAGGTCTGTGTGTGCACAGGTATGTGTGTTTAATGCTTTTGTTTCTGTTTTATAATGATATTCCATTATCTTGGTCGCTTTGCTCCCATCTTGACGGACGGCATACTTTTGAGAGAATGAAACCCAAATATAAAGGGTATTCAACATGATATTATATTTCTCTTTTCTAGCATACTGAAAGAGCATAATATTACTTGACTTGCCTCTTTTCGAAAACAGGAATAATACCCCAGTATTACCCTTAACATTATGTTAGTAACAAGTCGAGGGAATGTGTATACTTTCATTAAAAAAAAAAAAAACACCTATGCAATTTTCTTCAAAGTTTCTTTGTAGCAATGTCCTACACTGTGTACACTGACGTCACGAGTCACGAACGAGTCTTTTTATCCAGCGATGACGGCACAAAGTTCTCAACCGATTGACTGATTTTCCTCAAAATTCTCATGCCTTACCAATTCAATTCAATTCAATTTATTCGGCACAAAATAAATCAAAAGTACATTATGTACACAATAAAAACAAAAGCAATGTGTATAAACGTACATGCACATATTATGGAGATTAATGCCGGGACCCCTTTGAAGCATCTGGTGCTCGTTGTTGGGGCCCAAAACAAAATTATACAAAATACAGTTGCTAAATAGCATATTGTGCAAAAAATGAAAATGAAAACAAAAAATACACACACACACACAAAAAAACTTATCAGCCCTACACTATGCACACACACACACCACATTCTCATCATACACACATCGCACACCCAACACACTCATTCAGTAGCAATGTCAGGATCAAAGAAGTGAAAAGTAGAAGAAATTTGGTAGCAAGCAGTCTACTCAGACATGAATAACAGTTTCTTAAAAAAGAAACCTTACCAAAAAAACCATATTGATGCTTTCACTCAATTCACATCCGTAATCTGAGTTTCGTTCCCCTTTAATACCCAATATGCATATTGCTGAAATGAAGCCACATATTTAATTCCTGAAACTTTAGCCTCATTTCCTTCACCTTTTCCTTGATGTGTATCGTGTATCTGTACAAAAGCGTTAAATTGCCGTTCTATACTTATGACATGACGAAATATTTCATCCTCGTTAAATTGACTTAACCCTAACTAGGCCGGGCTATTTAGGTTGTTGATAGAGCCGGGGGAGGGGGGCCTCCAGATCTCGGCCGTCGACCACGCGATCGCAACGAAAACTGGCACACACATTGCCTATGATGTAATCTAAAATAACATGAAGTTAATTTTATGAAAATTATCATTTATGCTAAATTATGCTAATTTATGCATAATGATGCATGAAATCAGACTATTTGGTATAAATCACAAAATAAAGCTCAAAACAGGCACATTTTTTGTGTAAATATTCTTTTTAGTTTTCTTAGCAAATGTAAAATTGTGATATCAGAAAAAATTCTTAAGTATTTTATGTATTTCATTGTTTTTTCGACTTTATGTTTTTCACTGTTTTTTCGATGAAATTTGTCCGCGACATCGCTCCGAACAAGAAAATATGTTATTCATTGATTTTAATCAATAAAACACCAAAGTAATCATGCTTTTATGAAATTTGCCTGTAAGCACAGTTTGCATTGAAATTGTACACGAATTCACGTTTTTGAGCAATTTTTGGTCTGACATGCATGTACATATTTATGCGTAACTTCGGAACCGCGTGCCCGGGCGTCGCAAATTTGGTGTCAAAAGATGCGGGAGACTCGAAAGAAAAAAGTCATGAAAGGTCGCGGCGATAGCTTTTTGTGATTGCGATATAGCGCCGAACGTCGAGGGGGAGGGGCCTCGGAGGCCCCCCCCCCCCCCCCCCCCCCCGCCTAGTTAGGGTTAATAGTCCATTTCAACATGGCGAAATAAAGTGCTGACTTCACATAAACTAATACAAAACATTTTGAACATTCTTCCCTGCTTTGATCTCATGATTTCCGCCGCCAGCAAGCTAGAGCTGCAAAACACAACGCAGTTTGAAAATTTTTAAACAATACATGTGCAGAAAAAAAAAAAAACTGTCTTGAATGAAGAAAAATGCATGCACAGTTGTGGTATGTATCAGTATATCACGACTCAGATATTTTCATTGGCAAAATTCTACAGAAAAAGCTGTTTAGCTGATTGATTATGATATGTAATCTCATTTTCCATCTTTTCCGCACATTTTTGCAGAGTAAAAAGAAATAGCAAAGGGGAGCGGGCATGTGTGTCTCACTATTAGGCAATGGGTCGTATGTGTGAGCGATAGCGAGCGAGTCTGTAATTTCCAAGCAAAATATACACGAAATTATAGTCATGTTCTGACGTTTGCTGCTTCTCGTCATTGGCTTTTATTCAAAGATTGTTCCGCATGAGAAGGCGCATCAGCTATTAAGAACGGAATTAGGGAAACAGTTCCTTTGTCATTGACGATGCATGATTATGCAATCATCATTTTCGAGACACCCTGTACCTGTACTCATTGAGATGCGCATAGTCA
Organism: Diadema antillarum; assembly: GCF_040938485.1. Classification (NCBI taxonomy): domain Eukaryota; kingdom Metazoa; phylum Echinodermata; class Echinoidea; order Diadematoida; family Diadematidae; genus Diadema; species Diadema antillarum. The sequence continues at coordinate 770,347 of NW_027271529.1, read as the reverse complement.
GATGGCGGCGGATCTCGTACTTCATAGTGGTTGGATTCGTTGAAAGTCCATTCGTGAGTACTAGGTCCATGGTTCCAGCAAACCGTGAAGAGAATGATAATTGGAGAGTAATATAAGAGGTTTCCTGTCAGGAGACATCCTACTAATTATACAATAAAGTAGATTCATTTTTGCATTGTCAGTTATGTAATTGTATCCCATCTTACCGGACATACTAGACTACAGGAAATCTTACGCTGAGTAGTTTGTGCATCTTGACCTTTTGAATCTTTTGTTATTATACCTTGCACTTAAAAAAAAAGCTCTTTGAAGCCAATAACACTAAATGTTAAGTAGAGTACTCGAAAGGAACGTTTGGAACAGAATGTTGATGAGTATTGTCTATGTTTAGCTAAAAGTAATGGAACGATTCAAAACTGGCACGCGAATGTTCAAACTCTTAATTCAGACATCAGTTCGTGAAAAATGCGCCACTTGGTATAGCGACTCTTTCGATAAAAACATGCCATCATCAAAGTTTCCCAAAATGCTGACGTTTGATAATATTATTGCAGGTAGTGAGCGATGGACGTCAATCGTCGCTTTAACTGTTTTTTGCTCTTCACTTTTTACGCCCAGTCTCGGTGAGTACCTTCCTAGAATGATCTAGAATTAAGAATACCATATCTAAAGAAGTTCTTACAAGTCATGATACGTGTATGAAGGACGTTTTTTAGTGAAAAGAAAAAAAAATCGTCTGTTGATAACTTAGCACAGACATAAGTTAAATTCAAATGTTTGCATTTTTTTAAAGATCAGTGTATCGAAAACATGGAAAACAGAAACCTTTCGACATTTTGAGAGGTGTTATGAATAAAAAATATAATTACATGAAGTCACGACGTTTGGTAATCATTCGCCAATATATTATTTGCACATTATTTTCTTCATGTTGTATATCGGTGTAATTGTCATCATTATTATCAGTATCATTATCATCAATGTTCTTTTGGCTAATTTTCCAACGCCAACCTAACACGATAAAATGAAAGGATCCCTTGAGTTGTCGTTTTCTTTGAATGAATAGATAATAAAATAAATAATGAATCGTTGGTCCGTATTGATACCAACATTAATAAAACCATGACAGTTTAGCCTCTTAACATAGTGTTCTAAATAGCAGTCAATAACGGGTTGTAGCATTCTGTTCGATTGGCAATTTGGTTTCAGGGAAACCAAACCTCGACAACGCATATCTTGCTTGTCCGTTGAGACAGGGGAGCTTATTCTTTTGCACAGTCATCACACTCCACTTTCAGACTCCCTCTCAAGTATGCATGATATATCTTTATCTGTTGACTAATTATTACTTTGTCTTCAGTCCGCTGTAAATATGAATGTTTTCTTTCTTTATAATCATACTTGTACATGTTTGTTTGTTTGGTGGCTGTATAATGGTTTATTGTTTGTAAACTTTAATATGCACGCCGGTATAAAATACGAACACGAACTATTACCTTAGCTGTACCAAACTTTTAAGGCCATTCAGAGTTCATTACCTGCCTATGAAGGTATGAGTTTTAGTAGAGGCTACTATGTAATCCCGTGAGATTTTTGTGCCAAAATTGATTTTTTTTTGGCTAACTTAGTCAATTTGGGGGTGCTGAATCCAAAAAACTTTGGTTCCATTTTTTTCCGACCACGTCTTCAGCCGCCATTTTGAATGTCAAAATGGCCGCCATAGCAAACTGTATTTTTATCCATATCTCATTAAGTGAGCATTGTAGAAGCTTTAAATTTGGTGCAAAATGCATGGTTGTGGTGTCAGACAGACTGGTATATCTTTTTCTGATATTGTAGATTGTTTTGATACATTATGTAGGCTGCCATCTTGAATTTCAAAATGGCCGCCATAGCAAACAATATTTTGAACCATATCTCATACAGTGAGCATTGTAGAAGCTACAAATTTGGTGCCAAATGCATGGTTGTGATGTCAAACACTCTGATATATCATTTTCTGATATTGTGGATTGTTTTGATACAATTTATAGGCTGCCATCTTGAAATTCAAAATGGCCGCCATAGCGTTTTTACCCATATCTCATGTTGCAATTATTGTAGGAGCATCAAATTTTCAGTAATGTACATGCTTGTGGTGTCCAACGTTCCAGTACAGCTGTTCCCTATTGTGGATCATTAGATACGCCACCATCTTGAGATTCAAGATGGTGGCCATATAAAAACATATAATACTGTGGTAAGCGCCTTAGATGAATTTGCCAAAATTGTCCTAGTTAGACCGAATTCATTTTCAGGTCACACAGAACGACAGCCAGCTCTTAATTCAAAATGGCCGCCATAAATTCAGACTGTAAGGACGAGGTTCCAATGACGTCATCAAGCCATCCTGAGGGGCAAAAACTGCATTGTTTATTATGGTGGGGGGGGGGGGGGGGGGTAGGGGAGGGGTCCTATACCACTTCCCATAGGTGTGGGCAAGCGTGTAAGCGTTACATCCCACGTCCCATAATAGCCAGGAATATGTGGTTTGCGTACTGTGTGCTACAGCTATGCGCTTTATACACACGTGATTTGTTTTTGCCTCTCAGGTAATACACTATTTGGTGTCGTGGAACCTCGTTAAAAGTTATATTCAATCCCAGTTATTAAATATCTGTACAAAAGCAAGCATTGATACGATTAAAGGTGATCTTCAAAAACTTGATGCTGCCTCGAGAGAATGAAGACAAACAAGGAAAAGTCTCGCAATGGCAAGAAATGCCACGGTCACCCTACCAGGCATCCCATTCACAAGCTTGTTTGTTGACCACAAAATGAAACAACTCATCAGGAAGCTCATAGTTGCTGGATGTGTTTCTGGAATAACATAGAATGAATAAGGAATGTCAATGAGTAGGTTTTTTTCCTGATTGCCCTGTGTGGGTCATCCTCAATTATCAAGACTTCCAAGATGCTTACTGCTTTACCGCCAATGATTCTAAAACTACAAAGGAGCAATAATAGCTCAGTTCTGAGGCACTTTGGATGCATCAAAATTCCTCAATGATTTAGAACACCATCACACAAGGGTAATCTCAAAAATTGTCACTGCATTGAAACTGATGAATATGGTGTTTGGCAATCAGGTTCAAGGAGAATATTCTAGAAAGAGATGAAAAGGGAAGTTTTCATGTTCTGTACGAAGAATTTGTATCTGAAAGAATTAAAAAAAAAAAAAACCAATCTATCTGGGCTAATATGAGAAAGGCCAGACATTCAGCTCTTGCAATTGAAATACACCATTTAAGATTGGATCAAAAGTCATTAAGCTTAAGAGGACCAATACACTGCAAAAACAGTGGTGTTAGATTTAACACCACTGGTGTTGAATCTAACACCGGCCGAACTTCAATAAAGGACCACACCATCTGGTGTTGAAGTAACACCGTCTCTGGTGTTAAAATATCCAACACCCATGGGTGTTAAAGGGTGTAAAAATATATCAACACCAGCCTCGGTGTTTTTTCAACACTTAAGAGAGTGTTAAGAAGTTGACACCATAATGGTGTTCATTTGACATCCCAACACCAGTTATGGTGTAAGTTCAACACCCGTGGTGTTAAAATATACCAACACCAGCTTTGGTGTTGCTTAGATTATTGATAAGTTGACACCACTTTGGTGTTCTTTTGACACCCTTTAACACCAATGACGGTGTAACTTCAACACTATTTGTTGTTAGAATCTATACCCCAACACCTGTCATGGTGTTATTCTAACACCTCAAAGTGTTATAAGTTTGCATTATTTGGTGTTTATTTGACACCACAGAAGTGTTGATTCAACGCTTCAGAGTGAGAAATAAATTCCAAGTGATGCCAACTTATTAACAATTTGAAGTGTCGATACCTCGACATCATTTCACACTCTCCACATTCAATCGCACAAAATAACACAGTAATGTAAGTAGGTGAAAGACAGTCACGTGCTACTAGGTTGATCAAAATATTTAATAAATTCTGTCTGTCACAACAAAACACAATAATTCTATTACATGTAATGAAAGCCTCATCTCTACAATATAAGTATCAAAATGGAATACCTTTGACCCTTTCAGTTGGTTCTTTGATTATCTATGCAAACGAGATACATTATGGCTATTGTAGGCTAAAATATCAAATTTAAATACTCACTCTGAATACCTTTGGCCTTCTTGGCACTATCAAGTTGAATTTTCAAATGAAATTGATACTAGTAATATATCTTCTTGGCTCTATCATTCAAATGTTCAAATTGAATTGCCTACTCAGCTGTATAATTCAAATAATCAATATATATCATCCAGTCTGGTTGTAAAATGTTAACATTTTAAAAAAAATTATACTCTTTCGTTTGATCAATGCTATTGCAAGTGACGATACAAGCATGTGAAATTCGGATCATTTGAATATTCAAATGACACACATAAGGCCTTCTTGGGCCAATATTTTCAACTCGAACTGGATGTAATTGATACCCCCACCTAAAACTTAGAGAGTTAGCTCAATTCACGATATTCTTGTATGCCTTTTGTTGAAAAAAAAGTACAATGTAACAAAAGTTGTTACCATAGCAAGATTACTCAACAGTGAGATCAGTGTGCGACTCATTTTAAGATTACACCGGTTACATGAGCGAAACCTCAAGTCAAATGCTAGAAAACTGAGGGAGCTCACCCAATTCACAGTATTTTTTGTTTGATTTTCATTTTAAAAGATGGTTGCCATTACATTAGCACTCTGTGCAATATTTCAGGCCAGATGCTCAGAAATTGAGGGAGATTGCATAATCAACTGTTGTGTAAGTTTTTAATTAGAAAATGTCACTGCCATGATAACACTTTCTTTGACCGATACAAAAGATGACATTTGCACATTAGCGCACTACAGTGGTCACGTGCCAAATTTCAAGTCAAATGCCTAAAACATGAGGGAGTTATGAGTCAATCACAATATCTTCAATTGCTTTGTATTAAAAAAAAAATAAGTTAGCATGGCAACGCATTGTTTAACATTGACGAGAAAAGTGTTTTGCACATCTAGAATTTATCTTGTCACAATATATAGGTGTCATATCTCAAGGTTATTGCTAAAAATTGAGAGAGTAAGCTCAAGCCACTTGTAGTTTATACGATTCTCATTACAAAATACCATTAACTTGAAAACATACTATTTGACAATGACGAAAAATAAAATTTGCACAGGTACATAATATGTACAGTGGTCACATGTGCCAAATTTAAAGTCAAATGCTCAAAATCTGAGGAAGTTAGCTGAATCCACATCGTACTTGTGGATGATTTGTATGAAGATGCTGTTGCCATGGAAACGGATTTATGACCCCCACAAAGTGTCTTGCACGATAACATATTATCATAGTGACCATATGTATCAAATTCAAATTTAAATGCTAAAAAAAAAGAAACTAAGAGAGCAGCGTGATCCACACAATTTTGTATAATTTGTTTAAAAACTGCAATTGCCATGGCAACAGATTTCTGGACAATCGAATTTCAACAGAATTGATTTAAAACTGAGTAGCTTGATCCACATTCTGTATTTGTAATCTTTATGAAAATTTGATGTTACCATGGTAATGCATTACTCCATACTGACACATGTAAACTAGGACATGTAAAAATTACAAGGTCGTTGTTCAATGTCCCCTGGACTAAAGGTAATCACCTCCTCATCAAAAACTGTCATCGACTAATGAAGAGTACTGCTTCATCAACTGTATATCATCAGTCTCTATCTCGGTTCCTCTATAGAACTGGACTTGGAGTATCTTCAGTTTCATTGTCACAATGATGATTCTTCAAGTGTCTTCTAAAACCATTGAACGAATCAAATTATGTCCGTACACAGGCCCCCTGGGCGCAATTTATTGTTTGTCCATCACTCAGTCCATGTTCGTATGGCAAACAGTGAAAAAAAAAGTAGTTTCAGTGGGAACTCCTAAAGAATGCATCACTTCATTATCTATTTGAAAGTTTAGATCTCGGTTCACTAACTCGGGGTAATTCCAAATGTCCAAAGGTTGATGAGAGGTTTTGCATACCGTAGACAAAACACATATTTAATGTGCTTTGAACAATGTGTCGAAGGCACTCTGAATGATATCACCAGGGCAGGGTAGTACCAAGTGGTCAACAATGAAATAATATTGGTACACATGTATGTTATCCTTCTGACGTCCTCTGTCAAGCAAGCTGCATCTTCTGATCTTCAAGCAAGTAAGCTGCATCAAGAGCTGCATCTTCTTCTGCTTTCCCTCTTCAAGTGGTGATCAAAACTAGCATCAGGCTGAAAATGTAAGGAAACAATGAAAAACAAACAGACATTGTATGAATCTATTACAAATTAAAACTAGACAAATTTGACTGTGACCTTCATTTCGATTCCATAATGCAATTTGATAGACTCAGTCATACATAGGCTTAACACATTTTATTCACATTTATGATTATCTTAACAGATTTCAAGCTATCACACACACGGAGGGATGGACTACTCAAAACCATAACAATTCAGGCACCACTTCTTGGCAGAGGATAATAAATGGATCTTATTCCATTTTACTTAAAGATCACTATAATGTCACAATTAAAACTCACTTATACCTATTTTTTCTTTAAAGAAGCTTTGAAATTTATCACTTTTCTCTTATTCGTGACTGATCAAAAGCAACTTCAAAATTTTAGCCTACATATGGGGAAGACAATCTTTAAAGTTCAAGGATCGACTTTGAAGCATTCACGAGTAAAGTTCTCGTCGACATCAGGACATAACCCTGACAAAGGCAAGTGCGCAAAAATATTCACAACATCCAAAAAAAAAAAAGTTAACCTGTGAAACATTGAAAAGCAAGTGATCTTAATAAATTACATAGTCCAACAACACAAAAAAAAAACCCAGAAAATTTCCCTTGACCTCTAATTTCTTTTCTGATACAAAAACAGATCATAGAAAGTAGAAAATGCAAAATCAATTAAACTCGTAAAAATCAATTTCATTTTCAGAATACCAAAGTACTGTGAGTTCTAATTGCCTGTCCAAAATGACTCATAAAGGCTTGTTCAGATATGATGAGACAAACTCCGGCAACATTTTAGTGCACAAATCAATGCGATATGAGATGGTAAAAAACAAACAAATAAACAGATCAAAATGCAACAAAACTAAACAAAAACACTGAGGCAAGAGGAATATATTTTGCCACACAGTGGCAAGAAGTTATGGTGCAATCAAGCTCAAAAGTAAGTGAAGATACAATGTCATGAGTTTTTATCTTTATCTTACTTTTTTTTGAGTCATGTGCATTCATTAACATATGAAAGTGGCGTGGTTCGGCGCACCATATCTGAACACTAAAAATGTCAGGGGGTTTGTCGCATCATATTTGAACAAACCTTATAGTCATGTAGACTTACCTTTTGAAATCGGATAAGGTAGTCTACAGCCAAAGCCACAGAAATCTTGCACAATCCTTGCGCCCTGGTTCACAGGTGGAAGCAGATAGAGTACAAGAAGGATTTGCAGGTTACTTACATTCTATGCTGTGTTGTAAGAAATGCATGTTATATACAATATATTCTACGACTTATTAACAAAGTATCCAGGTATCAACAGAAATTATCAGTGAATTGCACTGCATAATCAGGGAGCATTAAGTAAAACATATGATCCTTCATGTAGGATGAACCCATGGGTTGTTGTGTGGCTTCTATAAAAAAACAAGAAAAAAAAACTCTTCTTTATTTCATCAGCATCTCCAAAATAACAAAATTACATTACATATTGATTTGTGACTGTGAACCTTTATATTACAATTGAGTTTGGTGAAATCCATTCATCTGCCTTTGAAAAATCAAAGTCACAAGATATTTCCTGCATTTTTTTTTTCATAATGAAGGGCTCCTGACCCTTGATTATTGACCTCATGACCCTCATCGACTCCAGGGAAACGTTTGATAAAATGTATTGTCAGATGCAAAGATTTTAGCTACTTATAACAGTTGTCACCAATGACAAGTTTTGTGGAATGCCCCCTGGATTTACATAGCCTTACCAAGTTTCATTCACAGATGATTGTTTTCAAATTGCGGCATGATACACAAGAAACGATATTGGATGGATAGACATCTAGAACATAAAAAAGGGCTTTCAAAACTTATAGTATTGTGCATACCCTGACTGCTACCAGGTCTGGTGGTACACTATTTGATGATTGCTCCAAGTCTCATGAATCCACATCAGTTTTCCGCATGTGTTCTCCCAGCAAACTCAACAGCTTGACTGTGGTTTCTGAAGGCTTTCCTCTTGCTAGTTTGACAAGACCTTCCACCAAAAACTGGCCACTGCTCAAAAAAGCTTGGCATCGTTGCCTGGGAGAAGGAGTGAGAAGTACTGTTCAACCTGCAAGTGTAAGGACCATGAACATACATAATTATCAAGTGGCTACAAGTCCGCAAACTGTCAAACTGGTGCGCAAGGTGTGATGCACTGGCTTAGGATTCAAAGTACTGAACATCCACATAACTGCGCTAGTGTACTTACTGTATACAAGTGCATGAAACAGATTTATCTTGTGTGGATGAAAGATTTGATCAGAACTGCAGAAAACAAAGGGTTTTGTTCAGGTGGCTTCAGATTAATTCAGTCGGTGATTCTATCATATATACCTACTTGAGATATGCTCATAATTTCAAGTTCGTTTTAATTAGCCACCAGGGGGGGGGGGGCAATAATATCCTGCTTCCAGGTATTCATCATCTTTATGCAGTGTACATTTATGCAAATATTATTTGAGGAGAAATGGAAAAATCAAATGCCATTTTGCAATTGATCTACTCTCATTTTCAAGGTTTTCTAGATAGATAATAAAAGTTCTTTTTGCAATTCTGTCATTTTCAAGATTCTCAAGTGCACTATTGCCAATATCATTAAGTGTGGCAATAACATAAGTATGGGGAAGAGGCATATTCCAGAAGGGATTTTTTTGTCTTCAAGAGATTATTTCAACAAATACTACCATCAAAGTAGACGTATATTCCCTCACCTGAATCATGAAAAAGCGACGATACATGTATTCCATTTTGACTCATTTGTGAAATTTAGGATCAGTTCTCAGACAGAGAACAACTGCCAGTTATTAATAGGGGCTGTGATTCTGTTTCTCGCTACCCTTGAACTCGCACCTTACAATTAGATCTAGTGCACTGTCTTAACATAGACTCGGTGGAAATACCGGTTTTACATTCATGTGACGTCATCAACTTTATAAGAGCATATTCTTATATAATGTAAATTTGTAAGCGGTTAGCAAACTCATAAATAGTAGTACATGTACTCATATTAGAAACTAGTTAGTAGATTCTAACGTAAGATCCACGCGCAAATACTAGCGTCCTATATAGGCCCCTACTGTACGTTCCTACGTGTAGCTACTGAAAACATCACGTAACCTGTTGTGATAAACAAAAATCGGGTCGGGAGAACCCCCCACCCAGCCCCTTTAATCGGGTATTTACGCTCTTTTTAGAGCGATATTTGCTACTAGTACCTAGTACTAATTTAAACCTAACAGTTTGGACCTAGAGCAGTTACAGTAGGCCCTACAAAAAATATAGTAGGCCTAGGGGCCTACCTGTATACCTACGAACATGTACAAACCTACGAACATGTACACACAAACATTGTTCGAACTTCGTCTTCGTGCACGTCAGTAGCGGGTCGGGTTCATTGGTTACAAATGATTTGCGCGCTAACAAAGATCCGCACCAGAGCCTCAGAGGTAAGAAAACTACATCAATAACAATACAAAATGCCACGGAACCTTTTATATTTAAAATTTGATGATATTTTTAAAATGCAATTATTGGACAAAGGAACCCTCAGCGAAATTCGGACTCAATGCACCACTGCAGCGCGTTTGTGTTATGGCCTATTATGTATGGCAAACACTATAGGCTATGCAGTACTTAGTATGTTGCGCTACATAGTATACTATAGTATTATGTGCGTGCAAAGACAAAGTTGTCTATAATATGCGATGAAATCCGTGAAAATCATGCACATCGTTTATGATAGAAAATAACTGGTACAGGAAATAATTACCTTAAAAGATACTTATCCCTGCTGACAGACTTAGCAAAGTCATCATCATAGATTCAATGTCATTTTTAGCCCCATACGACATCGAAAACCTGACTATCGCGATGACAGACGTTGACGACTCCGCGCCACAGCAACAAATTTCAGGCATTGGTATGTGTAACCAATGAGATCATCGGACTGCGAACACGTGATCTTCTCTGGTGGACAACTAACACCGATACGGTGTTATTAGTGAAAACCCCCTTTTCATGACAAAACTATAACACCACTTGGGTGTCATTTTAACACCGAGAATCTAACACCCAATGAATGAGAGAATGTTGGTGTAAAATTAACACCGAAGGGTGTCAAATTGTGTCAATTTAACACCAAATTTAACACCCACAGTTTGACACCCGGTTGGTGTTACACTTTTAACACCGCATTTTTTGCAGTGTACCTTCTTATAACACTACGATACAATTATCGGAAGTTACAAGTTCTACTGTTCTAAGTAATTCCACAATCACTCTTCATCTCATAATTTTATGGCCTTCTCCTCATTCTCACTAACAAAGGTTTTTCATACCCATGCCTTAGAAACCCACAAAACTGAGCCAAATTATCAGCCTGAAAGTTGAAATACTGATCAATCAATTTCATCTGACACAGATACCACATCACGGAAAAAAAGAAACAAAGGGTTCATCAAAGATGCTATGGGAGCTGTCACCCGTCACAACGAGGAAGCAGATATCCTCATTCCATTGCATGTATTAGATGCTACTTCAAGAGCAACAGGGAATTTCAGAGATATTGATGATTATTACCTATAGACACTGACATTTTCATTCTCCTAATTGATCTTTGCTTCGCTTTTAATACTGCATCGCATGTTGTCTGCTTCATCACTGGAAAAGGAGATAAAAGTACAATTGACATTGTTGAGAGATTATGTTCTGCAAATTGTTGCGAAAAACAAAGGTCTGCTTGGTCATGCCTTTCATGGCGCAGGCTGAAGTTGAAAATTTGAGGATGTCTAAAAGAGCAGATGGATCAAGAATTCTCTAAGCCTTGAATCATGCAGAATGTGCAATGACACAGTCCATGCTTTCCAGAAGTTGGGCGTGGATGACTTCAACCTGGACAATCTCCCGCTTTGCTCTTGTATAGAGTCTTGATACAACACATCCAGAGAACAAACCTCGTAAACTTTCACAACCTAATTTGTGCCTCTACGTACAGGGGAATATAATATGGTACATTGTAGTTATTTTCAGCGGATATGCATAAACTGTGCAATTAAGTGCTTTGAGCTTCCTGGTACACCAACGGTAGCCACAGAATTCATTATCATGTTCATGTGGCACGAAATGCAAAAGCAATTGTTTCTGGAAGAATTTAGAACCAATTCTCCCCATTGTACAGCCCTATACAAGTGCTGTGACTTCAAAAACACATGCAGGGAATGAGCCTAGAGGACATAAACTAAGTAGATATCCCATGAATTTTTAGTACACGGTTAATATTGTTTATTTAAACTCTACAACCAAATCGTCTTAATGGGGGCATTTAGTCACTCAGACACAGTTATTGAGGCACTTTTTCCAATTCACAAGTTTTACTCAAATGCAAGCTCTTAAAGGAATGTTTCCCATGGCAGCCATTTTGCATTTCAACATGGCAGTGTACCGACTGGAAGCAGTCCCGCTCACGCAATAATAATACTATTTACGAAAGTGATTGACTTACACATAGGTCCTACATGAAAGTGCTCCAGCATGCTTGAGTTTGCAGGGTAAAGATCTTACAGCACCAAATATGGGTCGAAATCCATCTTGAATTTCAAGAGTGGCAGGCAATGCGAATAATCCATTATTACAGAATGTATAATTATGTGTGTGTGTGTTTGTAAAAGAATGTACAATGTACACCACCATAAACATTGATATGCCAAAAAGTTGCTTGCCATTAGCTGAAAAGCAGTCATTTTGAATGATAAAATGGCAGCCTCAAAAATGATCTGCAATTTTAGGGAGGGGATCTAAGTGCATCTGAATGTTCAACATCATGAGCCCAGTTTATGCCCGAAATGTGAACTTTCTGTATTGGTTACAACATGAAATATGGGTCAAAATATACATTCTGGTATGGCGGCCATTTTAAATTTCAAGATGGCCACCTATAATATCAAAATGGACCATCATTTCAGATAAAGATGTTTCAGAAAGTCTGATAGCATATGCATGCTCTTTTCCCCAAATTAGAACCTATACACAATGCATATGATATGGGATATAGGCCCAATTACATTTGCTATGGCGGCCATTTTGAATTTCAAGATGGCCGCCAACCAAAATGATCCATCATTTAAAACAAAAATGTATATATTAACATGTCTGACATCATAAGCATGCTTTTTGCCCCAAATCTATACTTTTCATGGTGCTTACAACCTGAGACACAGGTAAAAATACATTTAGCTATGGTGGCCATTTTGAATTTCAAGATGGCAGCCCTCAAATTGTATTAAAACAATATACAACATCAGGAAATGGTGTATCAGAATGTCTGACATCATAAACATGATTTTTGCATCAAATTTGAACCTTCTATGATGCTCACATTATGAGAATTGGGTCAAAATACAGTTTGCTATGGCGGCCATTTTGAAATCCAAAATGGCGGCTGAAGACGCGGTCGAAAAAAAAATGGAACCAAAGTTTTTTGGATTCAGCACCCCCAAATTGACAAAGTTAGCTAAAAAAATCAATTTTGGCACGAAAATCTCACGGGGTCCAATATTTCGACATAGCAGACCGTACTATTTTGTTTGCTTACTTTTTATGCCTCCGCCACGAAGTGGTGCCGGAGGCATTATGTTTTCGGGTTGTCCGTCCGTCCGTCCGTCCGTCCTTCCGTCCGTCCGTCCGTCCGTCCGTCCTTCCGTCCGTCCGTCCTTCCGTCCGTCCGTAATGAATTTTGTGGACAGGGTAACTACCAAAACCTTTTGAGGTATCCTAATGAAACTTGGCATGTATGTGTATTAGGGGGTGAAGTTGTGCCTATCAACTTTTGGGTGCACATGCTCAAGGTCAAAGGTCAAAAGGTCAATGTCAAATGCTTAAAATTTTATATTTCCCCCATATCTATGCAATGACTGAAGATATTTTCTTGAAACTTAGTGTATACATGTACTACCCAATTAAGATTCTCTGGTGAAAGTTTGGGGTCATGAGGTCAAAAGGTCAAAGGTCAAAAGGTCAAGTAAAATGTTAAAATTTCACTTTTTTCTCTGTATCTTGGAAATTGTTCAAGGTATCTTCATGGAACATAGTGTATATGCATCTACTGACTGGCAGTGGTTATCTAGGGAATTTAGGGTTCATGGGGTCAAAGGTCAGGGGTCAAAGGTCAAGGGCAATACTTCAAAATCTTACTATTTTCCTTATATTTATGCAATGCCAGCAGGATATTTTTTTTAAAAAAACTTGATGTATGCATGTCTAACCCAATAGAGATTCTCTGGGATTTTTTTTTGCCAAGAAGGTCAAAGGTCAAAAGGTCAAAGATCAAGTGAAAGTGCTGAACTTACTTTTTTCTCCATATCTCGGAAGTGGCTCAAGTTATCTTGAAACTTAGTACATGCTGAATTTATGTATGTTCTGCCTGGCAGTGCTTCTCTTATAAATCAAAGGCCAGATGAAAATGATAACAAATTACTGTTCAATACAGAAATTGCGCTTTTTCTCCATACCTTGAAAATTACTCAGTGCATAAACTTATGAAATGGTCAAAGTCAAGTTAAAGTTCTTAAATCCCCAAGTACATGCTCTCCTATTCATCCAATTAAACATAGGTCAAGGAAGGTAAACATTCAATACATTTGTGACAAACATGTCATTTTAATATTTTGCCAATTTTGTGAAAATGTAATCACACATTGTCCACATGTACTATAGACCTATTAGGAGAATCATGCATTATGGCGGAGGCATACCAGTCGCCATAGTGACATTTCTAGTTGTTTGTCTGTTTTTACTTCAAAACAGTCATTTAAAAGTTACAGGTAAATCATTGCTGTTTTTCAGCCGATATCTAAACGTTCTGATTAGATATTACAGAAATAATTACAAATGTGAGTTCCGTTGATAGTGATATCAATAGTTTCCTAAAATGTTTATAGAATTTGTGAACTAGGTTCCATTATTTCGTTTTGTTTGGTATGATTTTTTTTTTTTTTTTTGGGGGGGGAGGGGGTTGTTCATAACTTTCGATGGTCTTTCAAAGAACGATTAAAAGGGCGTATCACAATTACTTATGAGAAAGCACAAGTGTATAATGGCACAATGTATCTATCTGCGCAAGTCTGTTGATAACAATCATTTTCCCAATTTTTAATTGGCATCCATACACAAGCTATTACGGCGTATAATGTTGTGTATGCATTTGTAAAAACCATGCATTTCCAAGTAATAATGTCTGTATCAATCATCATCTTACTTTCCAGGTAATCAGGCTGCGATTACCGTTTTAGCAAGAGGGTTTTCTTCAGTCGAGATTGGTTCACTTCCATACATGTATCGGTGCTACAAAAGTTTCCCCAGTCGGGGTGCCAAGCTGGAGTTTGGAATGATATCGCCTGTCTTATCCAACAACCTTTCAACTGCGCCTGTGACGTCCATCCTTGTAGCCAGAGAGTTCGCGTCCTCATCCTTTCGGAATGTTAGTAGAGCATTCTACTGTCGCGCGGCTCCCACAGACGGAAGTGACGTCACGACCGTGTACACGTTCTTCAGAAGAAGCGATGGTACTTGGATACCCCGGGGTTACTTCCCTCACTATGTTCCCCTTTTGCCACTCTCTCAAATACAACAAATGTCTTGCCCTTATGCTTAGTGAAATGATCATGGCGGTAGCTCCTTATCCACCACGTTTCATCTTTGGATATCATACTATAGTCGATTTCAGAAAGCTCAATTGACTTTGAATATTTTGAAGAGCTCGTTTATTAAACGCATCAAATCAGCGAACTCACAGTGGTTTGGTGCTATATCTTTTTATTATGATTTTTTATAAAGGGATGATTAGTAATTGGTTGAGATTGGGTTCAGGTTAAAGCATGCCTAATTGAATGTAGGCCTCCAACAGCATTTCAGTCATTCAGATATTTTTTTTTCTTTCAAACTGGAACTTTGTAGCTTAGAATTTAGAGCGATCATTATTTTCAAGGTCTTCAAATGAAACAAGACGTACACCAGTTTAAAGCCAACATTTCCATTCTGTTGACGTGACATAAAAACGAGAAAATTATACAAAATGTTACATGAACTGGATTTTCTAAATTTCAGTGTCGCAATTTCTACTGACCTCCATGTAATTTTGATATTCTCACAACAGCTTTCTTCAACTCTAGAGATGGACGTGTCACTCGTACGGTCAACATCGGAGACACGGGAGTGACCATCGAGATGGTAGAATCGATAGAATGTCCGAAAAACTTGATTACTTGGAGGAAGGATGGCAGTTTGCTGACGACACCACTCAACACTGCAGTTCTCTTTCCGAAGCCAGTTGTTCCAGCAGACGAGGGTTTATACGAAATCAACTGTAAAGGCACGCGGGAGAGCGGCAGAGGAACATTTTACAGGCTCATTGTCCGAGGTATTTATCTCGTCCACTGTATTCAGGGTAATTTTTGTATCGATGTACATCGATGTACAGTGCACTCCCGTTATAACGAACACGGTTATGACGAAATTCCGGTTACAACGAAGTAAAAAAATAGTCTGCAACATTATCCACTCTTTTTTTTAATTGTTCATTTGTTCTGTTTTAACGAAATTTCGAGGTGTAGATATACTGTTACAGTAATATGTAATTCCGAAGGTTCATAATTCTCAAGTTTCATTAATCCGAAGACGAAATGAGTTTTGTTCTTCCAAGGGTTCGTTAATCGCAAAATGAAATAAGGTCCATTATCATAAAAAAAGTAATAATCGTTAAACCTAAAACGAAATAAGGGTCGTAATCAAAGGTCCGGTAGAACGTAGCTTCTGGGTTTTTTTCTTTCTCTTTTTTTTCAGATCAACGAACGCCTTATAGGTTTGTACTGAAAAAACAATGTTATGCTTTAAGGATTTTATGGCGTTGTGTTATTTGCTTTTCCTTTATATTCGTGGTAATATTTGTCGTTTTGGGGAGGGTTCACACTAGTTAGAATGACAAAAGTCACCAGAAATATTACATTGCCTTGTTTTTGCCTTATTCTGTTAAAATGTCTGCAAATTGGTTGCTTTTTTTTTTTTTTTGCTTTTTTTTTGTTTACGTCCCAAGCCCTTGAAAAAGACCGGTAACTCGGTCAAAAGCTCGGGAGAATTAAAGGCAAAGTGAACATACTGCAACGTCTATCAGCAGTCATTCCTCCGTCACACCTCTATATAATTATGTTGTATATATATATATATATATATATATATATATATATATAATATAAGATGACGAAGTAGGGTGGTAATGCATTTCAGTCCAACAGTGCTATTTATTCAGACCAAATTTTCGACGAATACATTCGTCTTCCTCAGGGTCGACAATTTTGTCTGAATAAATAGCACTGTTGGACTGAAATGCATTACCACCCTACTTCGTCATCTTTTCTGTACTGGTACCAACACGCGGACTACAAGTATCATTATATGATATATATGTATATAAATATAAATTTTCCACGTGTTGGACTTCGAATGTTATAAAATAAGAAGAGTGAGTCTCAAATACGCCATCTGTAGATCCAACAAGAAGGTTTTTATTCACAAAATTTTCAACCCGCCTCGGGATTTCGTCAGTGTAGTGTATACTAGACTGAACATTTTGAAAATTGAAAATTTTGTGAATAAAACCTTTTTGTTGGATCTACAGATGGCGTATTTGAGACTTATTCTTCTTATAATCATATATATATATATATATATATATATATATATATATATGATTATCAGTGATTATAAGAAGAATGAGTCTCAAATACGCCATCTGTAGATCCAACAAGAAGGTTACATATATATATATATATATATATATATATATATATATGTGTGTGTGTCAGAATTTTAGTATACGCTGTATATGTTTATGCCTGAATGAAAAGGCCCTATATTCTTTATTCGTATAATTACGCTCATTTTAACTTAGACAAAAAGACAGACAAACAGACAGTCGACAGACAGACAGACAGGGAGATATGTAGGTACTAGCAAAGATAGACCCCTATTATGTTTCATACTCGTAGATTGCCCTGCCGGTAAATGGGGCCCGCCCCTCTGCCATGGAGTCTGTCATAAGTGCTACAACGGAGGAATATGCGACGACAAGTCGGGTCTCTGTATATGCCCGAACTCTTTCCAGGGACCCAATTGCCTACAAAGTAAGTGCTTTTGACATTGTCTTACATTTAAAAAAAGATCATCCTCTTTCCAAAATATACAAAAAAAAATAGATAATAAATAAACAAATGAGGTAATATATATATATGTTATTTATGTACATATATACATGTATATAGTGCTCAGTGAAATCAGCTCTTATTTTCCGCTGCTGTGCGCCACTGCAGATGTAGTTAAAATCTGCCCGTTGAAGTTGACACCTGCGAAGATTCTTTTGTTTTCTCTACCCCCCCCCACCACCACCACACAAGTGCACACACTTTAGGACTTTTTACACTTGTAAATTTTTGCTTAGCCCCAGACCAACGGTGGGGCTAGGGGGGGGGGGGGCCTTAGCCCCACCGTTGGTACGGGACTATCCTTAGCCCACTTTCTGTTTACACTCGTTTTTGCCCAAGTGGGCTAGCTCCACCGATAGTACGGTACTATCTGGCCCTGCAAAATAGCAGGGGTTAGCACCGCAATTGCGGTGCCAAGCAAGTGAGTGTAAACAGAACGAAAGAATAATCCTGGGCTAAGCGACGGAGACGAAGTCCGACCCTCACTGACCAATCAGAAACGAGGTAATCAAGTGCTGCCGGTGCGTGCGTGTACGTGTACAGTACACAGCGTAATTATGAATATTCATGTGGTTTGGAAAGTCCGGGGCTAAGAAATACAAGTGTAAAAAGGTCAGTTTTCTCCTTAGCCCCGGACAAGAGATAGTACGGGACTAATTGGCGAGTGTAAAAAGCTGAAAAAAATTGGTACGGGACTAACGATAGTCCTGGGTCAGAGAAAGTCCGGGGTTAAGAAACACAAGTGTAAAAAACCCTTTTTTTAACTAAAGGGATAAACATAATTTATGTCACGTGTTGGAATTTTAGATACTCTACACTAGATCGCACTTTTGGGAATTAACGAAGAGTTGATAAAGCACAGAAAATGATATCGGTCTTCAAAGGGGCTTTAGGTCCAATCAAACCAAGTCAAAGCACTTCCATGAAAAATGGGATTCTATACAAGAACGCTCATTACTGAAGAGGGCCTCCTGACTTCAATGGGAAGATAAGTGTGCAGTAAAAGTAATGCTCTGAAACAGAAAAAAAAAACCAAACTGCCAACTCAATAAAGAAGGACAGTTTGTTAAAAGGGATTATATAGTTTTGGGTGAGACCTGACTTCAGGTTTCTAACCTTTTTTTTTTTTAGAGAGAGAGATAATGAGAAACCACTTATGAAATATGAAAGAGCATGTAATTCCAAGAGGGATTCAACGTTTATTTGAGGAAAATTGGTTTTGAAATGGCTGAGATATTCAAAAAAGAGCAATCCTAATAAAAGGTGGGACCCACCTTTTATTAGGATCCCCTTGTTTTACTTTGTTCTTCGATGTCTCAGCCATTCCGAAAGCAATTTTCATCTAATTCATTGAATTCCTCTAAGAATGGCATGCTCTCTACTATTTCATAAGTGGTTTCTTGGTATCTCGCAAAAAGTTAAAAGCCAAATCCTCATCTCCACCAATACTGTACCATCACTTTAACACATTATGTCGATCACTGAGGACTTTCAAAGAGGACAAGATTTGAACGACCTGGTAAAGAGAGAGAGAGGAAGACGGGAATATATGTGTGTTTGTGTGTGTGTGTGTGTGTGTGTGTGTGCGAGTGTGCGTATGTGTGTGTGCGGGTTTTTTTATTAAAAATATTGTTGTTTGTACATTGTGTTTATACATTCAAGATGAATGTTTTTGTTATGTGAAATAACAGAAATCAAATAAAGATTGCTGAACAACAACAAAAGTGATGTGTGTGTTTGTGCATTTGCCACTGTTTTTTTTTTTTTTGTTGTTGTAAATAATATCTGCCGCATCTCCCCCTGATATGATTCATACTCTCTCTCTCTCTCTCTCTCTTTCAGTCTGCAGATCTGGAAATCGCTTTGGCACAAGGTGCGAGTTTAAATGTGATGACACAAGCGGTAGTGAACAGCTTTTTTGCCTTCCAGACCCTTATGGATGTACTTGTCACCTCGGAGTTCATGGCCCTCATTGTAGAACTCGTGAGTTACATATTTTGTGACGCATCTCTTATATAGCTTTCGGTGAAGTTGGTATATGACCAGGTGAAACCGCACACTTAATCTTCTCTCTCGTTTGTTTGTTTGTTTGGTTGGTTGGTTTTTGAACTCCTTTTTTGAGGTCTTCCCACGAGACCGACACCCACGAGTCATACGGCCCACGAGTTCGACATTGAGAAAACGTCCATGAGTCATACAGCCCACGAGTCATACAGCCCATGAGTTAGACACTAGGTAAACAAGGCCCACGAGTTCGATACCAAGCAAAGAAGGCCCACGGGTTCGACACTATAGGCAAAAACGGGGCACGAGTTCGGCATTATATCACAGGGATTAATATGTCGGTCTCGTAGGCCTTGTTTGCTTAGTGTCGAACTCATTGGCTGTATGACTCATGGGCTTTGAATCTATATTACAGGGTGTAAAACTCGTGACGTGCACCCGGGTTTTTTTCTTTCTTTCATTACCATTGTGGCTCCTTACATTTTTTGCCATGTTTTATATTCTTGCTGTACATATGCACAGGCATGACAGGTGTATCTAATGAACACATACTGTGCCCTGACTGCTTGCCGTGAAGTGTAGCTCCGAGTTATCCTCATATCGTTACATGATTTCTCGATTTTTAAATGCATTAGATACATTTTCTTCTACATCCACAGCATGTCCTCCGGGTACGTATGGTCCAGGATGCTCCCAAACGTGCCATTGCCAGTCGGGGACCTGCAGTCGTTATTTGGGGGTGTGTAGGGGCGAGAATACTGACTGTCAGGCTGGATGGACCGGCGACAATTGTCAGAGTGAGTGTTTGTGAATACATGTATCTTAACTTATATATAAAGCTCTCCCTAATTTCTATTGAAGTCATCTTTCTGTAAATATAATTTTTTCTTTTCGTTGTCAAGTGAGCTTAGCTGTGACTTCGTCACAGTATACTTGGGTGACCCGCACCTCGTCATAGTTAATGTTTCCCCATATTTGAATCACATTTCGCCACTGAAATTCTTTGAAATCCAACTCACATACAGGAAAAATGCTGAAAATTCCAATGGAATCACAAGTTCAACGATCGATATTGAAAATTTGCAGCTATCGTCGTCGAACGCGAACGATGCGAAAAAGTTGCGCGCTAAGGAAGGGGCCCGCAACTCGTCACCCGCTCTCCCATAGACTTAGCACGTAAAAGACTTGTGCGGGTGACAGTGATGTTCCCATAGACATACACGTAAAAGATGCGTGCGGGTGACTTCTAACACGTATTCCTATAGCCCTATGAAAATTCCAGATTTTCGCGAAAAACTGTTCGGTTTTCACCACAATTTGCTTGATTGTGGTAGCCCTGCCAAGTTTCAAGCGTGCAGAACACAGTCCCGGGCATACATTTTTGTTTAGTGCGCTCAAAACAATTTTAAGTGGGGTGACGGTATTCGGGCCCCTCACTATACACATCATTTCCAAACCCTAAATGTAGGTCTTCTCGATCATGATGATTTTTGCAATAATGTTCAATATGCGCTTGCACCATGTGCTAACTATACAATATATACAAACGACAAATAAGGCACAGGAATACGTGGATAAGTAAATAAAAGAATGAACCAAAACGGCGGATTCGACATTGACTGATATTAGACTACTGAATAAATAATTGCATTATATAGCTTTTGCACAAAAGACAATACTAAATGTCTTTGTGTGTCTGTAAAGACGGAGACACCCCTTCCACACAGATATTAGGCCTGCAATGTAGTTGACAGATTGGTGACGCTAAGTATAGCCTATATCCAGTAGTGGATGTTATGCAATTTCTCTTTCTAATCTGTTTAATATTATTATGTAATTGTATGTAATTGATCAATCTATACACTCGTGATGCACAACTTATTCATAATGACTCACCCATGAGCTATTAAATAGTTCAGAATGCATGTTTACTATAATTCCTAGCAGAACGATTTGAAAAGGCACTATAGCATTAATGCGGGCATTGTATAAATCCCTGTATGGTAAATTCATCAGATACAAGGTAGTTTTGTGGGATTTTAGTTTTAGTTTAGTTTAGTTGTTTTGCTTGTTTGTTTGTTTGTTTTTGCTTTTGTTTTTGTTTTGGGGGTAGTCTCTTTTTAAGCATTAAAATATGTCTGTCCGTTTCCATCTTCTTACAGTCCCAGACGTGTGTGACAAAGGCTACTACGGACCTCAGTGTACCAACAAGTGTATTTGTTTGAACGGCACACCTTGCAACAAGACTACGGGGGAGTGCATTTTTGATCAAGGTTGATTTATCCTTACAAACATGCAGTATCAACGGTACTGTTCCATTCACTGACTAGTAAACAAGTTCTAATACGTGTACTCCTGTCTACAATATATTCACACAATACATTCTAAAAAATGAACTATATGCGATAAACAATTTTTGTATCTTTCTCAACTAACCTAAGAAAAAAGGACTCCGGGAGAATGTGCAAAAATGTTCTTCAAATTGTAGAAACATTGTTGCCAAACGGTAGGCCAATCGTCTCAACGTGTGGTGACAAAGCACCTCTGTCTGCCTGCCTGTCTATCTCTCTCTCTCTCTCTCTCTCTCTCTCTCTCTCGTAGAATGCAATGTGAGTTTGTATGTATGTATTTATTTATGTATACAAGTTTGTGTGTTCTATACATTCGCTCATTTTTATTTTATTATAATTATTTCACAACGCAAAGACTATTCACAGTGCGCCGGTGTGAATAGTACTTCTTCTACCACGACAGTCGGAGTACAGCATTTGGATCAAGGTAAAGAAATTTGATTTTTTACTACTGTGGCGCCATAATTTTATGGTGAGCACCACATAGCATTAAACTATCTGTGTATAGACCGTATAGTATTTGGCAGTTTCACTATGTCTTAGGGAATAGTGAATTGATCCACTGTGTGAATGAACGGTGGGTACTTGAATTACTCGTCTCTCGGCACTCGCCAAGTGTGGCCGCTGTTCAAGTACTGCACTTTGTTGCAGTGTGAATGTTGAACATATACTGTGTGAAAGGCCCATATCAAAATTTCTTAGTAACATTAACATCGCCAAGCGGTATTAACCGACTGTTGGGCTGACTTAGTACCTCTCATTGTCTCTCTGCATCTTTCGCTTGTAGAATTGTGTATGTATGTTTGTATGTGAATATTCATTTATGTATACATAATACATGTAATATGTGTGTTATGATATACTTACATTCGTATACATTCATTCTCCTACATGTCACAACGCATTAAAAGACCGTGAGTCATTAAAAGACCATGAGTCACAGTCCGCCGGTGTAAATGGTACTTCTCCCAACACTACAGTCGCAGCACAGCATTGGGGTCAAGGTAGAGCTATCTGATGTTTGACCGCTGCATGCGGCTCTCTATAGTGTTAAGCACTGCCATGACAGCATGGCTTCACGCTAACGCTGGACATTCAATATTTTAGTGAATGGTGAATTGTTCCACTGTGTGAATGACTGGTGAATGGTAACGCTGGGTAAATACTCGGTATTACCACTGTCCGAGTATGGCGCACTCTTGCAGTTTGAATTATAGTTATTTACTGAAAAAGGTGAATGACTTAAAATTTCAGCAACATTATTGCCAAACGTTATTGAGTCAACTATTAGGGTGACAAGGTCCCCTCTCCCTTCCTTTTTGTCTGTCCATCTGTCTCTTCTCGGAGAATTTTGTATGTTTGTTTGTTTGTATATGCAGTATGTATTAAAAAAGGATATCCTGGCCTGTTACTTTGACTACTTTCATTGACAGATCGCATCCATTCAGTAAGACATTCATTGTTCCTTCACGATAACACTAAAACTTGAAAAAAGTGCAAGTTGTCATTAAAGACATAATTTACCATTTGCACATGAAACAAAAACCCAGAAGTATAGTGCTTCAAAATAGTTTTTAAATATGTGAGTAAGGGATAGAAACAACCAATGTAAAAATTTGAATCAGTATAATCAATGTTAGGTATTGTTAAATATACAAAATGTGAGCAATAGTTATAATAAGAATGTTTCCGAACTAAACCGTCTACAGTAATGGTTTATTGAGAAAAGCCCTGAAATCTCTTTACATTTTAGGCTTATTGCGAAAATTGTATATGGTAGGATGTTTTGTGATACAGCTGACGTACACATATGCATCAAACGTGATACCTTGAACATTTTTAAAATCACTTTTCCCAAAGGTAAACAGGACCTTTAAAGTTCATGTGCTCAGTCATGCATGCCATTTGTCAACATAATTAGGTACCAATGGAAAGAAGAAGAGTTCCCCTTTCCTCACAACCAACATTGCGCTCTCCATAGCTGACAATTACGAAATAGTAGCCATCCAACGTTGGATTACCCTTTTTTTATACACACTGTATAGGTGTTTATTATGCGTGCCATGCAGTACTGGTGCCATATATTCATATAATATTTCCCTACATTATTCCACAACGCAAAGACCATGATTCACAGCACGCCGGTGTGAATGGTATTTCTCCCAACACGACAGTCGCAGCACAGCACTGGGATCAAGGTAAAGCTATTTGAATTTTGACCCTTGCGACGCCATAAATAATCATGGTACGCCCTGTATGGCTTTACACCAATGCCAAATTGAATGCATGGTAGTTTGGCAAAATACTCGATACACTCGGCGCTCGGCACTCGCTATCGCCAGTGTGCCACTGTCCGGCTAATGCGCAGTGTTTAGTGTGAATGGTGAAGTGATACTTTGTGAATGGTGAATAAATTCACTGTGTGAAGTATGCTCAATGCAACTAGTGAAAGTGGGACACATAGGCTATGTAGCTTGAGAGCAGTGACATTGTCTCAGACCTCCCAACCATACTGAATTTGGAGGAAAGAATTTGAATTTTGGCCATTTCCAGCTCTTGTTTCAACAGGAGTTTTCTATTTTTCTGGATAATTTTACTACACGCTCCTATGGTAACTTCTCTTTCTTTCCTACTTTTGAGCCAAATCATCCTTATTTTTCAGTCATAAAGGTTGGGAGGTCTGCTGTCTTGGAATTGTGTGAATGATGAAATGCGATTGTGAGAACTGGTATCATTCACACTAAACGTTGGCACTGTGCTCATGATGGTGCATGTAAATGGTATATATAGGCATGAGAAAATGTTATTGTGCAAGGAAGTGAAAGTACAGGTGTGCGAATCTGTGGCAGTATCACTTTGTGAAGGGGGAACGATGCAGCTGTGTCAGTGTTAACGAACCAGCCGAATAAAATCACGCAGGTTGCTTGATATTTCATGCCAGAAATTTCCTATCCGATGAAAAAAAAAGTCATAATCAACTGAGGAGCAAGAAGTCTTACTGCTGGCTGATTATTAATGAAAATTGCTTTCGTAATTCTTAAAGAATGGCCATTAACTCTATTTTGGTCTAGACCTGCCCTACATACCATTATTGTGTGCTGCATAAAAGAAATATTCAATGTTTTATCATTCGTGCGACGTTTCGAATTTTACATCCGGTGCAAGTTTAACTGTTCTATTGACGCGAAGCGGAGTTGAATAGAACGGTTAACTTGCACCGAATGTAATGTTCGGAACCATCTTACTCACAAACATTGAATGTTTGTATACTATGATAATGTTTACAGTTAAATGCTAAAGTGTTTATATTGTGCGCTCGTCTTACTCTGGCTTACAGGAGATATTATGTGGTTGCACCTCTGCTATGGCATCAGTTTGGCCATTTCTGTCATTGGAAATCTTGTGGCTATGACTTGTGCATGGTAAGTTAACAATGAAACAATATTATATATGTACATATATATATATATATATATATATATATATATATATATATGTACATATATATATACATATATATATATATGTACATATATATATATATATACATATATATATATATATGTACATATATATATATATATATATACATATATATATATATATATATATCTGATGATGATTTGAGGTTAGATTGGATATTTGTATTGAATTGAATGATTGATTTGTGTATATAAAGGAAATGGTTTAGAAGATTAGTAATATGTGAAATTGCATTATATATTATATGACACATCAGGTTATTCATATAATAATCGTTCTGTTGGTAGGTCCTGACGAAGGCCCAATGACTGGCCGAAAGCTTGACAAATAAAAGGGAGACTAAGATCGAGAGCAACGTCCCGCCTCAGTCCAATTTCTTTCAATTATATGCAACCAACAATGCGGCACCGCGCACGTTCGGGACCCAGGGAACTATCTCTCATATTATATATATATATATATAGTGCGAGAGATTGTTCCTTCCCAAACATAATACGCAGTGCCTAATTATGGGTAGCACATAGTGAAAGAAATTATCCAGATGAAGGCCCGATGACAGGCCGAAAGCTCGATTAAAAGGGAGAACAAGAGAGCTACGCCCGCCTCAAGTCCATAATTTCTTTCAGTTATTATGTATGTATTAAGAGACTTATTCAGTCCAAATAAAGATAGAGCTTACGGTCTTAACATGGGAGAGTCTGTTGGTCTCAATAACAATATATGTGTTTGTATATTAAGTGAACATGCACCCTTAAGTAATAATGATTAGGATGGTCTTATCGTCTTGTATTCTATTCCTTCGTTCTTTGTGTTATTTTTCCTTCCTCGCTACAATCTGGCGGGACATACATACTTCACGTGGCCATCGTTCGTTCTGGAAACACAACAAAACGAAACGAAAATGTCGCCGTAGTTATAAGAGGAAAGTCAGGGAATCGGACAACGGTGCGATTAATCTGAAAGTGATATCGAGTCGAGATGTGGACACTGCTGGTGGCCTCTACGAAATATCCAATTTTTCTCCTGATCTGAAAGTGACATCGAGTCGAGATGTGGACAGTGCTGGTGGCCTCTACGAAATATCCAATGGTCCTCCTGATCTGAAAATGATATCGAGTCGAGATATGGACAGTACTTGGAGCCTCTACGAAATACCCAATTTCCCCCCTAATGAAGATGCGCAGGTTATTTACCAAAACGTCTGCGCTGCATCGCGCTCCAAGCATGATCAGTAAAGTTGTGTTCCCCAACCCACAACGCGGATCCGTATAGTGCCATATAGCGCTAAGACGTCTGTTGTCAAGTCCGCTGTGTAACTGTGAGCTCTGGACGATCGGGCCATGTGCTGTACACATGAAGCCGTGAAATAGGCCTATCATAACGTTTTCTTATGTTACATCACTATCTGATTTGATAGGGAATCACTTTTTAGATATTATAGACAGCAAACTGAAGAAGGTGCTACTCGTTGGTTCCACATATTAGTTTGACATAAAAACTATGAGAAAACACACATGCTGTGTAGGGGAGACCGGGTCTAGTTGTTACACGGGCAAGTTGTTACACTGTCATTTTCTCTATAAATGATCAAAAGAGGGCGTTACAAGTAATATCAAATCAAAACGTATAGCCAACGATCTCTGTATGCGAAATCTGGCGTTGCCTGGACGTCACATGTAGAAGGTAGGTCCAAAAAACACTTTTTTACCTCTCCGAGTAAAATTTTGAAAAATTCGATTTTTCTTTATTACACCAAATCCATTCTTCTCCAGTAAGTGATGAGTATGTGGTTGAAAGAAGCGTGTTTTGGCTGTCTTTTGGTGAAAGTAGCAACACACGATGTTTGATTGTTTATTGGCCACACGTGTGAAAAGTTTTTGAAAACGCACTGCAATGGGTCAAGTTGTTACAACAACTTGACCCGTCTGGAGAATCGAGTGGTGTAACAACTTACCCCAATGCACTTTCAATTGGATTTATGGTTATACACACACACACAAACACACACACACACACACACACACACACACACACACACACACACCCACACACACCCAACACACTCATACACCCCAGCATAGGCTAACATGCACACCCAGACAGGTTAATATTAAGAATTACCTAACACGTCAGATCTGCATTACCCGATTTGAGTTGACTTTCTATACGGTGTAACAAAGTACCCCATGTGCTGTAACAACTTACCCCAACATCGGGGAAAGTTGTTACAAAATTTTGTGTTTATTGATTGCGTAATATCTTGTTTATATTATCTGGACTTCAGTTTGTACTGTTTTTAATTAAAGGAGGAAATAAGGTATCCTCAAAGTAAAAATGAAGCCGATTCCTCTATTCGTTTTTTGTACAGTCCTAAAAATGTGAAAATTGTAACAACTAGACCCGGTCTCCCCTATCACTCGTTAATAGAGACCTATTAATAGCTATAATTCAACAGCCCAGTGAGATGGTCTGCGGTAGAGATTCTAGCTTATAATTGTAATTATCTGATGCGTTGTGAAACTGCTGTTTTTAATTCCCAGTTCATCTGTTCATCGATACAATAAATTGGTAATGACTTTATTACTTACTGTAAACATAATGTGAAAGTTGCTGATAGGATAAATTTGCGTTCACTCATTTAGGGAAAACGTACGGCTCTTCATCTATTGTAAATTCACAGAAGCACATGACATTTTCCAGAGATTGTCGAAAACTATATAAAGAAAATACTCGGATTAAGAGAACTCTCCTAATGGATATGACGCTGTGGCTGTGTGTCCCCCACTGTCAAACGCTGCTGACAATTTAAGTTGCTTTGTTTTGTTTTGCTTTTAAGATGACGTGTTTCTAAATCTAATCGGCAAATTGAGCACAATCCAAAGTCCAGATACCACAGGGCATGTAATAAATGTTTTGAGTACATTCCATTGATATCACACTTTTTGACATAATTATTACGCTGTCTAAAGAACGCAGTGATATCACCATTAAGCATGTCATAATCATGAATTAGCGTAAAATATAGCACATTATAGATGATAGCATTTAAAAGAATGTAAGAAACAAAAGACAAAATGCCGCCTAAGAATGTTATCAAGTAGTGTCAGGCACTGAGCAAACCTCAAAGTGAGCACTGAGAAAAAGAAATGTGTAATTTATTTCTCCTTACAATTAACACTGAGATCCTCATGTTGCTCAATTAAGAATTTATTTGCTGATTCGTTTGTTTTTCTCACTTCTTTGTCATCGTTTGTGTCATTATACCAAGAATGTGAAATGCAGATTTTGTTATTTCACCCAATTAAGACTTTCTTACGATATATTTTTTTCTGTCTCTGTCTTCTCTGTACCACCGCCGTATTGCTCATACTTTAAAGAACCTTTACTGCATGGAAACTTTTCTCGAGAAAGCAATTATCTATGTGATCGATCGATGTGTCAATGGGTTATACAAGACCCTATGTAAGATTTGATAACACCATTGTTGTTTTTTTTTTTCTTCAGTGTTTTTTATATTCATGTTTTAACATCCATTTAACATAAGACTACCAGAGAATCCGGGCAATTTCTCGAAAGTTTGCTTTGCACATAATGATCAACACCCTTCTACACTGAAGATTGAAAAACTTTATGGTTGGCAGGAGAAACCTGTCCAATAAATCTCTTTATTGACAGCCGATGCGACAAAGGCATGCACATTCTCTCCTGATTCATGATCCCCGAATTAAAAGAATGGGGGTCATCCTACGAGACCGATACCCACGAGTCATGCAGCCCACGACAGGGCCGTCGGAAGGGGGGGGGGGGGAAGGGGGGCTTGGGCGGCCACTTTTTTTGCACCATACAAAGGAATACATAAGGTGTCACCACTTTGGGACGCCCCCCCCCCCCACACACACACACACCTTTCTTCTTCTTTTTTTGTACCCCGGAAGTGCGTAAGTGGCACTAAAAAGAAATACAGGTAGATACAAACCTTGAGGTGTGATCGCGGTAAGGCCTTGTTTTTGCGCTGATGACCTTTTCTTTTTCTTTTTCTTTTTTGCTTGTTAGCTCCAGAAGTGGCAGCAGAAGTTTGAAATGCCCACCCCCCCCCCCCCCCCCCCCAAACACACACTTTTGAAAACGTGGTGCCGGCCATGCACGAATCATTCAGCCCATGGGTTCGACACTAGGTAAAGACAGCCCAGAGTTCGACACTCAAACACGGGGCTTAATATCGGTCTCGTGGGCCTTGTTTGCTTAGTTTCAAACTCATGGGTGGGCTACATAACTCTTGGGCTGTATAACTCATCGGCTGTGTGACTCGTGGGCTGTATGTTTCGTGGGTGTCGAACTCGTGACGTGCACCTGAAGAATGTTCATATCTTATGTAGATAAGTGACTTTGCACTGACGTCATTTCAATTCTCCACAGCTCTGATCCGCCGTGTATTTAGATTTCCATGACAACATGTGATTGTATAAAGCTCCATGACATCATAGATAAACGGAAAGTGAATAAAAGAAATTCACATTGTAAATTTATGTACTGTTACTGTCATAATGCTCTTTAATGACATAAATGTAATCCCACGCATACATTTAAATATGTGCTGTGCGTTTTGTGCTTACAATATAAAAAGATCCAATGAACTTCCGTCATAACGAACACGATTAGAACGAAATTCCGGTTACAAGGAAGTAAAAATTCAAGCACCAATATTATCCCCCTATGTTGTTGTTGTTTATTTGTTCAGTTATAAGGAAATTTTGATAAAAAGATCGAAAGAAAGCTGCCTGTCCCGAAGACTTTGATCCGTTATAACGGGAGTCTGTATTTGCCATAATGAGCAAAAAGGTGCCGACCTTCTCATCATATCTAATTTCCCCTGAACAATCCGTTGCTCCGCTAAAAGTCAAGAATGTTACAACTCAATACTCCATCTAATTTCTTTTGGATGAAAAGAAAAATGTGATGAATATTGTATGCAAGGGAAGAGAATAAGATAAGATGATGAAGCCACATGACAACCTCTACCTTGTGCAATCTATCTCACCTATTTTTAAGTATATCATAGGAAGCATATGAAACTGTCATATTCCGTAACATTCTTGTTATATGTCCGACTTAAGGATTCAATTCTGTTCGCGTATAAGTTTACTCTATAGTCACTGGAACACGAATATAACATTATATTGCTATCAGTAACAAAAAAAAAATAAAAAATAAAATATTAGGTGCATTCAAACAAAACCAATAGTATAGGCCATTGGAGTAAAAAAAAACGATCATTCGTGATCATTGGAGCTATAACCACAGCGATACCCCTGCTTTCACTAGTTCTGGGATCGGTATATCTGAAAGTGACAGAAATCACAACACCAAACACACACATTTCTTTGAGGCCAGCATTACTGATTCTTTATTTGAATCGTACATTCCACAAGCTGACATATGGAAAAGTATGCCGTTCAAGTTTGATACAGTATGTAGTAGGACAAACGTCCACGACTTTGGGGATTAGGCAGTGCCATTGTTTGTCCGCCTTTTGTATGTATTATATATAATATATTATATGTATATATATATATATATATATATATGTATATATGAGATATATATATATATATATGTATATATGATATATATATATATATATATATATATATATATATATATATATTCACAACAGTAGGTCAATATAAAAACTCCGTTAGAGACGTAAACCTACTGTTGTGAATCTATACTTTCTTAGGACTCCGAGCAAAAACTAATTATTGCTGTTATATATATATATATATATATATATGTGTATGTATGTGTGTGTATGATATATATATATATATATATATATATATATATATATATTGTGTGTGTGTGTTTATCTTCAAGTTTAACCTAAGTTTAGTTTTCGAACTAAATATACAAATATTGCTTAGAATTTAATGTCTTATCCATTTTAGATTCACATTTTTTGAGTTTCACATGTTCACATTCTGATCCAACATTATTCTTTCGAGCTGATGCTATTGAAATTATGACAACACAGAAGTTTTATTTCTTATTTGAGACAGTCTGGGGGAATATTGATATACAATTTGTGCCATCCTTTACTGTTTATGTTTGAATGAAGAATTCGTTTGTAAGTAAAACAAGCGGAAGGAGGAGAAGAAGAAAGTTCGTCTCTTCACTACATCTTCTATAAAGGCCTACTTATCATTACGGCACATCGACTGATAAGACAGTAAGAGTTGTTTTTTTTTTTTTGAATAATTGAGCAAATGTAGAATTAGAACTACATATCTCAGAGCAAGTTATCAAGCACACAGACATCTTTATGTAAATTCATGTTGATTTTCATGCAATTTGTAATGTATTGGCAAAATACATCGAATTGTATTAACTTTTGGTGCTCATTTGCACACCTGTATTAGACACCTTGGCATCAGCGAAAAAGAAAAACAAAATCTGCCATTTATTGCTGCGTGGCCTTCTACATTCGCAGGAATTTTCCGGAGCAGAAATTAAACTTCTGATCCGGTGACATGCTGAAAAAGCGCTGTTGACTCATCAGTGAGATGAGATAAGGGTGGACTCTTCGGACGTGAATTGGACGGCCTAGAATTCTCTCACACGTCACTCGCAGCATGTTAAAGAACGAGCCGTGATCTTGATCTATCGGGCCACGCTCGCGAGAAGGATTCGACAGGACGTCGTAGAGAGGTCCGGCAGACCGCTGCGGGGCGACGAGCGGAACATCCACACGGCGCCACTGGGTGCTCTGTCTGACGGGGACGCGTCGTGAGCTCGCCGTTGATGGTTCTGCCGTTGTTGCTGACGACGATGCCGACTTGTTGCAGAATTTCGGCGGTGTGAAGATGGACATGTCCTTGATGCCCTGGGAGAGGTCGAAAAATCGAGTGCTGACTGACTGTACCATCTCGAGGGTCTGATCGTCTCGCTCCATGAAAGTCTCCGTGACTGGCCAGCAACCAACGTCAGTAAACGTACCAATCCATGTCTCCTCTGAAGAGGGATAAGGGTTGTATATGGTGCACATTATTATTTCTTGTTTAGACTTTATATCAATTTTATGACATATCATTAAAAGAAAACTTGCGTTGAACGCTAAACGTTTTAAAACTCTTTTCCTCACCTTGTTTTTATCTTTCTTTTTCTATTGGAATTTGTTTTCAACAAGTATAAACTTTTCACTCTTCTAATTTATTGGAAATAGAAGTAGTCCCTCAAACTAACCAAGTAATTATCCAATCAGACAATCGGTCGATTACCCGCAAGTCTCTCTATCTCGCAGTCAACTGCAAATTTTAGCTGCTATGTATCAATCTGCCAATTTATTGATCGTTACATAGTCAATCGGTCAAACCAAAATACATCTGTGGTTATGTTGGGAAATCTGTCAATCAACCAACCAATCAACCAATCAATCACGAAATCAATCTATCAATCAACCAATCAATTTATCAATCAAACAACCAGTCAATTATCAATCAATCATTCATCCAGTCAACCAATCAATCAATCAAACTTACTGCGTCGTCCCGGGATCCTGTCGGACCACTCCTGCACCATGAAGCCACTACCAGGAGCTCCGACCTCGTAGCGGTCTTCCAGCGTTGCGTTGGGAGGAATCGTGTGATTGCGCCATGTGCCCAGAGGCTCAACGTGACAAGTGTTGTAATTGCGGTTGATCACATACTGAATACCGTCATCGAAGAGCTGAATGTACTCGTAGATCCTGTAATGGAGATGGAGAAAAGATCAGATACGACTTACTATACAATAGTTATTCGATATTGAAGATTTTCGGTTCTAGTAACATCAGTTTAACGGAGTATATCAGATTTGTAATTGTTTCAGATGTCGACTCGTGTTCGTGACTACTGAATCTCATGCTACCGCGAATCAGGCACGGTTTTTTTTTTTTTTTGGCAAATAAAGTTAACTGTGGAAAATATTCTCCATCAGTTCACGTTTCTTTCAAGAATGTTTGCAAAGTGCCAGGTTTATAGCTCAAGAATCTTTGAGAGAAATTGGTAATGAACACAGCAACAATCACTGCTAAAGGAATTCGAAAGTGTTTATCAATAATTACATAAGAGGGAATAAATTGCCTAAAGATTTAAGCATATCTTATCATTACTTCAGTAAGGAAGGATATAGAATTCCAAAACAATATCACAGACACACAGGTGACCAACGGAATTAGTCAATGTTTGAGAACAGGAATACTCAATCTGCATTGCCAGTATAGCGTATCTGTTGGCTGGCAATTCTATATTGACAAAAATTGCTTCTGTGAATATACATTTACGATATTTCTTAAGCTACATCCGTCTATCTAATCTTGGTGGTATAGCTTTAACACAACAACCACTGCACAGGAACCTTGGCAGGCAAAACAGAGAAGACGTGCGCCCTGTGAAACACACACACACACACACACACACACACACACCATATGCCAAAATATTTTCACACCTGGTTGGGATTCAAGCAATCTTTCCCATCGTCATTCACATGCGAATCTATGAGTATCCCAGGGTTGATGTTTTCCTATGCTGTTTTCATTCCAAAATTGCTAACACCAACAGCGTCATAATTGATGATCCAGATGATAATGGCCTTCTTTAACCTTCCACCTCCTACTACTTACTGGTGAAAGTTAAAGGTCCGGTTTACCTTCCTGGGAGCAGTGATTTAAAAATGTTCAAGATATCACATTTGATGCATATGTGTAGGTCTGTTGTATCACAAAACATCCTACCATATAAAATTTTCGCAATAATTTTCAAGCACTGCTGCTGGGTTTTTGTTTCATTTGCAAATGGTAAATTATGCCTTTGAATGAACACACGAAAAAACAAAACAAATGCAAAGCAATAGATAACTATGTCGAGGGCAACATGACTTCCTGTTTCTTTCCTCTTCATCTCAAGCAAAAGGAAATCACGGTGATCTGTAATCTCTCTACCAAAACATTTTATAGCTTGCGTGTTTGTCTTTCGTGGACGCTGAATGCCACGGGAAATCGGTCTGACCTTAATCGATCCTGCAGCAAGTTCGCTTTCTGTAATCTTAAGGACATCACTTTTAGATAACTACAGTTGTTCATGCCAGCAAATTATGGAGAATATGCTAAAGTGTTACTATGAAGATAATAAAGAAATAATGCACATTGCAGTGGGCGGTAGTAAGAATTATCCACCCGATAGTAACTTTGGAACCGAGCGTGAAACTACGAGGCAAGGCCGGAATATAATTATGTTTTGAACTGTTCCAATGTTACATAGGGTGGATAATTTTCCGACCTAGAAATGTGTATCCTTGTTTACAAAGAAATAACATGGATCCTTGTTACTAGATTGAAACTTCATATTATGCCCATGCTTTGTGCTGTACAGAAATTCCCAGGCCAGCAGCACCAGTTCTATTCGAAGCTATAAGACAATTTAGTGTAAGAAATAATTCGACCGCGGAACCGCACACAATGTACTATACAATATGTGAAATAGGCCACGCAGCTAGCCCAGCGGAGACGATCGTTACCCTGAAAATTAACGGGTAATGAGACAACTCGTGGATCCTAGAGATAGTTTCGGCCGAAAAAACCCACATATCGTCCATATTTGACACTTCGTGAGCCAATCCTGTAGGGTAGACATGGCTTTTGTAGATTACGGCAAATCATTGAATGAGCAAGGACTATTTTGAGCCTATCTCCGAGCGGTCGTTAGTACCGGTCAGTAGTAAAAAACTTATGCCCGCTGGGCATGTCGGGCAAATCGGAAGACTTGTCAAGTGACTGCTCTCTGCCAACCATTATTGATTACGATCCATACCACCATTTAACGCGTATAATAAACGACGCGCGTATACTTCAAGAGATATTACGGAATGGATGAATTTCTATGTAAATTATACACGTGACAAGGAAAGCGAAACTGTTTTCAGAGTTGTCTTAAAGTCAGAAGATTTAATCTTCTGAGTAAATTTTTAGACATAAAAGTAGGGAAACCGACACAAATACTGATGTCTGTCCAAATCTGAAACAAAATAGCATACGATTCGTTTACATAACTTCAGTCATTTTGAATTGTTCAATGTTGGGATGGATAAGGTAGAATTTTATAGCTCTCACATACCAGCACGTTGTGTCTTTTGAAAGCATGGAAACTGTAGAGGAATCCACTTTCTGCATCTTGATAAGAACTGGTGGGGATGCAGAGAGTCTGAAATGCTTCTTGTGGTGTCTTCAGGGAGATTATAACTTCAGCAGAGTTATAATCACTCAAAATGAGATTCCAATTACCCTGTAAGAACATCCTGTGTATTCCCCTCGTATGCAGTTTAACATAAATAGCACACACACACACACACACACACACACACACACACACATTTAGGCCTACATGATTATATACTCATATAATCATATTCACGTATACATGAGCGAAGAACCTAATTATGAACATCAGAACATCATGTCATAACTCACATTTCCTGCCAATATAGACTGTTTCCCTTGGTGCCTTATATAATTTTCTTTACAGTTTCACGGGTACGACTGTTGTGAATAAACACCTGATTGATTGCAACATAAATCGTCCCGTTTGTCAACTACAGTTACAGTTGTAGGATATTATATCAATCATTGTTTGTTTGATATGTGACACTGGGAATTTGCACCCAATCGACAGAGATGTATGAGCTTCTCTGTATCAGGCCTACCGATTCAGCAACCCCGATTCAATTGTTTATCAAAGCGTACTCGAAGTCAAGAGATGGAAGCTGTATTTAAAGGCCTACCTCTTTCCAGGCAACTGAGCGCGTTTGTCTTCTCTGATGTGTTTGCGGCGGTTGATGCCGTCGAAGCTGATGTTGAAGCGGTCGTTGTTCCCCTGAAGGTGATCCCACTCACTCGCTCGCCCCTCCCACTGGGCTACGGTCTGACATTGTGCTGTGGGTCCCGAAGCCGTGGTCGTCGACGCCGCTTCCACACCACCGGCGCCGACCTGGTCTTCCACCCCGTTTCCACGGACGGCAGGTTCTTTAGGGAACAGTCCCGACGAGATTTCCACAGGAACTGGTCTGCTTCTCTCATGCGGGAGTATTCCTCGATAGCTGGTTGCCAACCTCACCCTTCCCAGAGCTTTTCCTACATCAATTCTGGCGCAGGCAACGGCTGCAAGCCCCAGAAAGAGGACAAGAACCGCAGGCGACGAGAAACGCGACATGTTTTCAGACCTACTGTCGAACTCGAGATAGGCTGAAATGACGACTCGCATGCAGTGTTTGTGTGAACTCTTATAAAAGCAGGCTCTCGCAAAGAATGGGCGGAAGTTAGCTGGATCAAGGGTACCAGCCTGCTACATCCTCTGTGGGAGGTCGCTCAGATGTAAATATTTTTCTCCTTATAAAGGCTATAATCTCTACCTCAAAGAAAACAAATCATACTGCATTACTCGATGAACTTTCAAAATGTTTTCTCCAACTGCATGTTGTCAAAATACAAACTTTGTATTCTATATCCGTAAACTCCCTTGCTCAAATTTCTCGCACCTGGCAAAGATTGCTGTATCTATTGTTAGCCGTCATCCCACGAGCCTAACTCCCACAATCCGTACGGCCCACGATCTTGACAATGAAAAAAGATCTATGAGCCATAAAACCCACTAGTCATATCAAATCCCATGAGTCGAAGCCCGCAAGACCAACAATGCATAAGCCCCGTGATGCTTGACTGTGTCGGACTCGTGCATGGATTAGATTGGTCCAGTGTCGAGCTCGTGGGCTGTATGACTCGTGAGCTGCATGACTCGTGAGCTGCGTGACTCGTGGCCCAGCTCGTGGCCGTCGGACTAGTGACGAACACCCATGCAGGATAATTAACATGGGCCAAATTTCAAGTCATGAACAATCCGACATCATATTAAAGAATTAGCACAACTCATTCAATTTAACAGATGGGCCTATCTATGTAGATTCACCGTGAAAAATTCTCGCACTTTGCCATCGATTACAAAGACGTATTTTTACACGATACGCCCTTCTGCCATTCTTTTTGATATGTATGAGTTACTAGTATTGCTTAGGTAGGAAGGAGCATCTGTAGATCCGCCCTTCTGTCAAAATTGTAAACGCTCTATCCGTGTAGATCCAGAGGTATACGACATCAATGCGGAGTACAAGAACATGGCCAATCATTAATAATGAAGACCTATACCGAAATCTATACCTGACTTGAATCTGGAGTGAACTTCAGGTTAGACGAAAGTGTTATACTGGTAATACATATCACAAAGTCGATGTGGCAACTTAAAAAATGATGCGAACGGGGAAGTTAAACACCATAGAATATTCACATGTAAATATTTTTGTATGATCTCCTTGGTAATTTGAAAAATAACGAATTTAAAAGAAAAAAAAATGACGTGGCGCCAAAATTGGATGCTCGCGAGGACAGATGTCTGATGTCTCAGAGTCAAATCGTGTGCAGACTTACCATGTTTCATGTATTAGGGGCGAGACGCACTTGGGTGTGTTGGTGCGAACGCACCCCCCGCATCCCCTTCAGACCTAACCCCCGCCCCGCCCCCCCCCCCCCCCCTCCAAAAAAAAAAGTTTTACTTATTAAGTATGCACGCACGCATGCGCGCGGGTAAGAGGCTTTTTTTTTTTTTTGCTTGTCAGCTGAAGAAACCCGGAAGTGGAATCAGACATTTGCGCTGATAAACCCGGAAGTGGAACCAGAAATGAACGCATCCCCCTCCCCCCCCCCCCCAAGCCCCTTGAAAAAAAGCTGGTGACGTCCCGACGCTGCAGGGTCCTTTCTCACCCATGGCAGACCTTTTCTTACTCCTCTCAAAGAACTCCCAACGCGCGCTCACACACACGCACACACAAAAACACAAAAAAAGAGAACAGATTAAAAAAAAAAAAAAACCATAGGCCTAATGGGTTTCCAATCCTATGGAAAAAAAAATTGAGACAACTTTTTCGTTCAGACTCTGAGTAAGCCGAAATGTTATATCAAGTGTGGGCCATATCACATCATTTACTCGATGTTATCAATTTATGTATTGTTATTGTCATTAAACGTCTAGTAATTTTCCTCTTTTGCATATTTTGATACTGACATTTCCTTTGAACTCCTGAGTCCTTATGCCATATTCCTGCATGGGTAGTAATAATGCCCAACGGTCCGGTACGAAGACTAGTAGTGTGACACAAGTGGACAATATGGAGGCGACTGCAGAAATAATGGGCGACGAAAGCAAACCTTGTGAGGAAGGCTCGGAACCAGATGACAAGAGAGAGGATATCAGGCAATCTGATGAGATACTTGAGGAGCAAGAAGTGGAAGAAGACACACGTGTAGACTTAGAAGAAGAATTTGATAAATGGATAAAGTTAAAGGATCTCGTAGGTCTGTCGGGGATCAAAAGTGACGCTCGATTAGCGGCCTTCCTCATCGACTTCTGGTAATAGAACTTGCTGCATGGTCCCATGTATTGATAAATGTGTGCTCTGTGCTGGGTTTTAACTATTGACAATGTGAAATTCCTGATGCCTCATCGGATCGGTACAACATAAACAAATACTATGGACAACGATATCAAAGAATTTACTTTAACCAAAAAAAAGTATAGAGGAATATATTCAGAAATACGATGCCATGCAAATAGTGTTGAAACTTACGCCTGTGTGGTGTCTATTCTGAAGCCCAGTGAATTAAGGCACTATCTTTATCTAGAGACTAGACTCTATCACTACTGACATAATCACAGCGCGGGGCGAGACAGAACTTCAGTTCAGAAGCATGATGACATTTGAATCATGATGTAGATCTAGACAACCTAGCTGTGACAGATAATATAAAATTGCAGGCATTTACAGATGCAGTAAAATTTTATGAATTTTAACTGTCGCATTCAGATGCACTACTGACTAGACTAGATCTAGTCGTAATTTAGAGTATAGTGAGGTGCCCGCACCTCGTCAGGGGCCCGAATATCGTCACCCCACTTAAAATTGTTTTGAGCGCACTAAGCAAAAATGTATGCCCGGGACTGTGTTCTGTACGCTTGAAACTTGGCAGGGCTACCACAATCAAGCAAATTGTGGTGAAAACCGAACAGTTTTTCGCGAAAATCTGAAATTTTCATAGGGCCATAGGAATACGTGTTAAAGTCACCCGCACGCATCTTTTATGTGTATGTCTATGGGAACATCACTGTCACCCGCACACGTCTTTTACATGCTAAGTCTATGGGTGACGAGTTGCGGGCCCCTTCCTTAGCGCGCAACTTTTTCGCATTGTTCGCGTTCGACGACGATAGCTGCAAATTTTCAATATCGATCAGTGAACTTGTGATTCCATTGGAATTTTCAGCATTTTTCCTGTATGTGAGTTGGATTTCAAAGAATTTCAGTGGCGAAATGTGATTCAAATATGGGCAAACATTAACTATGACGAGGTGCGGGTCACCCAAGTATACATTTGTATGTGTGTATCGGGGGAGTAGGAGGTCAGGGTCTGAAGTAAGAATGTAGTCCAGTAGACAGGTCTAGATCCTCTAGGCTTTACTTAACTGGACAATCCGATCTGGGCCCTACTTTTACTTCTGCATTGGTGTCTAGAGTCTACAACATAAATACTTCACAGCAAAATCACTCTAGCCAGGCCTACACCACTGAATGTAAATAATGTCAAGTATGGCCTAAATTAAGGAGACTACAAAAGTGTCCAGATCTAGATCATCTGATCTAGGTTCTAACTAGTGTAAACTGTAGTGAGTGTCTCGTTGTGCAGAGCTAGAGCAGGCAGGCCGTGCTTTAGTTAGACTCTTTATTCTTTATCATTTTGGTCTGGTACAGTCCGCTGTGCTGCTGGCATGTTATCGTATTTAAACTTTGAAAGTTGTGCTTATCATTTGATCTTGATGTCATTGATGTACAAACGCCTGATGTAGCTATTCCATATATTTAGGCAGCAATACATGAGTCGGAGGCATATCTTATTCAAACTTTATATTTTCAGGAAGGTCTTTAAATTTTTTAATCGTAGGGGCTTCCCTTACATTATCTGGGAGGTCATTCCACTGGGGAATTGTCCTTAAAGGACAAGTTCACCTTCATAAACATAAGGATTGAGAGAATGTAGCAATATTAGTAGAACACATTGAAAGTTTGAGGAAAATCAGACAATCCGTTCAAAAGTTATGAATTTTTGAAGTTTTTGTGCAGTAACCGCTGGATGAGAAGACTACTGCAGTGGCTGAATAACTTAGATGTCACATGCGTACAACAATATAAGGAAAATATAAAGAGAATTTCACAAAATTCCATCTTTTGAAAAAAGTACACATTCCCCTGACTCGTTACCGACAAATGTTATGGGTAATATTATTCCCCCTGCCTTTAGAAAGAGGCAAGTCAAGTGCTCTTATATTATGCGAAAAAAGTGAAAATATGTTGAATTTTCTTTTACATTTTCTTTATACTGTTGTACGCATATGACTCACAAGCTGTAGTAGTCTCCACATCCAGCGGTTCCAACACAAAAATTTTAAAAATTCATAACTTTTGCATCGATTGTCCAATTTTCCTCAAACTTTCACTGATGTGTTCTACTAATATTGTTGCATTCTCTCAAACCTTACGTTTATGAAGGTGAACTTGTCCTTTAAGTAGAGAGACTGCCGGTAGCAGCTCTTATTTGCCCTTACAATTGTATATGGTCATACACAAATTTCTTAGAAGAGTGCCTTGTGCTTGGTTTTCTCCGAGCCGAATTAGTGCTTTGTAGATGTTTGATGTTGCTAGGGATTAGTCCTTGAGTCTCTTTGTAAATGATGCGAAGGCGAGATTTGAATCTCCGTCTTTCGAGACTTTCCCATTCCAGATGCTTCATCATATTTGTCACACTAGGTGTTCTGTCATAATTGTTGCATGCAAAGCTTGTAGCTCGTTTTGGGATCTTTTCAATGGCTTGCTTGTTGTTTTCCTGGCATGGACCCCAGACTGCATGGCAGTATTCCAAGAGTGGGCGTTCTAAGGTGATGTAAGCTATGGTTGTGGTTTGAATGTCGCAGCCGTACAGATTCCTTCTCAGTAGACCAAGCTGACGATTGGCTTTATTGGTTACTTGATTGATATGCATGGTCCAGGACAAATCCAATGTCAACTCACCTCCAAGGTATGGATGATGAATGAACTCGTCTTAGTGTGTTGTTTCGCATGGAATAACTAAACTGAAGGGGTCTTGTCTTGTGAGTGACATTCATGACGAAGCACTTGGAAGTGTTGAAGCCATCTGCCACTTTCGCTCCCAGGCACGAAGTGTGTCGATATCAGCTTGGAGTGAGGTTTGGTCTGAAGGGGTTTCAATCCCACAATACAAGATGCAATCATCCACGAACAGGCATATTTTGGATGAAAGATTACTGGGTAGGTCATTGATATACCGATGCAGAGACTGTAGGTGAGGAACAACAGTGGACCCATCACTGTGAACTGCGGAATGCCTGACTTCACAGGTAAGGGGTCACTGATAATCCTTCCTACAAGGACTCTCTGATGGCGGTTGTGTAAGAAATTCTGCAGCCGAGTATGGATGTTACAAATTCCAAGATAATCAAGCTTATGGAGTAGTGGATGATGGCTATCCACATCAAAGCCTTTTTGAAAATCCATGATTATTAGATCACTTTGACCCCTATTGTCCAAAACTTTTGCTGAGTTTGACTGAAAGATCAGTCTGTATCTTGTCGTTGGGGATATGTTCTGTGGAGACTACGCACATCTGGCTTCATGGAATCCTCTCCTATAGTATACTCATCTATGGAGGAGAGCCGTAAAAGTCAACAAAATGATTTTAAAAACTCCTTCAAAAGTAAAAAAAAAAATATAAAAATAATTTTAGAATATAAAGCCTAGAATTACCATTTTGTAAATTCTGTTTGCAGCTAAATACCAGGTAGAAGGAGCTTGACATGGTTTGCACTTTCTGCTTGAGTTGAAGAGCTCCAAGAAGATGCAGCAGATGTCTGATGATGGCAGGTGAAATTTAAGAATAAGACTTCCACAGCCATACCATCTGGGTAGAACAGAACATGGCTTAGGAACACAAGAATTGGAGTACAAATGGAACTTGCAACTTCTGTGGATTCCTGTATGCACAATATGTCCTGTTATTGGTCCATCAACTTCCCATTCTTGGCGGATACTGCCGATGCAGTGACCAACTGGACTGAGTACGCCGATGTTGATGGCACAAAAGAGAAGAAATAGAAGTGAGAGGAGACCTCTGGATGATTTTTAGACTTCTGCATTTGAACATCTATGTAATTGATTATACTGGGTACAGAGTTACAGAATTTATAGTGATTGGGATAAAGAATAAGAATGTTCCAAATTCATTACAAATCATAGTTAGCAAG
This sequence comes from Diadema antillarum, assembly GCF_040938485.1. Classification (NCBI taxonomy): domain Eukaryota; kingdom Metazoa; phylum Echinodermata; class Echinoidea; order Diadematoida; family Diadematidae; genus Diadema; species Diadema antillarum. The sequence continues at coordinate 727,443 of NW_027271529.1, read as the reverse complement.
GGTGATGACTTTCAGCTTCACATAACAATGTGTGATTGGGTGCTCATGGAGGCAAAATGTAAGAAGAAAACCTGTATAAATTCTATACAAGTGAACTTATTTTGGTAAAGCAAGTGGTGTTGTAATGAAATTGAATTGGTATGGTGTAATTACACTGTATATGTAATCACTGGAAATGAGCCTCCCATGGCATCATCCGTGTTCAGGGTAATATTTTTTTCAGAGTTTGGCTTATCTACTCAAGGACCACAATAAATTCCACAAATATGCATGGCACTATCAGTTTATGTACTACATAAGCGCTACCTGGTCTCACTGGTCTACATGGCGTGCTTCAGCAAGATACATACATGTAATTTGAAATTATCAAATCGTCTTGAATGTCCCTTTAATGGCTTTTTTTGAATGCTATGGAGAACTGCTGCTTTGAAAGTATCTTTGTCACCTCGGCCTATAGGAAGTTATGTTTTTGTTGCTGTTTGTTTGTTTGTTTGTTTGTCTGTTTGCAAAACAACTCCGAAAGCTGCCAAAGGATTTGGATGAAACTTACAGGAAAAATGATAATGATGTAAGGAACAGATGATTAAATTTTGGTAGTGATCTGGCTAATTGTCTGGATCCCGGATACTTTTTTTTTCTCCTCTTTTGAAAGATTACCATTGGCAAATAGGGCCACCAAACAAGGGAGCTCAAGCTGTGCATATTTGAGGTGTGCATACTTGCACTGAGTGCATGGGTGTATGCAAGGGGGGGTCGGGAGGGTCGTACGATCCCCCCAAATTTTCAAAAGGTCCACTTTTTGTAAGACATTTTTGTTTTTCGAGGGCTTTTTACCTTATAATAAACGATAGGAAAAAAAAAAGTAACCAGGTGGTGTTCCAGCAAATTGTCAAAAACCTCGTAAATTTTGTAACTTAGTTTTTATATGCCATACCTTATTTCTAAGCCGCACTGCCATGCCGAAAAAGTCACTTTTGTATGCTCCAAATGGCCCCATTTTAAGATATAAAATTCAAAAACTCCCTACCGTGGGAGGGGGGACACACCCTCCCCCCGCCTGGTCGCTCCACTCCCTCGCAAAGGTAAAGGTCCAAAAAATTTGATTACGACCCCCCCAGAAAAAATCCTGGATACACCCCTGGAGTGTGTACTTGAGGCACAGCTTGCACCTATATAGCTGCTGATGAGGTATACTCTGAGGACACACAACAGAAATGCTTCTTTATGACTGATATTGGGAAATAAGGGCGATTTTCAGCATGCCTATATGAGCGGAAATAAGCTGCTTGGCGGAGGTCTACGCTCTCCGAGTGCTTTCCTAGTTTTTCATATTTTTCATATTTTTCCTGCGCTCATGAAGACTTTTACTGACTCATCTAGAAACTGGGCCTGAAACCCTAGATCTAGAGACCTTGGGCTAGGCAAAAATTTTGCAGATTCTTACAAAGCTGTGCATTATTTAAATGTACAAATTATGTACTGTATAATACAAAGTAAATGTCACTGAAACTATGTTACCAGTTTCTGCTGTGTTTTGTTGTTGTTGTTGTTTGCTTGTTTTGTCAGTTTGATTAGGCATACTTGATATGTGCAATTTAGAATATGTTTTTGCTGTTTTAAAAAAAAGTTTTTACTTATCATCAGTATGCCTATTTAGATACACTGTAAAAGTGGTTTCTTTCGCGGTGGTTTTATTTTTGCGCTTTTCGCGCTTTGAGGTTGAACCGCGAATTTAACATCATGTTAAAAAATGTTTTCAACTCGCCGCTTGTTACAATGCTGTTGCGCACATGCACACACGAAGATTCCGTGCATTGAGTGTATTGATGGTCAACACACACACAACGATACCGCGCAATGTAGGTACAAGCATATCATAAAGTACTCGAGAGACGGGATTTTAGGTAAGCCTGCATTTGATTTCAATTTCTATCTAATAAATAAAAGAATAATCGGATTATAGTTTGGGTTTTCATCTGCAAAATAAAACAGATTTTGCCGACTGTGAATTCACAGATTTTGCCGACCGTGAATTTAAACACACGCAAAAAAGTCGGCACCGATGGAAACCGTGAAAGTATCTGTACGCGAAAGAAACCACTTTTACAGCAATCTTTTTTGTTTGTTTGTTTGTTTGTTTTTCTGCATAGGACAGCAGCCCTGCTTTGAGCAGTACTCTCATATGTCAACAGTTTTCTTGATTTACTCGGAAGTCGCTATTCTTTTTTTAATCATAGGTATGGACACAGAGACTGCACAGAGCCTGAAAAGAAAGAGACGAAGAAAGGCAGGAAGCACAAGCAAAGGTGAGCTTGGACAGCATTCCTTTTTTCGCCCCCAACCTTGCGATGTCATTTCAAATCTCAAGGCACATAATATGTCATCTCTTCTACCCATGATCAAGAACATTAAAGTAGAGCAAGTCAAATCAAAGCCATACATTTTTTATTAAGCTCTGATGAGTACAGATGTAGATACTCCAAAATCCTTTGGATTGTCAGTCTTGGCTACATGTACTTTTAAGAAAGAATATTATGAGGGAAAATACCTTCATAGTTATTGTTAGTGTGAAATTGTTCTGCATATTGTATATACGGTGTACAGTGTATTGTACTATTCTTGATGGACTTTGCAGTTTATCTGTGCAGTTATGATAACCAGAACTGTAGAGGATGTCCTCAACTGACAGTCAGAAACCAATTTAAAAATGGGAAAAATGATGAATATTGAAGTCATACGCCCATATGAAAAGGGTAAAATGTGTTAAAGATGCAAAGAGATCAGAATGTTTTTTTTTTTTTTTTTCGTTCGATATTTATCCTGCATTATCATCAGGTATGAATCATCTACACCAGCCCCTAAAATCAAGATACCAGTTCGCATGACCAGTAGAGGGCGTCCCGTCTACAAGCCAAACATCCTTCAAGTTAAGCTGACCAGCGATTACCGGAAGAAGAAGTCGAAGCGACAGGTTGCCTTGCAGAAGAAGCAGGATGCCATAAAGAAAGCCAACCAGAAGAAGGGTGTAGGGAGGAAGAAGAAGGTGACGCTGAAGGTGAAAACGAGTGTCAAATCTCCAAAGAAAAAATCTCCTGCATCAAAGGTAAATATACCAACCTGACACGAACTCTCGTTTCGTCATCAGATAGATGCACAGTCACTTCAAATACCCAGAATAAAAAATAGATGGGGGAGGGGATCATGCTTTCTCAGTTATGGAATCAATTACCTATTCAGTTACCCCAACTGTCATCTACAGAAACATTCAAATTCAAACTGGAAACGTATGTGTTCCTCTCACATTGAGGATTACATAACTGCCATCCAGAATGTTCAGTGAAATTGTCTTCCTTATCTGGTTTGTGTTTGTTATTTTCCTCCCTGTTGTCATGTTTTGTACATTTAGAAGGGCCATGTGCACCAAAAGGTGGACTCATGTGCTATACAAATAGCCGCTATTATTAGTATTGCTATTATATACCCTCTGCTGTTCTTGGTGGACTCTTGTAGAATCGTGGCAGTAGATCAAAGCAGCGGAAAGATGTCATGTCTCATTCTACAGTAGCAGAAGGCCTGTTAGTGATGTGATATGGGAAAGGTGACTGAGAAGCTGGTGACACACCAATGTAAACAAAACTACGCTCATCTTTTTCGAGAAGTGAGAAACTTCCCAAACACATGCAGGAAATTTATAGAAAATTTGGCTGGTTCAGAAAGTTTGCAGTCAAACTGCCCATACTGAGCAAAACAAAATACTGGGTAGTATGACTGTGGCTAGTGTGTCTAATACAGTGTATGTTCCATTGAGTATCTGTAGTGGTTGCAAAAGCTGACGCAGTGACCCATGAACTACTGTATACGCCGAATATTGTGCGAGATTTTTATTTTTGCGAATTTCGCGAGTCAGCCGCTATTTGCGAAATTAAAAACACGTGAAAATATTGACTCTAATGCCGATATGAATGTGACGTACGCATATAACTCCGTTCAGTACAGGACTCCACGATCACGAATTTAACCACTCGCGAAATTGTTGTGAAGTCCCGATTCGCGAAAATTTAGACTTGCGAAATATATGGCGTATACAGTATTCTTCTGTTGTCCAGGAGCACATAAACTGGGATTTCTGTAGGACTTCAGTCTAGAAAGTGAATCCATGATGTCATTTAATCTTATCCCGATTTCAGGCTATGATAAAGCAATTATCGCCTTCTGCTTGTCCTTTGTCCTATGACAGTCCCACACTGCTGCCTGGCCATCGGACGATGAAGATGATGGGGCCGTGTCCATGGAAGACAATAACGACGACAGAGACTACAGACCCCAAGCAAAGCGAGGAAGGGTAAGACTTGTGTGAGCCCGTTCCTTACGGGAACCTGGTATACATGTACCAGGTTCCCGTATGGTCAACTGATATATGGGAACCTAGTATACCAGGTTCCCAAAATGTAGACAAGACTGCCTGCATTTGTGGCCTAAATTCATGTTTATTTGTTTTATGCTTCCCAGAAAATGGCCTAAAAGAGTTTTTTCTATCGATATCTGTTGCTTTTCTATATGAAAATTGTGTGTACAGTGTACCTGTATCTCGTAGTATTATTTGCCTTTTCCGAATGTAGTGTGTACTTGTTTCGAGATGAAACTCATATGAAGATGTACATATAGCGATCAAGGCTAAGCTCAGTAGATAGCATCTTCCTCTGACCCGATGCAGGTGCCTCTTTTGTGTACAACAAAAGAGCTTGTGAGCCCATCAGCACTCGCTGTATTCATACCTCGAGCCTGGTTGATATTTTCATTGTTCGTGGCACATGGAAAGGGGATACGTACCACTTTACTGCTTTCACAAAGGTGGATTACAGGTCTGTCTTTTCTTTGTCGACCTGCAAAAAGAATCTTGTTTGGGGGTATTAAAGGCTCTCATAGAATTGTGGGAGGTACAGGTTAACAGATCTTAGAGGTTCTTATTTTTCAAATTTTTTGAGGTCCTCCTGGTGTGGTGGTTTTATCTCTTTACGTGTCACATTTGCACGCCCAACTCAGTCAATGCTTTGCCAAGTTCGCATATTTTGCTCAACTGCACAAAACCCACCCAAACTTACTATAAATTGCCAAATGACACAGTGTACTATAAAAGCTGTTGGGTTTGTTGGGGGTTTTTTTGGTCAAATTTACATTCTTCTCACATGTAGCTTGTATTTGCGGGTATTAAATGACATCCTAGTTTTATAAACCAACTTTTTTTTTCTCTGCACTGAAGGCTCACAAACAGTCAGTTTGGGCAGTGTTCATTGCTGCAAAATATTGTAAAGTGGAGTTCATTATTTACTTTTCAGAAGTACTGTCAACCTTGCTTAAGTCGACCTCAAATAAGTCAAGTAATTGCCTAAGTCAAAGGTCTTTTCAAGTCCTCTTCTCTTTATTGTCTATTGATTTTAATCCCACATAAGTCAAATTTTCTCTAGGTCAAAGCTATTTCTTCAAGTCCAAATAGATTTGACTTAGACAAGGTTGACTGTACAACCGTAGTGTCTCTGGGGATGTGGCCTTTCTGTGAAAATAACAAATTGCGCAAGAGGTGCTTTGTCATAGCCTCACTGGGATTGGAAGTTGTTAATCCTTCGTCCCCATTCACTTCTCTATAAAAGGTAATGTTTTCTCCAAACTGGTGAGTCCTCACCGCAGTGATACACAATGTGCAGGAAGCAAAAGGCATTGTGTGAATGTCTCCCTAAAAGACTCCTTCCTGTTATCGCCAAAAAAAACATGCCAAACTTCTTAACCCACCAGTTTCTAGACACCACATTACCATGGCCTTGTTATGTACTTTAATCTTATCTATTCTTATCTGATCTGTAGTATCAGATTGTTAGTGTTGAAAAAGGAAAAGTTGACATTTTCTGTATTTGAATCTTTTGTTGTTCATTGTAATATGTTTGTTTGTTTCTTTGTTTGTCTCAGTTGCAGTTTTTCATCTTTTTTTCATCTTACCCTCTTTTCTTTCTGTTTAAATGGTGTTTATAGATCTAATGCATATTATGCATTAAAAAGTGCCATCGGGTGTCTTTGATTGTTTTCCTGTATGATAGGGTCGACCCAAACTGGTAAGAGATGAAAAGTGGTCAGATGAGGACGGGAATGAGAAGGACCGTCGCTCCAGACAAGGAGTCGGCGCGGCCAGGGGGAAGCGCAAGGTTCGGCGGGGGGAGAAGCTGCCACCAAAGAAGAGGAAATACCTGGACAAGACTAGGTTAAAGTACGACCCATGCTTATTTCTTCTTCTTCTTCTTCCTTTGTACCAAACACTTGGCAACTATGATGTGTAATGTGCCTGTTGTTCTATACAATTGTACATTAGTATATATGTGTTTTCAAGGTCATTTATTATACATTCAGGGATTGGGCAGGATCCCAATTTGGGGCTATTTCGTACATTTACGTTTCTCTTTTTTTTCAAGTGCAGAGTTGAATTTTCAAAATACTTTGCAGGTATCTTTACCAGAGTGATGTACTGTAAAAGTGGAAATTTTCGCGGTGTTGAAATTTTCGCGCATTTCGCGCAACCAGAAACTAGCGCAGAAATAAAAGCACGCGAATAATTTTGCTTGCCATATGTTCCTGTGCTTGATATCTTGAGTCCGCGGAATTAAAAACACGCGAAACTCTTCTTACCTGGCCAAGCGCGAAAAATTGCTCGCGCGAAAATATCCACTTTTACAGTAGTGTACAGATGGACACCATGTCCCCCTGGATGCCCCAAATTTGCTATGTTCTCACTTTGTAGTCTGGAAGTATGCATGGAAGGCAAACTTGTGACACTCAGGTGAGTATGAGGACCCCCAGGTCCCTTCTCTCTTGTTACAGATGTAGTTCTGCAAATGAATATTAAACTTCCACTGAACCACAGACAATGAATATTAATGTATAAAGAATGAATGCCTGTATGCCTGGGAAATGCTGTTTACAATACTTTCCATTGATAGAGGAAAATGTGATTCAACTTGCAGGGGGATGGGAGTACGTACTTTATACCCTTGAATGAAATATCTATCTTTGTATCTGTGTATTTGTCTGTAGGGGAGAAACGTGGTACAGGTGTCGCATCAAGAAGATGATGGCATACAGGAAGAAGTTTCAGTGTAAGATCTGTCTGGAGCAGATGGCAGTCATCACCGAGGTCATCGACCACATCCAGAACGAGCATCCGGACCAGATCCGGGAGTTCCGCGCCACGCTCGGACCTCACCTGGAGAGGTGCGGCCTGACCGTCGTCTGGCAGCTCCCGGACTCCGAGGTTGGCCAGGCGAGGGGGACGTCACAAGATGTGGCCTGCAAGACAGAGGAAAAGGAGGAGGAGGAGGCGGGGCCCCAGGGAGACGGGAACAGCAACGCTGTCAGCTCTCTGTCCAAGCTGGATGAGGCCAGGAATGAGAGAAATGATGGAGAGGACAATCCTGGAGAGAGAGGGAATGGGGATGGCTTCGCAATGGGAGGAGGCATTCTAAAAGGAGGTTACATGTCGTTGTTAGTAGGAGACGAGCGCAGTGGAGCAGCATCTCTGAAGAGGGATGGAAAAGGCGATGGCAACGAGAAGAAAGGAGGTGATGATGAAGAAGGAGGAGAGAGAAGAGAGCCTGAAGGACGTAGGGTAGTGGTAGTCCTTGGTGACGGACAAACTGATGATCTCTTCAAGGATCGTCACAATGCTTCTGAAAGTTTGTCCCCCGAGGAAGATGTTGATGTCCTCTACGAACTCCAGGGTTGGATAGTCATAATGGTAGCATGTCCGGACTGTAGTGAGTTCGTCAGTATATACAGCTTGCCCAAACATCAATTCCATCACAGCAAGCCAAGGCAGGATTACCCGTGTGATAAGTGCAAGAAGGTGTATCGCCGTCCAAACCTTCTGCGTAACCACCAGAAGAAGCACCTAGATAAACCACCCAAAGGAAATGAAGAGGAGAAAACGTTCATGTGTGAACTATGTGGGGATGTATTCCGCAAGGCAAAGTATCTGAAGAATCACCAGCTGCGGCACCAGGGTAATCTGCCATTTGTGTGCAAGATTTGTGGCCGGCGATTTCTTTTTCAGAGGCAGCTGAAGAGGCACGACATTATCCACCGCGACGTGAAGCCCATCCTGTGCCAGGAGTGCGGGAGGGGCTTTGTGCAGCGCTCACAGCTCAACGCACACATGAGGCAACACACTGGAGAGAAGCCCTACAAGTGCGACATGTGCGAAAGAGCCTTCACGCACAACGTCAGCCTCAAGACCCACAAGAAGCGGGACCACGGCATCGACGTCGGCCGCTGCGCCAACCCTCACCTGGGACGACCTAAGCGGAGTGGAGAGGCAGCACCGAAAAGCAAAAGCTCAAAGTCTGCATCGGCCAAGAAGGTATCCCAGACGAGAAACCAGTCTGTGATCAACAACCCACCGGTGTCACAGTATTCAGAGTGCAGAATGGTCGCCCCTCCTGTCAGCCACTTGCCAATGGGTCTCGTCATCAACCCAGACCGCCAAGGTATGGATCTGAGTATGGAATCCCCCGAGAGCCCTCCACCTGTTGACAACAGCAGGCAAGCCATGATGCCGACGAGACTTCCAGACAGGAGCCACCGGGACAGACAGGATTCCATCGAGAGATCCAATGCAACGATCCACAACCTTGACAGCCATCCTCGTGGGAGCCATGGCGACGGGCACTCACCCAGCATGGAGCACCTAGGAAACCCGCATATAGAGAGGTCTGTGATTAGCATGGACCGGCATGGTTCCAGTGGAAACACCAGTTGCGGCAGCGGGGGTGGCCACAGCCACGCCCACTTCGAAAGGTCCATGGGGATGCCCCTGCTGGAGAGATCGTTGTCAAGCCACCTGACCGACAGACAGGGACTTTCCCCACCTATCGATTCAAGAACCAGCAACGCCCACGGCCACCACATGGGGCATCATCACCAGGCGGGCATTCCGCTGATCGCCCGTCCAGACTTGAACCAGCACCTCATCAGACAGAAGAAAGGGAAGGAGCTGGATCAGCCCCCACACCAGAGCAACCCGCCCCACCCTCCGTACCCGTGGGGCGCGTGGGGAAATGTTGGAGATGGAATGGGAATGCGGTTTCCTGTGTTTCCACAGTAGGCAATAATCACATTTTGCCTTCCAACCGAGCCCTTTCCATGAATCCCATTTTCTTACATGTTCCAATGTGAAATAATGCATAGAATGCAGTATCCATAGAGTCCTTGGAATCATTTATTGATGAATATTTGTTATGCCTGAATATTGCAGTGGTTCCACTTCATAACTTGACATGGTTCAACATGTTCTATGGTTCAGATACCATGTTCACTACATGCAGTGATGATGTGGATATGTTGACATGTTGATATCGGCAAATTATGTGATTTGATATTCAGATGTCAAATTTGTGCATATTTTGACATTTGAATATCAGAATTAAGATACTCAGTTGGTATCCAGATATAAAATTATGCAATCTTGAAATAAATAAGATAAAAGTAAGCATTGTATAGCATGAAATGCACTTGTGCCCACCACTTAGTTCTTTTTTTTTTAAAGATATCTAATATCATTATGTGTATTCAGTAAGATATTCTGATTTTTTTTCTTTTTTTTAAAAGATTTATTCTTGTTGCATGATCAGTATCATAAGGGCTCAGTATAAAGATTTTTAATGCAATTTTCATGTGTGGTTACAAGCATTACAGCAAGTGTTGTGATTAGATATCAGATTGGAAGTATGCATACACAAATGATTAGAACAAAGTATGTATACATTCTGAGAAGTGTTGGCGAAAGTAAACCTGTTGCATGATCAGGTGGAGACTTTTCACAATGATGTACACATGGATTGAGTAAAACAATCAATTCAGCAGTAGTTTGCCTTGAGCTGTGAGTAGTATGTTATTGCATGTGTACATATAAACAAGAAAATGTGAAGATGCATAATGCTGGGGCCTTCAAACAAAACAGTGCATGTCTAGCTATTTTGTTTATCCAAAAAATTAGAAGTCAACAAGCTTAGCTTGGATGACTTTGAATGAATATTAATTGTACACTTCACTTTCAACTCTTCCGTGGTTTCTCCAATCCTGAGCTCCTCCAAGCAGCTTTTTCTCTCCCTTAGAAAAAAAAAATGGAATTAACAAAAGTACCAACGTTTGTTGCAACTTAATGCTGCAGTATCAGACCAGATCATGTCATCTACTTTTTAAATTCAATTTACAAGTCTGATTTGGGTCATCGGCCTCCACTTCGCCTGACTGCTGCTAAGTTGCAGAAAACACAAGTGGAATGTGTACGTCAAATTACACAAAAAAGGTCACGTGCCAGGTGGTTCTTTCAACTCAGTGATGATTTCAGACTGCTAAGTGATCGGCAATCATCAACACTGCCGTGAGGCGTGTGCTGTGGGAGTCTCCGATTGGCCCTCTAAAGTTAATTGCCAGCCGGAGTGACTTCTAGATTCCAAGAGTACGGTTTGCTGCATCTCACCACATCCAAATGCCAACAGCCTTGATAAATGGCGTCGTTTCCAGATAGTGTGCCAGTTTTAGATTATGATACTCGTCATCCAATATCAGTTATGTGCCATCCATACTTACGGGCTTCTAGTAAAGTAGTCTATTTAAGTGCTGTTGCAGTAGACAATCCTTGTTATCTTAGCGTGCATGAGCTTGTTTGCGAGGCACTTCGTAGAAAATGCGTCATGAAGTGAATAAATATCTTACAAACAAACAGTAGAAGAAAAAAAAAATGCCTGTGGCTTGAAGAATGTTTCATCTGAAGCCATTGACTTGTGTGTGCCAGAAATATTAACAACTCAAAATGAATGACAGTACACTTCTGTAATGAATTTGTAAGGAACCGTAATGGTGCTAGTCTCGTAACCGGCATGGCATACGTGTTGTGCCAAACCTGTGACAGAAACAAATGAAATGCTCCCCATGCTGATTAGATGTACTGTTGAATGTCCTGATAATGAGATACCTGATATAATGAAGTGATTTTGCAGGTTCCATTCTGTTTATATTCTTCCTTTTTTATCCCTGATAAAACGAGATACCTAATATAGAGTAATTATCCATATTATATGTACGGGGACAGTTTCATTTGTTGATGGAACTACCGTACTCAATCTGGTGAGAGATTACTCTCAATTCCTGTAATATTTGTGAGTAACTCCCGCTTTTGTTTTTTAGTATGACAAGCACACTCGATGCTCTTTCGCTGTTTCATTGATGAATGAAACTGACCCTGATGCAAATAGGCACCCTGTCGCAAACATAGAAAATTACTCTAGCCGTTAAATTTCAGGGGTCCCAAGTAGCTCTCTATAATTAGGTTTCCCTGTACTATAAAGGTCAAGAGAGTGTACCAGTGGCAGAGCAGTACACATCACAACCGCTTAGTGATATCTCCGTGCTTGTCACAGTGCGTGAGGAATTAGAAAGGATGCCTGCATGTGGTATTATTGGCAAAGAGCTAGGTATTTAACTGCGCTCTCCACTAACTTCAGCTGCCACTGACCATGCAGCATTACAAAGCTTTGCGGCACTGGAGCAGTGTCCAGTCACATTGGAAAGGAGCAAACCAGGCTTGCTTGGAGCACACACAGCTCTCAGGGCACTACCGTCTCCTCTCTATTAATATATTCCTTTGCATCTCATTCAGCAAATCGTTCCTCACTCACTTGAGAGTGCTGTGGTTCAACGACCCAAGGTTCTGGGACCGTCAACAGGAGAGCCCGGGGTTCAAGCCCCACCAGGCGCGTGCATCTATGGACTGCATGTTTATCTGCTGTGCCCCTGTCAGTTACAAGTAAGAATGGCACCCTTCAGAGGGGTAATAAATGATGCTGGAGGAGTCCACTGGTAGAATAGTGCCAACACTGCAAGAGGCTACCCCTTGTAAATGTGATATTTATCGTCTCGATTGTCATTATAATGATGATTATTCTGATAAGCTTTGTGCCACCTTTTCAAGACCATGGTTGCCATGTAACAATTCAGTTTTTATGTCTCTTTCAGGGGGCTTCCCTTTGCAGCTGCTTTCAGGTCAACAACAGGCATTTTTTTTTTTCATTTTAGTTAATCAATCCAGTATATGTAGTACTGAATGCATCACAGTTGCCCCCTCCCCCCCCAAAAAAAAACAAAAAAAAAATGATGAACAAGGAAGAAAAATACAAGATTAGTTAGTGAGTAAGCAATGCAGCTGAAAAGTGGAACAATCAATCTATGTCCTCGTAAATGCCATTTACTTGTCAGTTATATTAAGAATGGTTGTATGTTTGCCTTTTTCATCAGATGGACTTCAGAAATCATATCAAACTAATTGCAGCGCACCGCTTGGCACGGTAGCTTCTCTGAGACACATGATCAACATCAAATGCTGCTTCTTTTCTCAAAAGAGGTGCATACACTCAACAAAAATTAAAGTTTGTCAAGTGGCATCGGTGCTAGCAACCAGCAAATAAGCCTCTAGTATGGCTGTGCTGTTAATGTTGAACGAGAGCAGAGAAAATATGGCGTTGGAAAGGCTAAGTGGTATCTGTTCAGCACCAGACATGAAACATGCCTGACCTTTGCGGTGGGATGCCAATATTAATATTTCGTATCATGATTTTTATGCCTCAATGGGTAGGGGATGGGGGTAGTTTTCATTATTTTTGTGGTTTTTTTTTTTCTCTCACTTGTTTTCTCGGAGGTGCTATGAAAGTAGAAATCATGAAAATAATCGTTCAGCATTGTCATCCATAGTTACTGTATATGTTGAGAAATTGCATCTGGTGGCTGGTTTGAAAACCGAAGAGCCCCAGACAGCTGGTAACGGAATGTCGTTGTGTAGTCACCAATACAAATACATTACCTAATGTACTGTACATTGTAGTATGTGTGTGTCATATCACTCAAGTTATGCATGATAAAGCTATTATGATATATCCTTTGAAGAAATGTATACATTCGCCATATATGCTGTATTTTCTGTTTTTTGAATCTGATATGTTCAGCTATTCATGAATGGAAAATATGAACAAAATTTGCATGAACCCAAATTAAGGTGTTGCTTTAACAAAAGGAATGAAATGTAAAAATGAAAAGTAATGAAAAAGCAAAGAAAATGTGCTAAAAAAAGAAGAAGCTATTAACACCTTGGTTTGGGTTAAATATCAATAGTATTGCAATTGAAATCTTCATTTAAAAACTATGAGTATTTATGCATTTAACAAAAGCTTTACAAATTACATTTTGTCTGTTTATCCAAAGGAGCTTGCATCTTAAGGAGACTTTGCTGTAGATATTCAGCTTGTTTGTCAGAGTAGAATTCAATGTGAACCTTAACACACCCCCAAAAGGGTCTAAAGTGCGTGGCTAGCCATCTTTTTACACTTTTTGCTTGTGAAGTTTGTGCGATATTATATATTCTCTAGATGTTGTTGCCCCAGTATAACTGGACTAATTTGTAGTGTAGGAGTAATTTTGTATGTGTGTACTCTTGACTGTGACATCTGAAATTCTTGAGAGAGAGATATCTGCATGAGAAATGTTCGTGTGGAATAATTTTTCTTCGTTGGTAGGACTCTAATGCCCTATTAAAGAAAAGAAACAAATCTCTTCCACAAAATCCATTTGGGATACTGGCAAGGTTCCCCAACGTTTCACAATTTAGCTGGACTCGAATGATATGATGTTGTGTGAACTTGTTCGAAGACAGTATGTCAGTGGTGGTCTGCTTGATATTCCAAGCAACATGACATAGTTTACTATATATTTTCAATGCATGTCGTAGCATACACTAAAGTGCTAAGTTTGTGTACCGGAGATGGTGTATTCATAATTCTGCCGGTATCACACGAATTCTGTCGCAAAATCAAAAGTGTGCTCTCTGTCTCTCGTTATAGTGGCAGTGTTTTTGACTCTATCTGTAGATGTAGTGTCTCAAAGCTGAGAGCGACCACAACTGGAGATTTACAGGTAGTGGTGCTCCTTTGCCAGCCCTCTCTCAGCTACCGACACAGTTTCATCCAGAGATTGTAAATTTGTGTCGAAAGTATTTCTTGTCCATCCTGCTCGTAAATATTGCGTTAAGAATTGGGCAGTGAGTTGCTCGTTACAGGCAGTTGTGATCCAGTCATCATCCTTTCATTTTCCGAGCATGGGGAGAGTATCTTCCGCTTGCGCTCAAAAGACCCAGTAACATGAAGATTCATGGGTTGTTCAATTCATTCACTGCCCACCGGGGTACATTCCAAAACCACAAATAGCACCGGTCGGCGAATATGTGCATTGAAGCTTACGCTTACCGGCACCAGTCGACCTCAGTCGAGATTCTTCGGCTGTGTGTGTTATAAAGATCAGTGATAAAGTTGTACACACTTTGTTACAGCGGGGGACTCTTGAAAATATCCGAGCTGGGTCAGCCTTCCGACACCATGGTACCCCCCATGCTAACTGGGTCTTCGAGATGACAGAGTTTGATTTGACCAGTCGATCTCGCATGCTAGCCTTGGATCTCACATTGTCTTAGACTTAAATCCAACTTGTCTGTTTGATCTTTATAAGCTTCGCAACTTTTTTAATCACTTGGTGAAAATTTGCAAAGGAGGACTGCTACCTTGAAAGCTTCAGAGTGTGTTTCCATCTTTGTAGCTGTAATAAGTATACCAAAAAAAAAAAATAGACCAGAAAGCAAACCAGTAGGTCTGAAATTCTTCAAAAGATAAGACTACTTGGTGAGTATTCTATGGTGTTTGTAAATAGCCAAATTTTAGTAGTGTAGCAAAAATCTACAATTAATGTGTTTTTTTTTTTTTTTGTGCATGAAACTAGATATAAAGAAATAGCTATTGAAGATGCTTGGTCTTTTGGTATTGTTTCTAGCAAAAGTTAAAATCCTAAGGCCTATTCATTACACATATATCAAATGCTTATTTCACTCACCAAATGCAAAAACAAATTGTGGTTTGTGTTTTTTGACATTTTTTACTTGTGCTACTAATTTTCTTCCCTTTCAATGTGTTATAGTGTGTGTCTGTGTCTGTGTGTGTTCTTGTAAATGGCTTCAATTGGGGACATTGGTTAGTTTCACACTGGGCAACCTGGGATACATTTTACACGAGGGTAGTCAAAACAGAGTAGTTAATGAGAAAGCACCCTAGGAGTGGGTCCTACCTTTAATAGAGGTATATACACCTGTACTACACCTTCCCATGCTGCACAACAGTGCCTGTATATGTGCGTGAATAGTAGGCCTACTTCACACTAGGCAAATGGGGAAACTCAGATTTTTTGTTTGGTACATCTTTGATTATTGAGTATGCACCCCTGCTCTACATGAAACATAATTTGAGTATGAATTCGCTGGTTTTCCAATTCACTTTAATGGTCAATTTACCAAAATAAAGAAAAATATATTTTTCAGAAACAAGTCATGCGGACCTCCCACCTATTCTAAATTTCTGAGGAGGGAATCTGAATTTTGACCCTTGCCAGCTCTTGTGTCAGTAGGAATTTCCTATTTTTCTTGATGATTTTACTACACACTCCGGTGGGAACTGCTCTCTCTTTCTTACTTTTGAGCCAAATCATCCTTCTTCTTTTTTCAGTCAGAAAGCTTAGGAAGTCTGAATGATATATAATGCACAGTTACCTTGAGCAAGCTATAATGTAGGCCTATCCCTGGTTGAAGCTTCTTACAAGAGTGTGTGTTTGTGTATTTGGGGGGAAGGGTGGGTGGGTTGGATGGGGCTGACAGGAAAGTTATATGCTGACAATCAACTTTTTTTTTTCAATAGAGAGTGTATGACATCAATGAAATTGGAATGTGGCGTCCTTGTTACTGGTTTTGTTGTGGGTTTTTTTTTTCAGTAATCAAGATTTGTTAATACCCTTCCATCAGTCTGCATAAACTGCAAATTAGTCTTGGCTGCCAGCCTCTTTGTAGCCACTGCCTGAGATGGGTTTCATTTTCAGAAATGTGCATAAACTACAAATTAACAGTAATAATCGTTACCATGGTAACAACTGCAATATGCACTGCTGGGTGGTAGTTGCTCACATGGAAGTGATTGATGTCTTATTTTAGCAATTATGTAAAGTTTTTTTGTGGAACAAGAATGGTCTTTAGCTAGATGCTTTGTTGTGGGCATCTATGTAGGGACAGCGTTTTCACTTTTGCCATGTGTACATGTACAGGCCTACTGTTTCCCTTATGTGACTTGCTAGTCTACATTCAGGCTATGTCATCGATCAGAGTTCTGCAGGTTATTAATTTCCCAATTATTATTTTTTTTTCCTGCTGACAGTATTATGAGTCTCATAGTATTCTGTTACTTTTCTATAACTATGAATTGCCAAATGTTCCCTGTCACACACAGATCGTTTCTCAATGAACCTTTTCTAAATGATTAATTGCGGTATATTAGAAAAATGATGGCTTGATAGTAATGTAATCAGCAGTCATCATATTTGTGTCAAAAATCTAAACTTAGTATTGCCATCATTGTTATGATTGCTATTTTGTGTATTAACAGTATTGCCATTATTATTATTGTTATCATCCTTGTTATTATTGTTTTGTCATCATCACTGAGAGCATAGTAATCATCATCATCACCATTATTACTAGTGTCAACCATGAACATATTATGCTGCTTATTGCTGTATCCATGGCAACAGGGACCAAGAGAAATTTTCTTCCCACCAGGTCTTCTGATGGCATCAATATGCGTGCTCCCATTCTCATTCATATCAACCCCTTGAAGACTAGTCCCGTGCACGTTGTAGCAAAATCAGCCCATCTTCAACGGGTTAGCCCATGGGTACCGGTACGCCCTCTTTTCGCTTTGTCAAATTAGGGATACAATCTTCATCATAGGCTGATGTTTCATCCGTTCTTGGCACGAAATTTCCCAAGCATACTATACTCTTGGTCCTGTACTGTTCTGTGCGAAACACAGGGGGAGAAAATTGTGCCGTTACTCAACTTGCGCATTCTGTGTAATCCTGTTCTGTGTGTTGTGTAACAGATATTTGTGAGGCACGCATTTTGCAAACAAAACAATTGCCTTTAATAAGGTTTGCGTGAATAGTCCTTTCCGTTTGCAGTTGTGATGATATTGCCTGCATTGAATTCTTCCAGTAATGTAGACAAAGAGGTTTATCCCTTGTTAAAGATGTTGATCAGATCATCATCATATGCTGCTCCATGCCACTGACTTTTGTCCTCAGATGGTTATCTGAACAAGGTGTCTCATGTCAATAAACCCTGTAAGATTAACAGCACAGGAATACTGAAACCGTAAGATATTATCAATATCCATTACATGATTACTGTAAAAGTGGATATTTTCGCACGACAAATTTTTCGCGCTCAGCGGGGTAAGAAGAGTTTCGCATCTTTTTAATTCCGCGGAATTAAGACCTCAACTACTGGAATATATGGCAGGCAAAAATATTCATGTGCTTTTATTTTCGCGCTAGTTTCTGGTTGCACGAAATGCGCGAAAATTTCAACACCGCGAAAATTTCTACTTTTACAGTAGGTAATTGTCTGTTTTCTCCTGGCTATGAACCGCATAATTCTGTATGTTCTTTTCAATTTGACTTTCAACTACCATTTATCGTCATAATTGGCACATCTCATATGTAATCCTCAAGGTTGGCATTTTTAGGCTCTGTGAGAAAAAAAGAAGAAATACATACTGTTGTTATAAATGTTTGCATCAACTGTGGTTGAGTCAATGAATTCCAGCACATTGAAAGTTTACTTCATGTAATCTTGCACCAATGATACAGTATATTTAGTGAATGCCATCGATGGTTACTATCAGTCAACTGTATCCAGCTGTTGGTACAGTTAACCTGTGGTAATTTATTCATGTGAGCTTTGTGGGGATGTCCCCACCCCCAATCCCTGTACGAACTTCAGAATAATCATTTGATATTTCATGCCTGGAGAAATAGATGGGATTAAGTATTTTCCAGCCATTATCCATACATGTCTTCACTCTGCTACCATTTGCACCTTGTGAATTCATAGCTGAAGGGACGGGACTTTTACAGTGTGTTTGGCTTGTTTGTAGCCCAAGCGTGCATATCATTATGCCCCATTTCTTATACCTGAAACAAACCACTAGAGATTGACTGTCATGATATCTTGCTGAGAAGAAATCATTGTAAACACTGTTGTTACTTCACATTTCATCCAACAAATAGGTACTAACGATCAAAGAATTACATTTTATGTGCTATAAACAGATATGTTTTGTTATGAGGGGTAGATACGTTTAGCATTAAATGCGTTAAAAATACTTGTGCTATTCATTTACACAAGGGTAGGTAGGTACTGTAGGAAGAATTTTGTACATGGGAGCACTGAGGTCCAACTGTGAGTGAGTTCATTGAGTGTGAGTTGCTCTTTTGCTCTTCAAATCACTTACTGTGATTTTAAAATTATTTAAAAACAAATTAAATTATAAACTATCAGTATTTTTAAAACTACATATGTAAGTTCCCAAAAATGACCTTGTACAACATTTGTGGTTAGGTAGACAGTTTTTTTTTTTTTAAATTTGTGTCTTCGTAGCAAAGCTACTTTTTATGTCATTTTTCCTGTATTTTGTCCTCTTAAAACCAAAAAGCATATCCCTTTGTTTGTTTGTGTATGTGTCCCTGTGCCATTTTGTTCACAACATTAAATGTCATTCTGACACAAAACAAAAACTTGCAAAGATGTGTTCGACTCCTTACTGACAGACAGTTATTTTGTGATGGCTAGAGCCACAAGGGTATTTGTAATCTGGGGGGTGATTCTGCAAAAGGCTTCCTGAAAACTTCAATATCTGTTCATGTCTGGATAAGAGAATACGAGAGTCTCCCCGATTTTCAATTTTTTCCAATTAAGATGCATGTAACACACAGGTATATCCCAGACTGCTGATTTGGAATCTTGTCTGATTTTGATGTGTGAATGTTGACAGCCCAGGGGGGTGTTTCATAAAGCTGTTTGTAAAGTTACGAACAACTTACGAGCGACTGGTGATCAGTTCTGATGTGCTATACTTATCAGAATTTCCATAATTCAGCACAAGAACTGATCACCAGTCGCTTGTAAGTTGTTCATAACTTTGGGCCCTGGTTATTAACTCTCTTCTTGAGATTTATTGAATAGCTTCATAGCCCCTCTGTTTCAGAACTGATGAAATACTTTTATCCACTATTCAGATGCTCTGTAACTGTTCCTTCAAGGGAAACACGGCTCACATTAAGGCCGCCGCACACTTTATGACTTTCGGTCGCGAGACTGACAGACTCTGGATCTGAAATATACAAGCGTGTTTACTCTGAGGCTATTGTGAATTATTTTGAATCCGTGTCTGTCGGTCGTGTGACCGAAAGTCGTATAGGGTGCAGTGGTCTTTACATGCACCATACATATAATATATTTCGACATGAGCCTTCTCTTTCTTCACTTCGTTCTTCTCTTTGGTTTCATGAATCTTCACTTCTCTCTCCTATCTCGATTTTCCTACCTTCAACTCCTCCCTCTTCCTCTTCCCTTCTATTTCATCTTTCTCCTCCTAACGATGTTCAAACATCTTACTTAATTCTCACTCTACTCTTCCTTACCACTCTCTCTCTTCCCTTCTCTACCGTCTTCACGAGTGCAACTTCAACTTCCAGCCCATTACTGTCCTCCACTCTTCACTTTTTGCCCTCCTTACAACCCCCATATGTTGCTTCCCTCTTCAATTCTCCTCTTTCTAGGCTCTTCTTCTGCCAAGCAATGATCCGGTTAAGGAATACATACACATGGTGTCACCGCAAACCTCTCTCCATCAGTTACTTCACCATGCAAACCTTCAAGCAACACACACCTTCAGCTTTGTTGGCCCATATAATATTATATGTACATGCACGTGGAATGCCCAACCAGCGAAAGTAAATTACTGTGGTCTTGTTATAAACATGTTCACTGTAATTTAATACCGCCACAGGTACGTTCCAGGATGTTGCGTGGTTCACTCTGTCCCATTCAATTCAACTTGTCTTGCTAACAACTTACAGTGCAATAATCCATACCATATCAAGTCAGTAATTTGTACGAAAGAAAGAAGAGAAGGAGGATAGCAGAAAGGAGGCGAGGGAAAGGAAGGTAAAGAACGTTTTTGTGAGGATTGCAAGAGTCTGCATACAACCACAATATCCTCATGCAGCACATTCTTGCTGTACAATGACACGAGACACACATTCCAATGAATTTCCAAAGTGGCATATAATTCCAACATACAAAGTTACAACATTACAAGGTAAGAGGAGATAATTCTGTACTATACATCATATTTACATCAAATATTAATATGCACATTAAATATTCTTCTGTCCTCAAAATCAGAGAAAACAAAAAATCAAATATATCTCCCAGTCCACAGACTTAGAATATTGTACATAGTGGGTGCTTGATGGAAAACAAAGTTATAGCAAAAAAAGGCACAGAGAGAAATGCATATAATGTATTTACTTTAAAGAGCACTTTAGTAAGAGGAGCTGATGTGCACTTCACATGGAATTCGATGTGTATATCTTCTGAAGTATCTCTTAGCAATACAGCATAGTTTTTATACATATGTATTTTTAAAAAAAGTAAATACAATCTTTATCAGTTTATCCTCTCTACCAAAGAGAAATCAGTAAAATACAGTAAAATACACTGGCATAATACGTCTATAGCCTGATGAGCAGTACATGATAAATTCAATTCTCTATTGAAGGGTGGATCACCCCTTCAGTCTAGGGCTGTATTTGAAGAGATCATCACAAATTCAAAATTTCATCACAGACAATTAATACATCAAATATGAATACATGGACGGATTGTGACGCCATAACAATCTTTTATAAGGCAGCAAATTAAGGACAGTAAATTTCACGTCATCCTTCACTAAACTCGTCTTCATTTGCACAAGTGTCGGGCAGTTGCATGTTGTTCTTGGTGGCTTTCTGATGACTATTAATAGTTCAGCCCTGCTGAAGAACATTGTGTGTAGATATTATTGGCATAGTATGAGAAGTTGGAAGAAGCAAGATATCAAGTAATTGTATAAACTAGAAATATCGCTACGGCGACTGGTATGCCTCCGCCATAATGCATGGTTCTCCTAATAGGTCTATAGTACAATGTCTTGACAATGTGTGATGACAGATTCACACAATTGGCAAAATATTAAAATGACCGGTTTGCCACATATGTGCTGAATGTTCACTTTCCTAGAACTAGGTTCAATTTGATGAATGATTAAAATGTCAGAGTGCAGGTATTTGGGGAACTGATGATTTTTACTTGACTTTTGGCCCTTTTATAAGCTTATGCATTGAGTAATTTTCAAGGTATTGAGAAAAAGTATCATTTCAGTATCAAATGGTAAAATAGCATTATCTAAACCTGGCCTTTGACCTTTGACCTCACAGTTCCAAAGAGAATCACTGTTAGGTAGAACATGCATAAATATGTAAGTTTCATGATGATACCTTGAGTTACTTTCGAGATATGGAGGAAAAAGTGCAATTTAGCACTTTCACTTGACCTTTGACCTTTTGACCTTTTGGCAAGAAACTTCCCACAGAATATATATTGGGTAATACATGCATACATCAAGTTAAAAAAAAAAAAAAAAAAAAAAAACCTTCAGGCATTGCATTTTAAGGAAAGTAGTGATATTTTGAGGAGTAAAGTAGTGATATTTTGAGGAGTAAAGTAGTGATATTTTGAGGAGTTGACCTTGACCTTTGACCCCCTGACCTTTGAACCATGACCCCCAACTTCCCTAGATAATCACTGCTCATCGGTACAAGCATATATACTAAGTTCCATGAAGATACCTTGAACCATTTGCGAGATATGGAGAAAAACATGAAATTTCAATCTTTTTTTTTCCAAAATAACCTGTGACCTTTGACCTTTGACCCTGTGACCCTAAAATCCACACAAAGTATTATCCCCCCAGGGTATACCCTCATACCAAGTTTGATGTAAAACCACCACATGGTTCTTGAGATATCGACAAAAACAAAACGGGACGGACGTACGGACGGACGTACGGACGGACGTACGGACGGACGGACGGACGACCCGAAAACGTAATGCCTCCGGCCACTTCGTTGGCGGAGGTATAAAAATAGAAACCCCGCTGAAGAACATGGCGTGTAGATTATTGGCATAGTATGAGAAGTTGGAAGAAGCTTTAGATATCAAATAACTGTTAAAAAATAATAAAAAGATACACAAGACATGTTGTGTTGTGCAAGTATTCATTCTTTTTGGCAAAGAGTAGAATATGTTAGAATAAGTAAATCGTGTGGAAAAATGCATACTTGACTGAATACCAAACAACATGTGGGTGCTTTAAAGTCCTGCAAGAGAACATAAAGATATCTGGAGGTAAGCATGAAATGCAAATATTCCTGACTCTCACCAGATATGAACAAGTGTTTAGTATGGCAGCTTTCAGTTCTTCAGACAAGCAAGGATGACAGAGTTCTATGATTTGTGCATACATCGAGTGGACTCCCGTTATATTGAAGTCCTCGCCTCGGGACCGGCAGTTTTCTTTCGTTATATCAAAATATTGTTATAACCGAACAAATAAACAATCAAAATACGTAGAGTGGATAATGTTGCGGCCCTAATTTTTACTTCAGTGTAACCGGAATTTCGTTATAACTGTGTTCGTTATAGCAAGAGTGCACTGTAATTGTGCACGGTCACCGCTGCATATTTTGCAGCAACAAATTTCACCAAGTTCATTCGTTCATAAAAAAAAAAAAAAAAAAAAAAAGCTCAAAAAGATATGGATATGCACCAGTCCAGTCAAAACTATCGCTCATATGGCAATCGGTGGAATGCAAAGACCAGGAGAAAAAAAATGGACGCCATGGATAACTCGGGTACATCATCATGCGGTGGCAGAAATGAGCATACCTTTCCTTTTCCTTGTGAAAAGTTTTCACGTGAACTTAAAGGTGTTCAAAAACCTTGTGGAAATGCAGAGTTTACAGTGAGCTTTTTGTTACTTGTATTTACGAAAGTAGTTTTATTTCCTTTTTCCTCAGTATTTCTGCCCGATATCTGTTTAGAATGTTTCACACTTGATCAAATGCAAAAACAATTTATCAAACAAACACAAACACAGAAAATAAAAAGAATTACAAAAGTTCTTGGAATGTGCTTGCATAGAGTTCATTTGTGCATTGCACAGATGGCCGGAATAACAGCAGTGGAAGAAATGTATGACATACAGACATTACTTGCATTAATATGCAGAATTGTCAATATAGTTCACACGGTGGGAACTGGTCATAAATATATTTGCCCCAAGTATTCTGTCTGATCTGCAGAGTCTGCATGAATACACAAACAGGCAGATGTTAGTAATTCCCTTTGAAACATATCTCGCGGTAATATAATACAATCATCTGTTTGAATTAATACACAAATTGCTTGAAAGAAATGCCACGTCTTGTGCAACAAGTGATCAAGGCATTGATGTGCATTGTCAATCTTCAAGAAAAGCTTCAATCAGACATTTACAAACTAAGTGGAAGGACAGATAGTAAGCACTATGTGTCAATATATCAAATTTGCATGCACGGTGGATTCAGCTCAATTCAATTGCATAGAATGTGGTTTGGACAGAGTTTGCGAAGACAATGATGCAAGCAAATGAAAGGCACTAGTGTCGAGAGACACAAACTAACATGTAACCACTGAAACCAGAGATAATAGCCACATATTCATCAGTCTTTCATTTTTCTTGTTGTTTTTTTTTATGGCAGAGAGCAGCAACAGTGTAAGTTTCATCCTCTTTGAAATCTTCAATGACGTTTTGATACTTGTTGCTTTACAAAGGAGTATAGATGAAAAGATGACCTTCTGTAGGACAGGATAGCCTTGAGACACTTTTAATACTCCATGCAACTGAGTCCTCTTTGCCCATTTCTCTTCTTTGAGAATCCATCAAAAGTTCAGGGTTCGTCCTCATGAATAAACAAGAATTAAGCCAGCAAAACAAGCGCTGCATACGATGCATGTTGTTAACTTGGTAGACTCGACTGGCGAGTGGGGGGTGTTCCAAACAACTTCAGCATCAGCCTACACAAGCTCGGGGCTGCCTTTCTCCTGGGCCTCGTCTGCCAGCTGCATGGCTTGCACCTCGTCCAGCACGTTTCTGAAGCTCTCCACACTGACCTGGCCGCGGTCACTCCGTGACGCCGCCAGAGACCACAGCTTCTGGAAGGTGTCCTGGTCCATTTCAACCCCGATGTTTGAAAAGATGCCCTTGATCTGTGAGCACAATGGAATAATTGCAATAAAAACAACTCCATGCAAGAATTCATTATAACTGATTGACAAGTTGCCCTACATTGACGTAAATAATTAATGATGAATGAAATTCATCTCGACGGAAGAATTTCATGAATTTGAAGAATTCATTCATTTGAATAAACAAAGACACAATGGAATTTTCTATAAAACTTTGCGAAGGAAAATGACACATTCCAAGACCCCGTTTACAGTGCGAGGCGAGGCCGCGGCCGAGCACACCTTCATTTCAGTGTAAACATGCAAAAGGCCAAATGCGAGGCCAAAATTGGCCTCGCATTTGGCCACGCTCTGGAGGTGGTCTTGGCCGCGGCCGAGCAGCGGCCAAGCCCGGCCTTTTCTCAGTGTAAACGCAAACTGGGCCAAATGCGCGGCCAATTTTAGTCTGGCTTCCAAACCCTCTGCCTGTACTATTTCGCTATTCAGGATATTAACCCCCTCAACGTCGAAAACTAGTATAGTTTAAGGTGGTTTTGTCCTGCAAAGGATTTTTCCTTTGGCAAAGGCCTTTGCCCGAACGGCGACTTCGTCGCCACGGAATTCAGTTAGCAAAGGGTCTGAAAACCAGACAATGCCAAATTGCATTTGTTTACAAGCAGAGCGCCACTACGACAAAATATTGAAAGGTTTGAATCAAAAGCGCGGCCGAGCCAGGCAGAGTATAAACAGACAAAATTGTGAGGCTCGGCCCCGCAATTGAGGCTGGGCTCGGCCGCGGCTCGGCCGCAGCTCGGCCCAGCCCCGCACTGTAAACGGGGTCCAAGATTGAAGAGAATTAGAGCTCCTTCTATCTTACCATTTCAACAGGTCACTGCCTCTTACAAAAGTTGTATTCATACTCTTCAGTCACAGTCTCAGTAAGATACTTGGATAATCTGTATGTCACCTTCTGTACAAACTATGTTCTGTGAACCCACATGCTGAGCATGCGATTGAATACAGACGCAGCGTCTCACTAGTATATGGATTTAAACAAAGTAATTTTGTGCCTTCTCTTCATGACTGTACCACCCAGCAAAGTCACAGGCGCTCACTCTTTGGAACTTTTGACTTACTTTCTAGTGCTAAATTATAACAATTTTATACAGCTGCATTAATCGTCACAAATTTACCTGCTCTGGATGCCTTGGCTGGAAGAAATCTTTCTCGTAAACGCCCCTATTGCTGTAGATGGACGGGTTGATGAGGCCGTAGGCATCCGACTCGTCGCCATAATTCTTTGAATCACTGATGCGCTTCACCCTGGGAGCCGCGATGTCACTGCGTATCGTTGGCACACCATATGTTCTGTAATCTGAATTTGCAGATATGCAGGAGGAACAACATATTGGTTTAAAGGGTCACATTACACATTCATAAAAATAAGATTAGTTTAATCGTCATGAATTCCCCACTTAAGTCCCCTGCTCATCTCTCTTCCTCCCCCCCCCCCCAAAAAAAAAATAGATACAAATTAAAAAAAAAAAAACCCATAATGATCTTTCCCACATGAACATAGCAAAATCCATTTTATTGTCTGACCGCAAGCTTGATATCATTGTGAATAGAGAAAGTCTTAATATAACGATCTTGAGGTAACTAAATCAAACATCTGGGCTAGAATTATAGATCTTGATTTAAATCAAAGTTGAAGTTGATGTTGCAAAATATTTCAGTGATGAGGAGAAAGTACGCTATCTTACGGACACTCACAGGCATCTAATAGGCCTAATTTGTTATATTCATGGACATTTACTCAAATACGAGTCAACAGATGCATACCTAACATCCCTACAACTTTTGACCTTTGCAAATTGCGTAACCTACGTTGTAGAACTTTGGCACCATGCCAGGAAAGAAAAACAAATCTTACCTTTTGTTGACACACCGCCGACCACCGAATTAATCATTTGCGCTGATGTGCGATGACCGCCAATGGCCTCGTCGATTTGCTTCTTGATCCGCTCCGGAGTCCCCTCCTTCTCTTTCTCCTCCTCCTGCTTGGGCACAGTGGACTGTGGATTGGTCAACCTCTGACCTTCCTCCATCTTGTCCTTCCAGTTCAGGAAGTTGGCAAACTCGCTGTAGTTGATGTAGCCGTCGGAGTTTGCATCCACGTAGAGGATGAGCTGGGCCAGGAGCTCCGGTTCCACGGGGAGGCTGAACTGTTCGCAGCACAGCCGCAGCTCGTTGATGTCGATCTTTCCGTCACCGTTCTGCAGAGATTGCAAACAAATGTCACAGATTTGGTTCTAGAAAATACAAAATTGTATATACACCTTCCAATTTTACCAAGAATGCTCAGAGTGTTCAGCTAATTCTCCGAAATCTGGTTTTCATATTTAGGTAAATGTTAAACATCTAATTTCAATCCGGTCATCCATTCCCAGATATAGTTTGGCCTCACAGTGACTACAAGCAATAACTTTGTTGTATCTCATTCAGTTAGGAGATTCGGTGATCTCGGTCATGGAATTCACGTAATCAGGAAGTTGTCAAGGAGACACTTCACTGGACTACTACTTTGATCTCATCAATGCACGTGCTGTGATCAATTATGAAAACTGAATTTCTTTAAACATTACAACAATAAATTTCATTTAGATCAGAAACAGTAAAAGATAAATCTCTCAGGTCTTTTTTTTTTCAAGTCCAACCATATCTAATAAGTACATTCATCAATACCTAGCAATTCGTATCTAAACCCAACCAAAGAAATAAAGAAAAAACGGGTTCAAAGTCACAAATGCAAAATCAACATGCGCTGATTTGGTTTATGTTATTCTATATTAGTAGAAAAAAGCTGCTACAAACTGCTTATCCCATGGTAGCAAGCGCATTTAGTAGACTGGGGCCTACAAGCTTTCAATCCTAGCAGAATATTCTTTCGATGCTATATTAATATTGTATGTTAGATGTCGTTATATGTCTGCAGTCCATCAATGTGTTTGCTTACCCTTTATGACTGTCATTTTGCCTCTGACAAAGATTCTGTTGAGATCAAGAAAGCTCAGGCACCTTTTGACTCCACTTTATTTGACATTTGATGGAAAATCATATATGTAGTAAAGGGGATTAAAACAATTTGTAGCTTTACCTTGTCGTAGTGGTTGAAAGCCGCTTGAAGATTATTGAAGTTGTGGTAGTTGGCCTTCTTGAGCTGCTGGCGGATGGCAGCCACCAGCCCCCTCTCCCTGTCCTTCCCCCGCAGATAGCTGCCGGGGTAGCGGCCGTGGATCAAGTCCCCAGCGCCGTACTCGTCCGGCTTGAGAAGGATCCCATAGGAGTGGTCCGGGGGTACTGTCAGGGTCTCCTTGATGGGGTCGTGGACCTGACCCAGCTGGGGCTGGGTGCGCTCCCGGAAGTCATCCACTCGCTTGGACACCACCTTCGTGCCTTTGTCACTGGTTTGCAAATTGTATTACCAATTATATGAAAATTAATTCCAATCTGCATACATCTGCAGGTTTTAATTTGTGGATGACTACTATACTCCAGGCATGACAATGCAGAACAATTTTATCAAAACAAAACAAAACAACAAATTATAAATAGTTCACAGCCACAGCAATTATTATTGTTTAAACTGGTCCTGAATGCCAAACACATGGTACAATTGCTTGAAATACTCATTATATTTGTTCATATCTCTCCTTGCCGTTCTGTTTATTTTTTTGTCTTTATATCAGTCTATGCATATGACATCACAAACTGTTGTAGTCTTCTCATTCAGCACTGTCAGCACTAAAACTTAAAAAATTCATAACTTTTGAACAGACTGTCCAATTTTCCTCAAACTTTCACTGATCTACTGGTATTGCTGCATTCACTAAAACTACACACCGATATGGGTGAACTTGTGGCACAGAAAGGGCGATTACAAGAAAATGAAAATTAATATCCTGTCACACTCAAAAGCTGGACATACGAAGCACTAAACAGGTTATAGCTGTTTGCCTTCGAGGCGACAAAGTACACACTTCCAACAGAATCATGCTTCATGTTTTCGGAGCATACAGTATGCATACATAACACTTTGTATGCATTGATTGTCCTTGAAGATCTGTACTCACAGCTGATCATTGCGCAACCACTCCAGGGTCTTTGCCACGTTCTTGCCATCGTTGTCGTGGGGAGTGGCGATTCCGAAGAAGCCCTCTTTCGGGTAGCTAGACCAGTCGTAGTCGCGGTCGACAGATTCACCCACATCGAAGTCATGGTGCGTGAACTTGTAGAGGTCCCTGCCCTGCTCGCTCTCGGCAAACACCTGTTGGTAGGTTTTGGCAGGACTGACTAATTCCCCTGCGGTGCAATCTTCACACACACAAAGAAAGAAACACAAGGGCATTGTTAGTTGAGATTACTCTTATGAGTGAGTTCTCTTCAAAGTTGTGATATACAATGTTTTATTTTGTTTTTTACTAAAAATAGACACTGTACACATGGTTTATTGCATGAGTTTGTCTTTGGGAGGTTCTTGTTTTTGTTTGTCATTTGTTGCTGTTGTTTATTTATTGCGAATTTGGTGAGTCCATTGCTATTCACAAACTTAGCAAAAATTTTGGCAGAAATGTTGTCTCTTGTAATACAAAAGCATTAATTGCTTATTTCAAAGGTGCAAAATCACTAACTTTTCTGCTCCAAAAGGATACTACTAGTATTGAAATCTAATTTTACAAAATCAACCGGTAGTGAAAGAAATATTAAATCATAAATCATCTGGCACAGGATGTATCCTGTGAAATGCACTTCTTGTGAGGTACAATGTACACATTATAGAATCTAATAATCTCAAAACTTGATTAGTATTAAATGAAATCTTGATGATCAGTGAGGCAATTGTATGGACAATGGAAAGAGCTGCATTGTATTGTCAAAGACACCAATGCAATGCACATGTTGTTGGAGAGCTCTGCAATTTGTGTGAATTGACGGCTGGTTGTTTAATCTACTTTGGAGCAGATCAAAGTCTACGTCTCAATCCTGAGTTCTGGTAATTTTCTCATTCTACTGCCCACATCTAAAAATTTCCTTTGCTCCGTGGAAGTCACTAATGCCATCCCTAGAGGGTAGACGGTGGAAAATGATCATGCACTTTTTCTGAATTTATATACAATTGTCTCACCAAAGACATTTTTGGTGCCAAATGCTGTTTTTAAGGGGTCAATGTCTGCTGGCAGTCCAGGGCTCTGGTCATGGGACTGTCCGAGGGGAGCTTTCTGCTTGCTGGCGTAGAGTGATTCCTTCTTCTCCGCCAGGCGCTGCTCAAAGAGAGTCTTCGGTTGTGGGTTTACAACATCACCAGCCTACACATATGAAACAAGAATACAAGACACTTTACAGCTGAAAGATACGCAATAATTTTCTTTCTTTTCTTTTTTATTGGTATGTCCCTGCCTTTCCATCACTGGAAATAAAGAATTTGGCATTTCTTTGTTCATTCTGGTAGTATTCACATGGTCTTAATCTTCATCTTCTCAAAATGAAACCATTACATTAATTTTCCATCTTTTAGGGGGAACCTTAAATCTAAATGAATGCACGTTGAATATGGTCAGCATTTCAGATATTACACAAAACTTATATAAATATATATTTGGCAAACTACTGTATACACCATATATTGTGCCAGTCTAAATTTTTGTGAATCAGGAATTCCTGTGGATTTCACGAGTGGTTAAATTCGCAACCGTGGAGTCCTGTACTACGTCACATCCACATCGGGATCAGAGTTGCTATTTTGGCAATATTTTTGCATGTATTTAATTTCGCGAATAGCACCTGACTCGCGAAATTCGTGAAAATAAAAACCTCGCAAAACATTCGATATATACAGTAGTTATTCTCCCCTACAAAATCAATAAAGGTCATAATATGGGTGCAATGTGAGTGATCTATTCGTGATAAATATCACTCCGCATTTTTGAACTGGTACCAGTCCTGAGGTTCTGGAACACTGTTTCTTCTAAATAAGTAAAAGTGAATTATAAATACACGCTCTCTTCAATGATTCCACATACATACCCCTCCCCTCTTTTTTCCAAAAATGTGAAATGAAATTACTCTCACAGATGTAGAAGTTGTTGACATGTACATTGCTCAAGCAAGGTTGTTAACTATCAGGTACATTTGTAAGTTCACATACATGTACAGCTGTATACATGTACACTCTCACTCTAAATCTGAGCAAAATGCAGTACAATGGATGCTGAGTATATGACATTTGATCATCCTGCATTGTATTTGTAAATCATGATACTGGATTACCATCAACTGAAAAGTTTCTAGACCTTTACAAAAATTTGTGCAATGTATTTCACAACTTCAAATACTGCAGAGCTGCACACCAATAACTTACCTTCAGTGAACCACTGGTTTCCACGCCATGGGAAATTGTAGAAGCAGTGTCTGGATCACCGGCTTTGCCCCAGAACACCCTCTTTACCTGAGGTTCGGGTTGTGTCATATTACGGAACTTTTTGACAATCGGAGGAGTTTGAACCTGAAGGAGTATGAGAGAAGCCATGAATTTGATACAGTGTACTTCTTCAAACTGAGATTCATAAGAATAAAGAAGACAAAAAAAGATGAAATGCAACCTTTAGAATTCAATACTGATTTCATCATTAGGATGTGTATGCAATGGATAGCACATTATTATAAACATGAGAAATCCCAGTATATCTCAAGCGATATCAAATTCTTACATGTACCGTAGTTATGGGTAAACTCAGCCCTCAGCGCGCGCATTATAGATAGTTGTAACCTGCGCACTGGAAGCCGAGTTTACCCGCTATGCCGAGTTTACCCATAACTAAGGTACAGTTGAGTAGTCTTTACTGTAGTCTGATGCTGCCTATTTAAGCCAAAAGTGATCTCCGTGAACATGTTGGTTCAGTGGTTCACTATGTCAGCCATTGCACGGTACTCTACATAAAGACTGCATACTAGGCTATGATATCTGTATTCAATACGAGGCAATCCAAGAAAGTGTGACTTACCCTTTCTATATTCATGCAATCTCTCGCAGTTTCTCCTGGCATAGTGATGAGCTTCCCTGCCTGTATAATGCACAGAACAGATTACAGAAGGTGAAATTGTTGAAAAAAAAAACCTTAGTCTCTGTGCTATCGCTTACTTCAAGCAGAAAACACTTGAAAAACTCAATTCAGTGCAATTGACTTTATTTCCCACACATCCACAGAACAGGTGCATACTATTATTAATTACAATGACTATCAATTACCGAAACAGAAGCAGGTTTTGTATTACTGTATATACCGGTACACAGAATGTTGTGTGGGACCTAAAAAACAGAGCTTGTTAAAAACAAGGTCAAAAAAAAAAATACAGAATACTACTTTAAATATCATCTCTGCAAATAAATGAAAACAATATATTGCAGAAGGAAGGGCTGAGATGAGAAAAAAAAAGAGGGAGGGAAGGAAGAAAAATGGAGATAACATCCCCCATGGCATGGGCATGGCATGGTCAATGAATGACTCGGGCCACAGTGGCCCACCCATGTAACCCCCCCCTGGCCTGGAAGTTTAAGACCATGCAGTGATGCACAGTGATAAAAAGGCAAAATAGCACAAAAACACACATTTTATTACATTTGAGCAGCTTATAATAGAATAACACTAACAATTTCTTTTATTATTAAACAGAGAAAAGAGACAATGAACAAAACACATCCACTACATAGACTACGTACAACCCTTATGCCTTCTTAAGGTCTAACGTTACAATTAGACATGCTAAGTTCTTTTTCCCTTTTTCTTTTTCTTTTTCTGGGGGGAGGGTGGGGGTTGACTTTGTTCGGGTCAAAGTCTCAGTGTCAGCGTGGTCACTTGACTTGTGATTCTTTACTTTCAAGAGTTTTGACGAGTTCTAACATCAGATCTGGATTCTAACGGCTAGAGTACAAATGGACAAGTTTACGACTCTAGAACCTATAACGTGTTAGAAATTCTACCTAGTAGTGTAGGTTCTACAAACAATACAATTCTTCTTGTGACATTTCTCGTGACAACCATGACATTTATGAGTATGACATTTGTGGTATGTTACAATATGTCTAACGACTTGTTACATATTTATACAAATACAAAATAATAATTAGATTCTAACTAATAAACTGTTGTTACACATCTCAAGTCTTGTAACGTGGAATAGATCTAGTTATATTATAATTTAAGATAATTATAATAATTATAATTTAAACCATCTCTAAAATGCACTTTTTTGTATTTACCGCAGTCATGTCACGATTTCTGTCGATGAACTTCCCTGTGTTGCTGGCAATGGTGGGAATTTCACTACCATTTGAATTGGGTGGTGTTCTCCCTTGCACACCAGTTGATGCACTTGTTGAGGCAACAGCAGCCATGATGCCGGGTGGTTACTGTGGATCACACTTCCCTGTTGATATCAGTGGCTGAATTGAAATAGGCAATAGAGTAGTCTTCTAACAACTGTAAAGCAGGTAGAGATCCGTATCGTGGTTGAAAATCTAGTCCTACTTGAGTAGGGTCTAACAAAACAAATGTACCGTAAATAGATTTCGGGATCTATGATTGAATTACACTTCACAGAGCAGTGCTGCCAAAATTGGAGCTGAGCCGAGTGTGAGGGCTGTTGCACCAAGCCGTCCGTCCAGAGATCCAGGCGCGTGAACTCTCCAATGCAGGGATCGATTCTCAGGCCGGCCGGTTGATCTCAATCAAAACACAGCGGTAGGATCTCTACAATTGCTGTTTCAAACTACAAAATATATTCTAGACCTATAGTCTTGTTAGGTATGCTTTTTTTACAAATTTTGCAGGACTTATTTGCAGCACACATCCATATGTAGAATTCTTGACACACGTCTACTTGATACGCTTCCACGGCCAAACACTTGTTGCCTCCCTTCTCGTACCATCCACGCGTACAGTTTTCCTATCGCGTACAAACTATGCACACGCTCGAGCTCGTGTGGGGTTATCGTGTTGATGTCTGTGTTGTAGCTCTGGCTGCTGACATGATTCGCTCACACATTCTAGTTACGGTGGGTACGTACTGTACGTACGTAGCTAGTAGCTGCAGAGCAACTTGTTTGGAGCTCAGAGCGTGATGTTGCTAAGGCTCTTTATCAATATATATATTTTTTTAAGTATTCAACCGTCTTTATCCTAATTAAAGAATTTTTATACATATAAAATACTATTATTGCAGTAAATTATATTATATTTAAGATATATATGGTGCATATATGCAGTATTATTTGTTTCTTGATATCTTGTAAGCAATATAGTGTAAAGGCTAAGTTATGGGGTCATTGCCTATCTCGTTTGATTCTGCCGAAATTTCTCGCATTTTACGAGATGTTAAATCTCATGACGTAATGCAGGTGGGGTTTCACGATTGCGCACAAGGGCTTGCATCTTCCTGTTATCAATTTTTCGCTGAAGTAGACGACCAATTTCAGTCAATATATGCCGTTTGGTAAGGATATTAAGAATATGAGTATGTCAGCTGTGTGCATGTATGATGAAACTTTCCGTAAAACCTCAAGAAGTAAACTTAAGAGGACCTGCTGGTTAAAAGTAGGCCTGTAATGAAGGGGGTGTCTCCGTTCACCTAGTCATATTCCCATTGACTTGCGTACGTAGCAGTGCGATGTTGATGTTCGTACCGGTTGAGGTCATGTACGACGAGTATTCCGTGCCTGTCGCAGCGTAGGAACGAATGCGGAATGGCACTTGTGGACCCATGGCCATGGTGTGGTGCGATGAGATGTCATACGGCCAAATGAGTGTTATGATTTCCCAAATATGATACTGAAACTGTAGTAATGCTTAGTGATTTCATTGAGGGTAGACGGGTTAGCTCGATTTTTGCCAATTCAATAAGGCAGCGGTTTTGTCTCTAAACAATCGACACATTCATTGTCATTGTTGGACTTGTGAAATGATAGTCTTGAACCTAGTTCCAAACATTTTAGGGTTAGGCATTTGACTATGTTGACAACAAGTGCTGGTTGGTTTAATCTTCTACAAAGTTCTAGATGAAGCCGGTAGATTTATCAATCATGTCATCTGCATCTACACATGTACAGATATGTAGCACAGCCACAGCACAGATTATTTTAGAATTTAGTGTAGAAACCTCTATCCAGTAATTTTATAGGTCCTAACTTTATATGGCTATCAGTATAACACTAACAAACAGTAACAGTAGTATCGTTTACGGGTAAGGGCACCAAGGACAAGGTTCGACCTCTCATGCCATGCCAAGCATGGCCAAGGTGAAGACTGAGATTGAGCCTGCATGCTGCAGGCGGTTGAATTTTGGATGGTGTTGTAGTCGAATTATGGGCAGCTTGCTGTGTTATTTTTTGGCTTTAAAGCGTAAAGCCTATATTAGGGTGTCTGAAGCATTTTTGCAACTTTTGAAATTCTATAAAAGGTGGATTATAAACTATTTCATATGAAAGAAAAATATGTCATTAGCATATATTTCAAATTTCATGGCAAAATAATTATTCTATCTCGAGAAATTCAACTTTCAAATCACTGCAATATTACAACTTTTTTTTGACGAGCACGCACGAAAATGTGTCCAAATCATGTTTGCAAACAAGGCCGGTGAGTAGCATTTGCGTGCAGATCGCCAGCGACCGGTTAATGAGCGTACAGCGGATTGCTAAAACGCGTAACCAGCGCAGAAGCCACTCCCCCTCGTGTCGTCATAATACATGTTGTGCGTACGTATACAGCGCTCAGCGTTGTGAATGAATACGTAGCGCATGCATTCCGGCCCAGCCAACATCGGCGGACGAGCTAGCGAGCGTGCGTGCATTTGAGTGTATTATTGTACTACCTACACACTGTACACACACGCTATATGCGCTACATATACACTACGTACGTGTGTACACACGTACACAGCTGGCTACTGAATGCGACGACTACATAACACATCAATGTCGAGATCTATGGCAGTTCGTGTGAAAATGTTATATGGCTATTTAGCCATGAATGCCACTTTACCACCATTCGTGGCTGAAGAGCAAGTATAGCTTCCAAAATCGTTGCTTGCCCTTTTTGTCGATGGGAAGTTCAGTCGTAAAAATCGGTATTTGTACCTACCTTCCACCGCGGTACCGCTTCACAATTAACTTGCCTGATATGGTGCGTTGTGTAGCCTAGGCCTATCTGTTGTGCTGCATAAGATCGCGAGAAAGACTGTAACTCGTGCATCGTTAGTGCACTTTTCTATTGAAGTATTTAAAAAAATAAATATGACTCTACATGGTCATTCGTTTGGATTGCTAACTCATACATTGTAGGCCTGTTATGATCATTATCAATCCAGTAATAGTACAATGTCATGTACTTTGACTACGTTGAAACTGATGCGCCAGGTGGTTTACGAGCGTGTTACATGCACATACTAGTATTGTGAATGCTGGGCAATCGTAAACCCCATAGAACTCAGTGCTGTAGAACTATCGCAAGCGAAGCGACGTGACAGCTAGCAATATAGCTAGCTAGCTCAGTCTGTTTTCAGTGGCACGGGTGTGCGCGCGCGCACGTACTCGTGTAGACACACACACAGCGTAGCGATCTAGCGAACTACATTGTATGTAGCTACGTAGCTACCTTGCGACGGTAGACACACTGCTGACCTACACGTGTAGGTCCGTGAGATACACACACACACACACACACACACAGCGCGCGAGCTAGCTGCATGCGCGCCATGTGGCGGCGAATGCGTGTAGATTTACATATGTATGAGCGTATTCGGTCGGACGTTACTATGGTTGTTGCATACGAAGCCACGCCTAACACGTTCGCTGAGATCAAAAAGTTATTGCAAGGGGTATCTTCTAGGCAATATCCCCGGTCCAAGACGTGGAGCTAGCGAAAAACCGACCTCACCATCGGATTCAGCACATCCTAAACTACTCGCATGCCACACGCTGGTACAAGTAGCGAAGCAGACGCCGAGATATCGAGATAGGTGTGATTCTAACGACATTTACACCAATTTATCGTCGGAGTCATGTACCAGCACTTTGATAGATTATGGAGCAAAACTTCCTCTTTCATATGATACCAAATTTGTTAGGATTCGATAGCGGCATGGACCGGGGATTTTGCAATAAATGCGATTTTTTAGCACAAAACGCGGGGTCAAAACAGCGTAGGCGCGCGACTCCATTGTGTTCTATGGGGCTTGCGTGTTGTAAGATAGGGGCGCGTTTTGTCCGAAGGTTGGCAGTGCGCGATCAGACACCCTACCTATATCAGCACAGTTAACTACAATCTTCATGATCATTTTCCTTAAAAAGGCGGTGTATACAACAGAATGCGTGTGTCTATCATCCGATCCAGCCACACGCGTGTGGTTGTAACTTTTAGCCATGGCCTGAATTGCTGGATATAGAGTGACTGCGGCAGTAAGCGGCCGTGCAGCCGTTGGCGGCAGGTACAACATACTCGGTAATAAACCGTTAAACACAGCATTGCACTGTTACATGCACACTACACATATACTAACACACTACCAATCAACAAAAACCAACCGATAAAATGGGCACGATCTGTAATAAAAGTGACATTTTCTCACCTAAATGACTATATATCGCATCCAAAAAAAAATTTTCAATACTTCTTAACATAACAATTAAGAAATAATGGTCCAAGAAACTTGATTTTTTGTCGTTTTCCCGATGTTCATGGATTTTGAAAACATATCCTCACATAAAATAGAACTTTCGCGAGCCGATGTGGGCCGCCATTTTTGTTCGGAAAGTGAATGGTTACCATAGAAAAAAGTCAGAAAAACACGAGAAAGACATCAACGACACCTCTAGAATTGCGATCTTGTTTGCGGCCAATGCATGTGCGCCCGCTATTTTCACGTGCTTTCGCAACAGGAATTGGCGCTTATGCAATGTTCGTGAGACATGTGAAGGCGTTCAGCTAAAGATGGCAGAGCACGCGCGTATTGCATAGGGATTGTACATCGTGCCGCAAGCAGAACTACTACGTCGCATATCGCCCATATCGTCGAAAATTGAGCCGGGTTTTGCCCTGGTAAATCATGAAAACTGCGTTTGTCAGTGGTAAATTTCTTTTATGAAAACAATTGCGTTAATGAATAATCTTGTCTATGATATATGAAATGGTTGAAAATAATTTGCCTGATTTGTTTACAAGTTGGAAAAACCCTTAACAATGCTTAAACTGCCGCAAACGGGATAATTTACTCTAGCCACTTGTGATACAGTATAATGTACGATGAAAAATGACTTGGTTTTTTTTTTTGTACACAACTTTTATTTCTTTTAAATCATTTCAAATTCATTTCATTCTCATCGTTTTTCCTCTTTTTTAATTTTTATTCTTAAGTCATGTCACAAACTTTTATCCGCTTCTACTGCAAGTTTTCTCAAAAAAGATCATTTCAATCCTGACTAAAGGCTGGCCTCTGTTGTGTTCCGATCGATTCAACCATCGACAGCCACCAACCACGCCACCAGCCAGCCAGCCAATCGCACCACGGCGCTGTAGTCAGCGGCGGGCCACAGCAGCTTGATAACATACTGAATACACATACAGTGTACTAGTACCCTTCCGGTTTGACTGCCGTATGCCATGTACACAGTGTAAGCAGCGCCGCAGTCAATACAGCGCAAGCGCAGATCCCCAACATGCATAATTCATGTCGCCAAGAACACACTGAAAATGCCTGCCGGTCCACCACTCGACGCCCAATTGCACATCAGTATAGAATATCTATATATCTCGATTATCGGCTGTGCGATCGCAGCAAGGAGAGAGCTAAAACTATTTTGGCCTCTTCTCTCTCGGCTCTCTCCGCTCTGCTATGCGCTTGCCAAGTCTTACCTCTTTGCTGATTGGCTGAGCCACGGTTGCATTGCATGGTCGTGTGTACTGTGAGCATTGTGTCTTGCTCGTCTTGGTTCTTGCATCGCCAGCATGCACAGCACGTGAAGTCACTGCACGCTATCCCGCTCTCGTAACCCCGTTACTGTAAAAGTGGACATGTTTTCAGTGTTGAAATTTTCGCGCATTTCGTGCAACCGGAAGCCAGCGCGAAAATAGAAGCATGTGAATATTTTTGTGTGCCATATGTTCCAGTAGTTGATGTCTTGATTCCGCAGAATTAAAAACAGGCAAAACTCTTCTTACCTGGCCAAACCGAAAAATAAGTCACACGTAAATATCCACTTTTACAGTAGTATGTACCCTCGCAGCGCACGGCGGAAGTATCGGGTAGGTTGCTTGCTACGGAAATCTTTAACATTTTCAACATTGATCTATGCACTTCAAACATCCTCGCACATACTGTAAAAGTGGATATTTTCGCGCGACTAATTTTTCGCGCTTGGCCGGGTCAGAAGAGTTTCGCGTGTTTTTAATTCCGCGGAATCAAGACATCACGCACAGGAACATATGGCAAGCAAAAATATTTGCGTGCTTTTATTTTCGCGCTAGTTTCTGGTTACGCGAAATGCGCAAAAATTTCAACACCGCGAAAATTTCCACTTTTACAGTACTCGCATACATTAAAAGTAGTATTAAAACACAGATAAATCGCTCAAGAATTCATTAAAAAATACCACGAGGATGAAAAACAATTGCATGTATGACCAAAACTGCTCCTTTGATGACATATTCCTGGCACAGATTGCCGGAAAATTCCATAATAAAGGGCGAATTACACAGAAAATTTACGTCGTTTTCCAATAAGCCACGGAGGTGTACCTGGTATCAACGTAAAGCTTATGAATGGAAGAATGTCACTTTCAAAAGGCATTGTGGTAGAGCAAGCTACTCTGGGTAAAGAAAACTGAATAAATAAATAAATAAATAAAATCGTTGAAAGCAATAGCAAACCGATCATCAACTGATACTAGCTTGCAGTCGTCTGCTATGGTAGGAATGAACAGCATGGTGCGTGCAGTGCCCCAAACAAGACATGGCGTCATCAGTTATGAACAGTGAGAGTGCGAACCATAGTGTATACACAGTAGTACGTGGCACATGCATTCTCTTCGATAGTTGCAACATATGTGTTGATGTGTAGGCCAGTGCCAACTGTGCTGCGATTATTAAACAGCCGATGTCCCGATACATCAAGACCATGTTGTAGCGTTATGATTGATCAGGTGGATTCCTAATCAATTGGAATCCACCAATCATTTGCAACTTACAAACAGGATAAGACTGGAGTGAAAAAAAAAGAAAGGACATTGCAGGAAAATAAAGTTGTCTAAATCTTAACTTGAAAGTAAAATTAGGTTAGTTTCGTCGCTGTAGTTTTGTGAGATGGTGGTACATATGTGATACACTCGTACAGGTTTTGTACATTGCATGTTAGTACAACCGGATGATCCCCATGTGGTGCACCAGAATGCGCATGCAGCTTTTTCGTGAGCCACTGACCTCTATAGAGATCAGTGGTATGTATGGATATACAGTGCAAACGTGTGGCTATATCCAGCGACTCTGGCCATAGCTACAAGAACATGCATGTGGCTGGATGCAAAAGACGTGTCTAGATGTATGCACTGCCTTTACTTTCGAATAAACATGTGCATTATTAATGTACAGTGCACTCCCGTCATTACAAACACGGGTTCAACCAAGTAAAAATGTAAGCCACAATATGTTCTATTTTGAGTTTAATTGTTTATTTGTACAGTTATAATGAAAGTTTGATATTTATATAATTTATAACAAGAAAATTGCCGGTCCCAAGGACTTATTTAACGGGAGTCCACTGTATTCCAGTTTGTGATTGGGTCAGGATGTGGATGTTATGCTTGTTGATTTTGCAGAGAATGCAGACTTATTCAAATATGATTAGTAGAAACTAGGCCTAATTTCATGACACAGTCATGACATGAGACAATCACATAGTCATAGAATTCTAAATCGAACTAGTCTACACTGTACAGTTGTAGGGTGGCAGATGTATAAAAAAACAAGAACATACAAAGATCATTAAAAAAAATAGAATAGAAAACAAAATTTACAATAAACTGGTCATCAACATTTGACTTTATGGTTACAAATCACAGTAGAATTTTCAATAAAAAAACCAACATATGAGTTTACGGTTACAAATCACAGTCGCTATACCCACCACACCTCCCCCATACACACAGGACCAACTCCACACAAGGTCATACATATTTTAACTTTCACACAAAAAAGTAAAAAGCCATTTTCCACTAAGCATAAGTTTGATGAATCTATGCCTTGCTGTGTTAAAATAAGTTACCATGTACACTGACAGCATTCCGTCATCAAAGGATGTTGCCGACCTTGAAATTGTGCATCATTCTCCGGAATTCATGTGTGGGAGAAATTCTTATGAAATACGAGCAGAGAATAGTGAATCTTCACAGTGAATTATGCGGACAAGTCAAACAAATTAATATTTTTCCTGATATGTCAAATTTGTGAAGTGTAATATGTAGTGATTGTTGTAGTTTACAAGGATGTATCTTTCCCCATTTGCATATAAGCTGATGCGCTCGACCTACAACTGTAAACATACAACATCTAGCCACTCCGTCCCATTTACCAACTGAACATTTCCACTGATAGCCGTCCAAAAAATTGACAGTATGGAGGGATGTTTGGTTCAGTGCATGCGCATATTCTATGCTCTACATGCCATCCTGACTTCGAAAGCTCGCTTCTGTTTGGCAATAGGACGACTCACTTTCATTCAAAGATTGTTGAACTCTGCCGACTGAGCTACAAATGTACAATTGTTACATGTTATAATGTTCAAGTACGTGTTTATTCAGGGAACCCTTTCATCTGTCATACCTTAACATAACAAATGTTGATGAAGTACTATCTTGTCCATCCCCCTCCATTCAGAGTGCTACCAAAGCAAGTACACTGCACGTAAAATAGACTATTTTGGCATTGAAACTTCTGAGAGATATACTGTGCACATCCTCAGTGAGAATAGATTTTCCTCATTATTTAAATTGTTTTTTATATACTGCCTATTTAAGGTATGTTTACACATAAGATCATAGATTGTTGTGACTCATTGTTAACATGTGACTCTGATGAAGTACAGTTTGTAAATATTGTGTACTTTAAATCTCCTTGACCAGATGTTAGGACACAGTACTGATACCTTTTGAGGTGATAAAAGAGTTCATGAACAAATGCAAATACCTTTTGCCAAATGTTTCAGAAGCGTTCCATTCACTTGGACTGGAGCTTGATCATTTTATGTGGTTATTGAGGATGCTGTGGTACTTTGGACCTCCCAGTTGTACAGTCTATGTTCTAATTGCACATTACTACACTGAGCATGATATTTTGTGTTTTTTATTCTCTACCAGGACTGCTGCTGTTGGTCAAGGCAAGTCTGCTCTGAATACAGCCCGCCATACTGAAGTGAGGAGACAATTTATTCATTCTGGAAGTCGACATCACCGCGAACCTTTACTGCAACTTTGCCCGCAAACGTTAAACCTGTGGTGGAGTCTGCATTGTCGAACTTTTTGCTCATCCCAATATATGTTGAACAATGGCGAATAGAGGAGGAGCACAGAGGCCGAATGGCACACAGGGCAAGATATGTCAGTTCAAGCTCGTTCTCCTTGGAGAGTCTGCTGTCGGCAAGTCCAGTTTAGTCCTGCGATTTGTGAAGGGCCAATTCCACGAGTTTCAAGAAAGCACAATAGGAGGTAATCATTTATGTCCAACTCATTGGCTTGTCTGTTGTGTTTTTATGTGACCCACCTGTTTTTATGCCACCGCCCGAAGGGTGCCGGAGGCATCATTTCATATGAGATGTGCAATGATCACTGCTTTTAGTGGCAAGCAATCAAATGGTTTGAATTGATTGTTCTTTCGGACAAACCCTCAGGATGAAAGTTATAGAAAGTGCAAGTGATACCACCTGAAAGTAGGACTAGGAGTTGCTACCCGGCAGATTTCTAATGCCATATAAATGCATGATTTTTACTGCCTCTGAGAAGGCCTTTCTATGGAGGTTTAGTTTTTCACTTTTCCATCACCAAGCTTTTTGGTAGTGTACAACCTGTAATGCACTCAATATCAAGAACTCGCACCTGTGTAACAATGCAGGTGTACCATTTTTTTCCTGTCTCCCACCACATCCCCCCCCCCCCCAACTCAAAACCCATGTTGGGACAATCTAAAGTCCACATGTCTGGTTTACCAAAAGAACGGCAAATTGCAAAAACATTTTACGGGTTTGTGTTCACAAAGTTGTTTGATTCAGTAGGACTTGAAGGTCAATGACAAGGTGATGTGACCTTAATCTCCTCAGAGATAATTTTCGTGAGTATGAGTTCATAGACAAAGCTACATCAACATCATACACTTCTACCATATGGGTTCCTGCAGTTTATTGCCAGTTTCAGGCAAGCTTTACAGAACCTCTAATTGGTATAAACTTGAGCACACATGTTATGTATTACATCTGTGATTAGAGAATGTGATACTGCTTTCGCAGAGTGTATATTAACATGTACGTATGTATACATATGGTGTAGTACACTGTGGGGCCTTTTCATTTTACATGTAGCTGTGAGCCTTTGTATTTGGTCTGTTATCTGAAATTGCCCCCCCCCCCCCCCCCCCCCCCGAAAAAAGACAAGAAGGCATCCAGGCGTCCAGCCTCAAGGAAGTATATTGTTGGTTTGTTGAAAATGTTTTGTTTTGTTGTGGTGTTTTTTTTTTTTTGGTTTTTTTTTTTTTGGTTTTTTTTTTTTTTGGTTTGTTTGTTTGTTTGTTGTTGTTGTTGTTGGTTTTTTTTTGGGGGGGGGGGGGTTGGGTTTGGGTTTTGGGGGTTTTGGGTTTGTTTGTTTTGTTTTTTTTTGTTTTTTTTTTTTTTTTGGGGGGGGGGGGTTCCTTGCCAAGTATGCAATGTACATCTGTACGTATCCTCCCTGAATGAATAATTAAACAAAATAGCAGATTTGTTGTTGGTGTTGTTGGTACAGTGGGGTGCCAAATACTGCAACCTTTCTCCTTCCTTTGCTTTACTCAACAATTGCAGATTTAACCAAGCGCAGAGTTGTTGGATGATCCAAACACACACAAAATAAAAATTTGCTAAATATGGCATACACAGTATTCTTTGCAACGATGTCATGTTCATGATCGCCCAAATTTCAGTGGAGATGATTATCAAGCAAGCTATTCTCACGAAAAATTTGTTTTTGAGACTAAAAGCATGAGAGTGC
This sequence comes from Diadema antillarum, assembly GCF_040938485.1. Taxonomy (NCBI): domain Eukaryota; kingdom Metazoa; phylum Echinodermata; class Echinoidea; order Diadematoida; family Diadematidae; genus Diadema; species Diadema antillarum. The sequence continues at coordinate 683,785 of NW_027271529.1, read as the reverse complement.
TTACAAAGCAAAGAGTCTTGACAGGTACAATGTAGTCAGTTGCATGTGCACAAAGGAGGGTGGGGGGGGGGGGTGAGAATTACATGTAGTTTAGAATTAGTTTCACTTGTAACGAGGAGATTGAACCTCAAATCTAGCACTTCGTATACAGACATAATGCAGTCAATAGTGCAAATACTGTAATGAATGTGGTTAACCACTATTAAAGTGGTAACTTACATTATCTGCATTTCCACTTTTCGTGGGAGAGAGTGAGGAAGATTTCACATGGTTTTTCATGTGTTGTTTCATTATTTGTTTGTATATTTGTGTGTGTGTGTGTGTGTGTGTGTGTGTGTGTGTGTTTTGTGTTTTTAATGTGCACATGATGTGCAAGTGAGAGTACTACATGTACAGCGCTAGCTCCCCAGTAGAATGTGCATGTTGGATGAAAGTTTATAGCCTTCTTTTGTGATTTACATCCATTTTCCATTTCGTATGCATTTTAAAGTAAAGAAATGTGCCAGAAATTTCCAACATCCAGTGTGTGGAGCAGCTACAAAGACAGAACTTTGCTTCTCAATTTCTGAAGTCCATGACCATGATTAAGGAATGGATTTGTTTTAGATACAAAATTTGTATCTACATGTATGCTATGGAATGAAGAAGTCACTGGTCAGACAGTTAGCACTTAATCATGCATGAGAGGCAATACAAAAAAGACATCAATAAACACTGAAAAAAAAAATTCTTGCAGCCCACAATTTTTACAAATTTGTTGTCATATTCTTGTGTCATGGATTGATTATAACTATTCTTACACTTGTACACCTGTGTACATGGTGTATTATGATGGAAGAACACAGATACAGCTGTACATGTGCCTTGGTCTGTATATCTGCAAACTTCACAAAGAGTGTATGTAGATTTTCTAGCCTCACGTCTCTTCTAGTCCTTACTACTGTATCTTTAGTACAGCTGTATTTCTATCTTATAGCCTCTAGCTTTGTAATGTTTATGAATATGCTACATGCAAATTGCAGTGTCACTCAGGTGACTGTGCATGGTGGACTTGATTCACATGCGAATTTGTAGTGCTTTGTCTATTCGACATGTGTACAAAAATTGTGCATATCAGTAGTGACTCATCTGTCCTTGAGAAAAATCAATATTGTCATGTGTGCTGCATAGTGCATGGAACTCCATCCAACAGTGAAGTTTAGGCCAGAATTGACAAAGGTGGTTTTAAAGTGATCCAGAGATTTCACAATTTTGCTGACATGCTACAATGTACCAAATATTTGCAATGTACAATATGTAGGTCTACAGTTTTTCACTCTTGCTTTTGAATACAACATGTAGTCAATTGACTTTCCAATGTAAATTTAAATCATGGATTAATAGCTAAGTTTCTAGATTTGGACAGCTTCATCGTTTTTTTTTTCTTCTTTGTTTTTGTTTTGTTTTTTGGTGTGTTTTTTTTTTTTGCGCCAAAAGTAGAGGATTTGTTTGTAGTGGATTCTGAAGAAAAGCTGATGTAAATATGACAGCAGTTTAATTACTGTTAATGAATGTTCTATGGTACATTGTAGATGTCAGATAAATGTTGCTAATAAATGCTTGGACTAATAGTTACAGTTAAGTAAGCATCATGAACACTATACTACCTAAGTTGCACTTTAAAATACAATCAACTCTGCATTAGTTGACAGTGTACACGACGATGTATTATGTTGAGTCATCGGCTATAAAGTTGATGAAAGTAAAGAGTCTTAAAGTGAAAACATAGTTTTGGTAAGGGTTTGAGAACCTGTCTGACACCATTTCATATTTGCTTGCAATATATCGAAAGAGTCTACCAAGAAACTTACCTGGCTTACGCGATTTGCCGTGATGATAAGTTGTTTTGGAGTAATTCAAGATCAAAAATAAGAGTCGGTATACCGACTTTTATTCCAGAAGGATCCAGACTAACTCGGTCTCAGGGAAAACTTGGCCCTATTTCAGGCAATTTACACGCAGTTCATGTCCGCCATACTGCATTCTATACATAGGTGCTTGAAAGGCGCACAGTAATTTTGCATGCGCGCCAGAGGTTCTTGATGCGCACGTTGTATCAACTCCAAAGATAGTAGAGTAGTGGTGATGTGCGTAATACACAACGCTTGAGGACCGCGCGCTAGCCATTTGTTTTGTACAGGATTAGTGCGCACTTTCCTGTCTTTTCAGTTAAGCATCTTTCAACTCGGACTATAACTGTGACTAGCCAGAACGCGAAGCGCTACGTATACAGGCCGCTCCCATAGTACAACACTGTACAATCCAGAGGGACAACTCGGCCCCGCTGTTAAAGCGAGGCCGAGTTGTCCCCGAGTCTGAGTTTAGCCTGACCCCGATCGGGTAAGTTCTGAGACTGCAACTTCGGTGAACCTTTTTGGTTAATATTTCGCATTTTCGTCCTAACCCATCGAATATCTTGGTATTACAGCGTTATTCCACACATTTCTTATGCATGCGTGCACATTTGGGAGCGAAATTTGACAACTTTTGCAGACGTACACTTGTACATGTACCAGTATGTTTTGGCTTTAATTTATATTCTATAGCCTTACACATACTGTACAGTACTTGTACAGTGTACGTGTGTCTTCCTCCGTGAATACAGATCTACAGTATGTTGAATGTCACCTTTGCTATAAGTTGATGCGTTTTCTTCAGTCCCTTCAAAATTGGCCTTACAGCTGTGTGCGAAGTTTGACTGTAGTGACTTGAACACGATTGCTTTGCCATACACTGTACAAGTAGTTTACTGAGTATTGCACATTTTTTTTTCTTTTCTTTAACTGAGCATTGCACATGCACATCTATGTACATAGTGTACATATGTTCAACATCTGGTTACATGTACTGTAAAGAATGTTAGTTACACTTACATGTAAATGTATTCTCTCAAATGAAACAAATTTTCTCCGTGATTGTCCTCATTTGGCATTCATTATGCATGTTATGACACATGTACAAGGTAGACTGCCATTTGGTTCTTGTTCCTGTTCCATAGGCCTTTAAATCAAAATTTAAATGAGTAACTACAGTTGTAATGTACACATGTATCTGTTGTACATGTGTAGTTGTATTCATGGCAGAATATAGGGCCTTCAGAAGTGATTCAATTGCTTTCAGAGGAAATCATAATATCCTAGTTGAAAGTTGTTGAAGTACAATTACTCTCAGTTTTGTTATGTTTTTGTACTATTCAGATTATTTTTTTGTTTTGTTACACGCTTATTGACAAGATTGAGAATGAGGACGGGCTGATTATGCTACTTGTATGTATAACATGCATTTCCCATAGACACCTGCCCGAGTATACTCGGGACTCGTCCTCCACGGGTTAATTACAACATGGATGTACAGATTTTTCCCCTCATGTGAAGGATGCTGTCATAAAGAGGAAATATTCACTAGATAGTGATGATGACTGTGAGAAAGATAACAATGTTATTCTCTTAAATGGATAATACACTTTACAATTGTACAACTGATTGTCTAGATTTGCGATCACAATTTACAATAGAAAATGGTTCTCATGGAGATAGATGTTTGTTTCTGTTATATAGATTGATACAAAAACCCTTATGAGAAGTCTACATGTGCACATGTATACATTGTACATGTATTATTTTGTAAAAGCACACCATGTACAGTTTGTAGATAATCTGAACATTGTATTTGCTCTGCATATTGGCAGTACTAGAAATAGCAATATAATAATGTCACAATAGAGGAATGCATTAAATGCCAATTGCCTTCATTTTAATTCAAAATCCGAATTTTCGAGGGCCTCCCCCTTCGTCAGGGATGAAAGTGCTAATGAATTTTCACAGTAATATTAATATCACTGTGAAAATTCATTAGCACTTTCATCCCTGATGCAATATCACTGTGTAAATTCATTAATAGCACTTTCATCCCTGACGAAGGGGGAGGCCCCCGAAAATTCGGATTTTGAATTAAAATCAAGGCAATTGGCATTTAATGCATTCCGCTATTGTGACATTATTATTGCTATAGATAATCTGAGATGTACAATGTACATGTACACTGTAGACTGTCATTGTGTAAATGTACTACATTTATTTACTTGTACATGTACACGTATGTAATTGTACACTTGTACTGTACATGTACGTGAATAATTACTAATCTGTAATCTGAAGGGATGCTGAAGAACATGTTCTGTAACCTGTGTAATCCACATGTTGTAGAATACATGTCAGTCATAATTCAAAGTAATTTTAATTTACATTGTACAAACTACCGGCGGTATTTTACAGGTGATATGTACAAAATGTATGTGTGCAATGCATTCATAGATTTAAGGTTTGTGTAATACATAATGTATTCATTATGAGGGCATCCAACCCCCCCCCCCCCCCCCTCTTTTTTTTTTTTTTTTTTTTATGGCTTTTACAGTGTACACATTCACACTTGACTGGACACCATGTGACTAGTCTATTGACTCTCACTGTTTGCTGCAGAGTTATTCATGTGCTGTTGTACCCTTTCTGCTGGTGACCTTTTAATATGATGGAAAGGAAACCAGATGCATCCAAGTGAAAACATACATTGTACACAGTCAACTACCTGTTAGGTTGTGTCGCAATGTGGCGAGTGCAGCCGGTGGGTAATATGCATGAGCCACTGGAGACCCGAGATGAAGCGCGGCATCAAAACACATCCCCCTTTCTCCTCCTCCTCTGCATTTGGATGCTGTTGTATTGCAGGGTAGTTTCTTACATGTTTCTTGTTCTGTAAAGCATTACATGTGTGCTTTGTGTGAATGGGGAGGGGGGGGGGGGGGCAGGGGGGGGATCATATTTTAACTGGATGTGAGTCAGAGTGACATGTTTTCCTGGAGAAAAACATAACAGAACAGATGACCCATGTATCATGTAAAACGTTCTCTTTCATCATACTTGGTAGGCAATATTCTATTTTTAAAAGGGGGGAGACTTGAAGATATGATGTGCAAGTTGTACATCAACATGCAGTTTAGTATGCTGCCATTATTTAAGATGACTGTAGTGTAATTTACAAATACACAGTACACATTGCAATTTATGCCACATTGCCGCAGAGATTTTGTTTTTGTCTAGGACTGTGTAATATACTGTACTACAAAGAACACTTTCCACGGGGCAGGGATTTCATTTATCATTAATGATTAATTAGAATAGATCTCAAATTTTTGTCTTGCTACAAGCAAAAATGTACATTGTATGAATGCAGTGCATTAATGCAGATTATAAAATGGATTCAAGAACGTAGCCAATAGGAAGCGCTGAAATGAGTCACGTGGGCTTTGATTACTTTAGTACCATTGCACTGCAGTACCAGTGCGCACTCAATCAGTTGTTACAAGTGCGTCGCGCGCTACTACTAGTACACTGTATACGCGCTGTCAATCCTGTAAACAACTCCTAGTTTGGGCTGCCGGCCGGCCTTTCTTGTGTGCATAACATATTATGTGGCGTACGTATGCAGTACTCTTATACGTACAGTACTCTTATATACGTACAGTACTTACATGTGCGGGATTTCCGAGTGCGACGTGCTTGACTCGACTCTCTCGAGCGAGTGCTAGTGCTACATGTAGCTGACTGGTATTGACCCACAAAGGTACGTGAAAAATGCTGTTAGTTTTCGACCCATTTTATAAAACAAATGATGCACACGATTATTTCGTGGCGTTGGTGGAGATGCAGCTCACTCTCAGGTATTTACAATGTAGTGCAACATGCACTCGGCTTCGCCTCGTGCATGTTTCACAATTATCGAGTGCGCTACGCCTCCACTAACGCACTCTATCCTGTGCATCATTTGTATAATGTACTACAGTCCTTTAATGCAATTCATGCATACTGGTTTAATAATCAGCAGTACAACATGTACTGTATGTGGTGTGGGTCCCCCCCCCCCCCCAAAAAAAAAAAAAAAAAAAAAGAAAGAAAAAGAAAAAGGAAAACAAGGGTGTACACTACATTGATATACGAGTACATGTACATGTAGGTGCTTTTACACAGCCAGGTACAGCACAGTGCAGAGTGCGGATAGATTTGGCTGGAGCAGGCTGTCTTCTGTGTCGTTACAACTTTATTCCATGCTGTTTGTATACATGTAAGAGTATTTACTGCTTGTGGCTTGAGGTCATGTGTGAAAATGAGTGAATGTACATTGTAGGGTTACAAGTGGAGACAGAACAAGTGCTGAATGGTCTGTATGAACATTGTTGGTACATTGTATACATTGCTTTAGATTCCCATCTGCAACTTTATGATTACAAACTTTTTTCTAGCTTTGTAATATTACCCATTTGGGAGAGAGTTATCATTGGATTCACATAATGTTGTTGAGCATGCTGCATGCTTATCAATACACAATACATACATTGTAATGTACAAAATGTTTGACTGAATGCAGGATGTTCCTTGAACTGAAAGGAATTCAATTTCAGGAATTGTTCCCCCTTTAGAAGAGTTCTCTGGGCTCACACTGTCTGGCAAATGTGTGTGATAGCCAACTGATTTCGTAGCAAGTATTTTATGCAACCTGTTTGATACGCATGTTTATGTGCCAGACCAGACATACATGTACACGCACGTACAAGAGATGTGTTTATTGTCTTTCCCATCATGTGTGAAACATATTTTGTGCGTTTCCCAGATCACGTTTCTGGAGCTGTTGCATTTATCACTGCTATGGTGAGTTGATTTGGAGGTCTTGTCACTGCGCTGCTCTGTTGTTCAGTTTGACCCAAGGAGCGGAAATGTGTAGTTGGCAGTGGTTGGCGTGGTCATGTCAGAGCTACAAATGCATTTTGAAACAACTTTGCATAAATTTATCATTTCCACAGAAACGTGTTTCAGGCTCAAACATGTTTGCGATCACACTTTTTCCGGCATTTCAGAAATATGTTTCTAACCATAATTCTACGCCAGAAGTGATCTGATAAATGCACCTACGCAGTGATGTTTAGTAAAGGTCACAGGCTCGGTTGCTCCATGTTGCAGTAAGTTGGTACAGTGTAAGTTGCAACATCAGTGCATTGTTGAAAAAAAAACAGGAGAGAGAGAGAAAAAAAAACAACAACATACAGTTTACCATCATAATGAAATGCATGAGCTGCTTGACAAGTCATTATCAACAGACCTATTGCATAAAAAAGATGCACTCTAAACATACAAATTACACATAAGGAAACAAATGTTTGTGGCTCAAGTACGATGTAGTCAAAAAATTGGTTTTACTTGGTCAAAGTCAATACGTGCAAGATTTGTTTGTGTTTTGTTTTTCTCTCATTTGATCATTTTTGTGACTCAAGATTTGGTTTTCACAATTTGATCCTTGCAGCTGCATTCCTGACACAGACAGTATGCCTAGATGACACAACGGTAAAGTTTGAAATCTGGGACACCGCTGGGCAGGAGCGCTACCACAGTTTAGCCCCAATGTACTACCGCGGAGCTCAAGCAGCCATCGTAGTATACGATATCACGAATCAAGTAAGTTCAAAGATTATCCCATTCATTCATTTTTGTGCCGAGATGTAGTTTTATTGTTTTGATAAGATTTCATATTTACATACATTTACATCGCAGTTTCAGGTGGAGAGAGAAACTACAATTTCTCCAAACTGTAATATTTTGTCATTTTAATGCTCTATCCTCCCATGAACATCCTATCTAAATGTTTAAAATGAAAATGCAAAAAAATTTGGGAAGGTTTGGTTAAAGTTACATCTTCGGGTGGAAAATGAGAGAAGTAGAGATGAGTAGAGAATGGAGTCTTTGAATATTCATGTACCTTTTCAGGCAATGAAATCTGTTTTCATGTTTGGAAGCATATTATGGTAATAATCACATTTCATGTATGATATCCACTGCATAAACTGTGAATGAGACTGAGAGCAACTTTTATCAAGACAGGTAAAAGTTTGACAAACAGGTAAAGTTTAGAATTACCCCCTTTGTCAGCTCATGCTTTATCTACTTGAAAAGCAAGTAGGTCTAGAGAGTGATGCTTTCCGAAGTAATTGTCCCTGTTTTGGCCGAGAACTGCAATAGCAATGAGATTATTGTCAAGTTGGTGACAATACAGCCATCCAGCAAACATATCAGAGCTCAGCAGGAATGCACGAATGAATGCCCTTCTTGCGACGCTGACGAAATGTATTTTCAGGACATGACTCAGCTCCCCTGGCTGGAGGGTATGGGGGAAAACAAACGGCATGGAAGGAAGGAGTCAGTCATGTGACAGCTGTTTATTGTGGGTTTTTCTTCTTCTTTTTCTCTCGCTGGGATCAGCGAGATTGGTGCGTGTGTGGACCAGCTGAAAGGAAGCTTTCAGGTGCACTTTGTATACTGGGATCCAAAAGTTTGGGAGGCAAGCATGTTTTGCACTGTAGGAAATCATTATGGAGAGAAAATAATCGCTGTCTGAATGAATGAGCCCCCTTCTAGTCTGTGTGAATTTGTGCCAGTCATTCATTTAAAAAATACATTGTTTGAATTGCTTCATATTGTTTGATGTTTTAATGTGGTTTATTACATATGTTGTTTGTCATGTATGTGTAGATGTGATAAAAATAAGTGATGAGAAGGATAACATAAATGATCATAGGGCAGTTGTTGTATGGTGAGATTATGAGCAGTGTATGGGCTCCTGTCTAGTCCAATTACATCATGTACCATCAACTGCGGAATCACGTACAGCAATTTTCTGTTACTTAAAGTGATGGCATATAAAATATGTGCACCCCCCCCCCCTTTATTGTTGGAATGATATTCAAAAGTCATTTTGATGTGGTATAATTTGTCAATAGGTTATTTATGGTTTAGGAATGTTATTTGAATAATAATGGTGCCCAAAAGGGGGGATATTGACACAGCAAGCGTAATGACTACAGAGTTGTACAATTTACCTGGATAAGCAGGGCTTTATTGAATAGCCTGTATTTCCCTGTGTATTGTCTCATCAAAAAAGGTGAGCCGTCTGCTTCATTTATGGATGACATTGAATTGTGTCTTGCACTATGGAGGTAATATACACATGTATTTATAGTGTTGTGAGCCTGTTGGATATAAGGGAAAAGAGAATATGTATGCCTGTCTTTTATACAAGTAAGTCATAGGCCTCAAATTTCATGAAATTTTGGTCAAGGCCACTGTTTTGAGGGGGCACAAATCCACTGAAAAGGGCACCAGTGAGTAAAAAAAAAAAATATATATTGTTGCTGTGAACTGTTTGATTGTGAAAGGTGCATTCTGGCCAGTGGGAGGGGCATGGCACAAATTGCCGATGACCGATTGGTATTTCAAACATTGAAGTCAGGTGTAGATGCGTATTGTAGGACAAAGAATGTATATCACATGAGCTGTTTTTTTTTGCGAAGACACAACATTGCTTGAAAATGTTTGCAAGGGGTTACAAAGTTCAACTGATAATTTAGTGTAGATGTGGATGTGCACTGTGCACTTGAGTGTTGCCACTGAATTTCAAAACATAATTGTGTCAACTTGATAAGCTTGCGCACACGGCTCGTGTGGCATTGCTGATATTTCTCTTAAACAAGACTTTGTTCTATTGCAGGAGACATTCGGAAGAGCCAAGACATGGGTAAAAGAACTACAAAGGCAAGCTAGTCCAAACATTGTCATCGCACTGGCAGGAAACAAGGCAGATCTTGCTAACAAGAGGATGGTGGAATTTGAGGTACAGTGGAATTTACTCAACATACCTTACATTATACGTCCTTAGATTCCAGCATGTATGTAAATATGAGTATGAATAAAGACAGATGGTATAAGTAAAAATGAAAAAAAAAAATACTGGAAGTATGTAAAGCAATAGAGGATGGGTTTGACACTATTGATAACAACATGTTCTGTTTAGATAGTGGGATTCTGTTTAAGGTTTGCTTCAAAAGTTGTGTAACAGCAATTTTTGTCCAAAGTAGTTGTATAGGGCCTGTGTATAAAATTATTAAATTTATATTGAATTTCATCTGAATGAAGTAAGACATTGTAGTGATATTCCAAATTAGGTTTGATTCTAATTGGACTTCCAGATATTTTAGATATTTACATTTATGAATCATAATTCTAACGCTGCTAAAAGGTGTGAGTACAGTTTTGATGCATCCAGTCAAACATCACAGTAAAGGCATGGTACCGAACATTATAACATCACAAGTGTACATGGATATGTTCATGGTGTGAGACAGTTCATAGCCCATAGACATACATGTACCATACGTGTGTACGTAATGAGAACACACTAGATTTTTTTTTTCTGTCTTAGTCATTCTAAACACTACAGAAGTTACTTTTTTTGTGCTTTTCAAATACAAGATTAAGAAGACGACAATAGTTCATACTCAGTTTACAAAGAAGAGAATGGGATTTTTCTTTTTTTTAAATCTACTGGTAGTAAAGCTCTTATTTTGTTAATACTATGAAGTGTACAGGTGTAGGTCTAATTTTGTCAAGTGGAGCTGGTTTGAGTGAATGATACTGAAAATCCTAAATATGTGGGTGCTGATGGTTTTGCTCTGTGGCAACTTCAGTCTGAAGGTACCATATCAGTGATAGTTGCCTCTCATTCCTTAATATGATAGGTGATTCCCCCTCCCATTTTCTCATCCCCCATATTTTTATGTGCCTTCAGGTAGAGTGTGTTTGTGTGTGTGTGGGGGGGTGTATGTGTGTGTGTGTGTGTGTGTGTGTGTGTGGATTTTAGTTGTCACATACACTGTATGTGTTATATTACACTTGTTAAGGCTCACACACAAACACACACACATACACACACACACACACACACACACACACTCACACCAAGACACATTGCTCTTGTACGCCCCTGCACACACAACACATGAAACACCACATTTACCATACTCATAACCACACATGACACGTACACTGTACATTTGCGTGCCGGTTACGCAGGGAGCCGGTGTTGTGGCATTCACTTGTATTCATTTATGCATGTGTTTGTGCCCAATCGGCAGGAGGCCCAGGCGTATGCGGAGGAGAACAGCTTATTGTTTATGGAGACATCGGCCAAGACTGCCATGAACGTCAATGACATATTCCTGGCAATAGGTAAGCTACAGTCAGAAGGAGAGTGTAAAACCTGCCCCCTTTTCCTTCCCCAACCACCTGTGAGGATTTGTTCTCTTATCTTTTGTTATGACTCCATTTATAAGCAAAGAATTAAAATAAGTGAGAACAATAGGGATTCATTGAGGTAGTGCAGTTTCTGATTGCAAGGCAGCCTTGGATTATAAAAGTAGAAAAAGTAAAAATACATGGGCATCTGATGTAGAGCCATATTTTAATAACTAAAAGAAAGCCTATACTTTTGTATTTTCCAGTGTTTTCCATGTACCTGGCAACCTAATTCTATGCACTGGTGAGCAATAGTGACTTGAATAGTTGAGTGGGTTGTGAGTACATGTTAACAGATGCTCAAGATGGTAATCCTGTTCTGAGAGTTTCCAGATGACTCTAGCACATTCCATATACCATGAAGATACTGACAAATGTTTAGTTCATTATTATTATTTTTTTTTAACTGTGTTTCTCTGGTGATTTTAATGAATAAATGCCAAAAAAAAAAAGATATCAAACCTTGGTTCCTGAACAATACCACCACTGCCTTCTCAAAGAAATGTAGAAGAAATTATTCTGACAATAAGTGAGTCACACATTGTATATCTTTGCTGGGCTAAGATGAGCTTGGTGTAAAAGCTTTGTGATATATAAATAGATTTTTATGATGACAAGTTGTATGAACTTGCTGGGCTAGTAAAGATGAGTCTGGTGTAAAGGTCTGTCATTCTCTCAGATTTCTGAATATTGTGAGACACTGTTGATTCTTTCATACGTCCAGTAGGCGTTTTCACATCAGCCTGATGTTTCGAAATAGCGCGCTATTTTCTGACTTGGGAAATTAACCCGATCACGAAATAGCGTGCTATTTGATAATGTGAATACAAATTAGCGAGCTAATTCTATCGCTCTGATCGAGAAAATTTCTCGAGTCCAACTCGGGAAATTTACAAAATAGCGGGATAATTTGCGAACTAGCGCGCTATTTGATAATGTGAAATCGCCTCAAGAAATTAGCGCAAAACATCCCATCATGCCTAGCATGTTTTTTTGAAAGCGTGCGCTCTACTTGTATACCCGACACTGTTTGCGCATGCTCAGCTATCGAATTAGCTCGAAAAAATTTCGGGCTAATTCTCTTCGGGCTGATGTGAATAGGAAATGAAATAGCGAGCTAATTTGCGATCGCGAAAAATATCTCGAGCTTGGATTTTTATCGGGCTGATGTGAAAACGCCTAATGTCATTGATATCAGAATGACAGTGTCATGGGCTTTAACACTTTGTTTGCCATGGTCACATGCTCGACCTTGTTGATGTTGTGCCAATTTCACATATTTTCTACAAAACATAACCCTGGACAAACCAGTTGATAGATTGCTCTTTGCCACAGTACATTGAAAGCTTCATTGCTCTAGCTTTGCCATAAAAATTTACATCACAGCATAACTTGCGATTTTCTCTGCTGCATTTCTGGTGTAAATGCTTAAAGTCATAGGGCTTTGTATAAAAAGAGATTGTTTTCCAGAAGTGCTTTAATATACATCCTGTGTGTTGCAGTTTCAGAATAATGGAGCTCACCAGAATTTGTACCATGGCAAACAAAGAATTAAAAGTATTTTATCCCTCTGTCCAGAAGGATACGCGAGGCATGAATGTTTTGTGTATTAATTTATATGTTTTATCATTCCTCTATTCATTCATTGTTCAAGTTCGCTGTTTTATTACAAGTTTTGTAATGCATGAACAGCTCCCATTTCATTACTTGTATCCATAACGTCAAAGTTGTCTTTATTTGAGCTGCTTTTGCCATGTTTACCTCTGCAAGGAAAGTAAGAGAATGACTGTAGCCAGTGTTGTCAACTACAGCTTTGTCATCGCCAAAAGTTGTTACAGGCTTTGCTGCTCATGAAATCATAAAGTCACTTATCAAATATGAATCTACCAGTGTGAATGAATTGCGCACACTAAATGGGAGATCATTGCCTTTTTAAACAAAATGGCCTTGGGGACATTATCTTTGTCATTTAGTTACCTCATAATGCAAATGAGCTGCTATTGACAGTGATGTAAAACTTTGCACTTTAATAAGTCATATTTTTGGTAGTCCCAGTAGAGTGATCACCCCCCCCCCCCCCAAAAAAAAAAAGGGAGAACACATAGCCTGAATTAACAAGTTTTTTTTTTTGTTTTTTTTTAGTCTAGTCCATAGACTATTAAAACAAAGCATGAACATACAATGTACATATGTACATTTGTAGGTGTACCTTTCACATGGGCATATCAGTGCGCATTAATTTTTTTTATGTCTGTTGGCTTCACGTTTAGTCATGCACATTTGTGCAAACAAAATTTGCATAATCCATGGACTAGATATAAACAACATTTATGAATTCTGCTAAAGTGTTTCCCACTTGCCTCTTTCTAGCGACAATTGAGCAACAAGTCGGTATTTTAGCAGGCAGGTGCCCCTGAGCATTTGCTTGCCTGACACTGAGTTGTGGTTGCCCGGGGCAAGATAGGCCATTGAGCTTCTTTTTTTTTTTGCTCAACCCAGGTTATTCAATTTCAGCAAGGTTGACTGGAATAGCAGAGTTTGCCTGTCCACGTGTTCCTCCTTCATTCAGACATAATTTATTCACTTACTTTAACTTCACTCTACCTTAATCCCATGATGATATGGGATGCCTGTTCATCTATTGAAGCTCGTGATTTGAAATGATTGTACAAAGTAAGGACCAAAGCCTAGAACAGCGCTTGAACTGAAACATACCACTTGCCTATGTTTCAATTCTCCTGCTGCTAAAGATTGTTTCATATCGCTGTATATGATGTAAATTGAGGCTGTGTCTTCATGAGAGCCATTCGTCAAACCACCATCTATCCAGTGTGCTTCTGTCATTGGGATGTTCTGTTATCAGAAATAGGTTTCGAACTTTCCATGAGAACATTTACAATGATTACAAAGATCAAATGTTTTTGGTTCCTGTGCCCATAGCCTCATTCAGTGTTGTAGTGTCATCAATCTAGCTTACTATGAAAAACCACTTTCCTCTGCATTACCCAGCCTGGCATACCATTGGTGCTACTGTTTAATGTCAAATGCATTCTGTTCATAAAGATGACTCACATATTGCAAGTTTGATACCGAAATGATTGCCATGTACATTGTAAAGGTGCACATATTTGCCATATCATTATTGTAACACAATGGCAGGCCTAGGAATAAGAAAGTCGCACTCATGTACAGTGATGTAACTGTGTTCATAAAAATAGTGTTTCAAAGAAGCTGTTCAAATCTCACTTGATAGTACACGTGCAAGCGTGTGGTAATCATCCCCCCTCCCCCCAACTGACATTTCATAGGCAGGCATTACCTATTACAATGTATAAAATGGTGTTCAATCGTGTGCCAGCGCTGGCGCAGTGATTGATTGACGATATTCTCAACCACAACAAGTGCAGTGTGTCGAGGGCCACTGATCAATGTGACTGATGGTACAGACAGCATGGTACAGCATGGTAGGCATCGCCTCCCTAGTGTTTCACTCATGCGTTACATGTACAGCATGTGTGCTTGTACACTGTACATGTATTCGCCCCTAATCGTCCACTCCATTCTATGCATACTCACCCATAAAGATAGTAAGTACCCAAAAGAGATGGGGGACGGAGAAGGGATTAATAAATGTCCCACTTAAATGAAAACATGACTTATACATTTTATAGTCTGATAAGGTAGTCATGACCTATACATTTGTAATAGTATCAGAGCATTACAAAAGATACTTATTGCCATTGCTTTATTTGCCTGCATATACATACATTTGAGCAAAGACTCCATACTTAAAACAAACAAATGGTCATTCAATTTATGTGATTGATGATTACAAGTTGTAGTTGGTGTGGGCAAGGAGGCAAAAGGGCTCATAATACTTTGCACAAGAGTAATACAATAGTTGTTGTTTCCATGTGCTATGACAAATCTGATGAGATAAATCCTGGAATCATTGCTACTTGCCTCTGCCAAATAATTTGTGCCTGGGCAGTTTGATAGAAAATTGGCATGTGCATATTGTATACCTGTATTCTAGTGTCACATGTGTGTATAAATCCAGCTCGGTGTAATCTGGAATAACTTGCTATAAAAGTAGAAAGGCTAGCACAATAAATGAACATGCATCATTTCTACATCTAGCCACAGTGTAAAACATGTTTTGATGAATGTCATTTGTAGTGCAGCCATCCAAATTCATCGAGTTATGTGTGCTGTGTGTGCAGTGTTCAGTGTGTACAACTGTAGCTGAAGATTTTGTCCATGAAACAGTTTTTTATATTGGAGAGATTCTTGCATGCTCTTTCAGAACGAACTCTGTTTGAAGAGCTCAAGAAGAATGAATGTAAGCATAATTGGCCCTTTGTTTTAAAAGTGCAGTATTTATCATTCTGTCATAAAGCAGTGCTACATGTACTGTATGTGTACTATGCACATTCATATTTATTTTCCTATTGTACTGTGTACAAATATGGGTGTGTAGTGTAGTGGCTGCAGATACTATTTTTCTATTAAAGAAATTTAGAACAATTGAAAATCATTTGTATCAGGTCAGTTTTAATGCCATATAGATGACAGTAGCAAGATTTTTTTTTTTTTTTGACAAATTAAATTGTTAGAAAAAAAAATTAATTAAAAAAAAATGTTTTGATAAACATTGACTGTTGTCCAAACAAATGTACAATGTATGTATCATACATCTTGTACACACCAGTATCATAGTTCAATCAGCCCTGTGATCAAACAGACTAGCAACAGACTACATGTACCGAAGGAAAAATATTTTAAATATTTCCAGACTAAACCGTCTACAGTTACGGTTTATTGAGAAAAATACAGATACATTGTATCTCCTTATATCTTAGGCTTTATTGCAAAAATTTTATATTCCGAGAGGATGTTTTGTGGAACAATAGACCTATGTGTACACATGCATTAAATGTCATATCTTGAAAAAAAAAATTAAATCACTGTTCTCAAAGGTTAACAGGACCTTTAAGTTACATTTGACTGCACATTGATGATACTTAATAATACAATATTGTTTTATAAAGTCTTTGTTAGATGGTATGTAAGAATGTCTTGTAAAAAAGTAGCATGATGATTGAGGGAAAGTGTACACAAGTCTGGGAGGTAATTTCCCCGATGTAGACACCTTCACCAGATAAAACGACTAGAAGGTATTAATGGTGACAGGAGTGTGGTCGTGCAGCGTGTTGATTGCGTACCGTCAGCAACGAACAAGTAAGACACAAATAGTCTGTTCAGCGGAAACCACATACAACTTGCTAAGTCATTCTAATGAGCAACAGAGTCGATGACAGTGAGCGTAATTGCCGAGGCCCAAAGTGATTTGTCCACTGCTGGTGCTGTCTCATCAAAGACAGCATCACGTACATATGTACGAGCACAGTCGTGAAGTCTCCCAGATTCTTTTTTCAGGAGGCCCCCTGGAAATTCCAATTTATCTATCTCTCGATTTCTTGTCCTGACAAGACGTCGTAAAAGTCTTCGCTATGAGGGAATCACCTTTGCTCATTGTGAATGAAGTGAAGTACACCAAGTATCTCCCCGATTTCTCTTGTGAGCACCACTGGTTTTGATCTAGGGACTGTCTGTAATCTCTTGAGACAGAGCTCTACCTTCTCAGTGTGTTCTGTGCAAGTATTTGTGAGAAAAAGATATCTACACATTCTTGCTAGACACCTGTATGATTGTAAAAGCAGGTATCAAAGGCTCATTTGACTGAGAAATTCACAGAAAGAGTTACTTTTTGACAGCTGTAAATGTGAAAATGGCAGATCAGTTGAGATTTGGGGAATTTGGGAAAAGATGAAATTATAAAATGCTTTGACTATCAGTTATTTATCTTGGGGCATAAAAAACAACAAAAACAAAATGTCTCCTTCAATTGTACTTCCGTGCATGGACAGTTTGGTATGGTGCCCATGCATTGTACCTCGAGAAGGAAGGCCTACAGCTCTTGTATGCTCCTTATCATTTGCTCAATAGTGAGATTTAGTTGCCATGGGCAATTTGGCGTGTGGGCTTGTACCGCCCTACGTCTTTAATAGTGGTACTCAATCACATTTATGCAGCACTATTGTTGGAGAACTCATTTGCATTGTGTTTGCAGGTATAACAATTGAAAGGTTGTGTGTTTGTTTTTTGTTTGTTTGTTTGTTTGTTTGTTTGTTTGTTTGTTTTTTGTTTTTTGTGGAGGATATGACTTTGGTCATAACTTGCGTATATTGCAGCGATGAAGTGTGTGTTTGACATATCCTGAGACAGGTCATAATGAAAAAATTTACATTTTAGTTCAAGAAAATGGGGCTTGTATGACACTTCTCATACAGTCCTGACTCTTTAGCTACATCGTCTTAATGGTTTGACCAAGTTAAGATTGGTGTACAATCCAAACGGTTTGCGCAGATGACTCAATGACAATCTTTATATTTGTACAGCTGTTTTTCTTTATCAGGCCTTTACTCTTGCTAAATAGACTTTAATTCAAAAAGCTTTAATATTCTCGTGATTGCATTGCTGTGAAATGAGTGAACAGTACCTCGCCATCCATTCAGATTTGAAATTTTGTTCATCTCCCTCGTCTTACTTGCTTCTTTCAGCCAAGAAACTTCCAAAGAATGACCAAGTGGGCGGAGCCAGCAGCGCGCAGAGGGGCGGATCTAGGGGCGGCGTGGACCTAACGCAAACTAACCAACAGTCGTCAGGGGGCTGCTGCAAAAACTAGCAAAGGGCCGCTGGAGGGACGGTTGTCGGTATCTTATGAGAGACAGTGAGACAGGGCAAAACTCATTGTGGGTTTGCCCAGCAGCAGCCGACGAGTCAGCGACAGATCAGTCAACATTCTAGCAACTAATCAGATATCCCTTTTAACAGCCAACGTGTGTTTCGAATACCCCTTTGTGATTTTTCAGTAAACAAGTCTGTATATCGAAAAGAATTCAAGTATTACCAACAGTTCTCCTTTCCTTTCCATGATGTGTGGTGTGGGGAAAGAAAAAACAACAACAAAGAAATCCTTGGACACTCCCATGCATATGTTTTCATATCTTGAATTGGGTCACAATTGTCAGGCCTGGTAGAGAAAGAAAAAAATAGCACTCTGTTCCCAAGTACCATGAAGTCTAGGAAATCACAAGCTACCCTTTTACAGTTGACTTCTACCCTAGAATACTATTCACCTCTGACTTGGGGGGGGCATCCAAAGGCTAATGATACACTGTATTACACTCATCAGCCGTTATTTGCCAAGTTTTGTGTTGCAGGGTGGGAATCCAAGCAAGGGGTGAAAATATTCCACCCCCAATAGTTGGGACACAAAGAAAAGCCGTCTGTGGAAGGATAGGAGAGAATATTCACGGTTAAATTTGTATGAATAAATGTAATGATGTGATCACCATCCCACGCAAATCCATCCACAACAAGGGATTCCTCCCGTGCAGCAAGAAATTAACATGTTCATAAACAATATGTATATTAAAAACAAAAAATGTAATGGTTGTTGAATATAAATAAGTACAAAAAAAACAAAGTGAATGTTATTGTAAATATGAATTATATGCTTATTATTTGTATCATGTGTTCCAATATTTCTTTATTCCCATTTCTTTCAAAGTATACCAGTAATCTTGCAGTATAGTTATCACCCTCATAAAGTCTCCTGTGGTTGGTTATTTTTACTGTGGGAAAGAAGTTGCCCTTTATAGCTCCTTGTCTCACTAACATGTGTATGTGTATGGCCTCTATATTTTCTAAGAAATCATTTACTACGGTGGGCGTCGGCCGTCCTTCGATGCCATCGCAACGTGATGCAGTTCCAGTATACGCCTGACAGAATTGTAGCCGTAGAAAACTGGTTTCATTGTAGCGAGCAGAAGCAGACGTGTCTGTGTGTGTTATGTCTCAGCCAGTTCACCCCAAAGTTCCAATGTGTCTCGCTGGTAGATATGTCTGACAAAATGTTCAAGTCTTTATTAAGAGTTAAGTTATAGTTGGTAGTTTGCTCTTAGCAGCAAACTGTGCAGTCTGTAGGGAGAGTTTGCACACCTGGAAGTGGAGGCATCATCTTTTTTTCTTTCTTTCTATTATTCTATCTTTTTTTTTTCTGTGCTGTGGGCGTTTCTCTGTGCGTGCGTGTGTGTGTGTGTGTGTGTGTGTGTGTGTATGTCTGTTGGTGGCTGGACATAAGAGTGAATTTTAACACTGATAATTCATTGTTCATAAAGACAGATCAAAACAATCCAGATGCTAATATTTTTATGGTCTACACCAAGCAAACTTGTGGATGTGTAAGTGTGTGTGTGTGTGTGTGTGTGTGTGTGTGTGTGTGTGAGTTTGTTTGTTCGTTCTGTTTGTGTATGTTTTGTTAATAGTGTAAGCACACTCGATGCGCTCTGAAAATGTGTACGAGAAGATGATTAATGCAGTGCTGCACACTGGCACTGGTCCGACGGTCCCTGACCAGTAAAAATCACTGTCCGACCAGTAACTTTTTCAGGAATGGACCAGTAAAACGTAGAAAAACTTGGTACCTACTGATGAAACAGACAGGTCGGACCAGTAAAGAAAAAAAAAATGAGTAAGTGTGCAGCCGTGATTAATGAAGGTGGAAAGTAGACCATCCATAGGTATGCATAATTGATCATTGAACTTTCTGCTGTAAATGGCAACAAGAGGCACATGTTCAATGTTCTGTTTTCTTGTTGCCTTTCTCAAGAGTCCATGGATTCCTCTCTCAGAAGCTGAAATGGTGAGAACCTACATCACAGATCACGCTGACAACTTTTTTTTCCCATTTGTGTTGAAATCCATCTTTTTATTTTTTCGCCAGGCTAATGATAAGGAGACATATTTAATTCAAACAGGTTGTACGAGATGAGTATCTTTATCTCTCGTTTTCTGCTTTCAAAGTTTAGATTATATGCCTGGGATTTGGTCAGCGGTTGTATAATTCAGAGAAAAACTTGGTGTTATTTGTAAAAACCTTAGCCAGATTATGTAGACAAATGATCAATGATATTCTTATGTATTCAGTTGACCAACTGGCTAGATGCGTTCTCTTATTGACCAATTTGATGCACTCTGCTAGAAGGCATTATACCAGCACTGTGCCAGCCACTGCGATTGACCCATCTTCATTTATTTGAATATGTTCCTATTTTTCTAAACCCCCAGCAATTTGAAGTGTATGGAAAATCACTTGCAGTGCATTGGAGAATTGAGTGTGTACTTTCTGCCAGCATCTATATTAACAATGAAACTTAACCAATACCAATGGCACATACCATCACTTCTGATGAAAACGGACGTGATCAGATCTGATTTTGTTTCCAGTGGCCAATGTGAATCCTCCCTATTGCATATAACTATGAAAACTCAAACAGCGGCGGCGCCGTTTAATTTCATTATTAACAGTGTGCCGACAACGCTTTGCCGATGCACAGCGCAAGCTCGATTTGGTCATACACACAAACATGGAGCACTTTTTCCATCTCAAAACTACCACAGTTTTGTAGATTTTCTTGGCAGTTGTTACATGTTGGTTAAAGAAAGGTCACATTATAAGTTCTGAAAATGCATTTCTGTTGTGAAGTGACAATCTTTTTAGTCATGAAAAAAAGGGAAAAATTAAATGCGGTTACAGCATAATTATGCCCTGCCCATGCCTGATGCACAGTAACTCTGCATTACTGGGTGTGCACAACAGAACACCGAAAATTTAACCCTGCTTGACCTCTGTGTGTTGCACTCGGGTGCTTGAGATCACCTCATTCATTTTCACGGAGCGTATGACCAGCTCACGCATCCAACCACTAGTGACGAAATGTTTACATTTATATGCGATTGGGAGAATTGCTCAGTGTTGAAAAGGTTGTGCTTAAAGGGTGCCCCTTTGACAATCTTTGAGATGATAAACCACTGTGATATTTTGCCTTTTTAGCATTTTGTTTCATGAACTTTTCGAGGGAATAGCTTTGTCGCTCGTATAATTCTTAGCAAAAGACATCTTATGCTTTCAAAATGGAAATTTAATGGAAAAAAAAAACCATGCTGAATATGCCAATCATCTGCACTAGCTAAGTACTGGTTTGCACTTGGTAAACTTTATAGACTATACGAAATATTTATGTGCTTATCTTTGTCTTTTCCTTTTCTTTTGCACTGAGGACAAGAAAATGGTGTTTCCTAGATTTTATACCCACATGTATGCAGGATTTGTTTATGTCGCATGCTAGTATATTTTAAGTGCATGGAGGATATTGTAAATTTCTTGTCACCATTTCCTGCCGTGTGGGTGGGAAAACACAGAAAAGATTTCTGTACGGAATTAGCTTTCATTTTGTTTTTCACCGGTTTTCATTTTAACCATGTATCACCCCTCCATGCTAGATAATGATCACAGGAAGGGAGATTAGCTTCACGTTTTTCGTAGCAAATTGCTGTCGAGGGCTGTATGGTTTCTATTCACATCAAAAACACACTAGAGAGCTGTCAGCTGATAATTACATAGCTACCAGAACAAGCGCATGTTTTATGCATCTGACATTCTGGAGTGTGGTGTGGCACTTTAAATCAGCATCGTTGGACAGGACGTGCTAGACTTGCGTTCCAGACCCCATGTGGTGTGCAATTCTGTTGGTACCCAAAGAGCACTGTAGCCCTACCCATGTACATGGTGCCAGGTATGTAGTAAGCAGGTTGTCACTCCGTGCCTGTTACACAGAGGAGCACTCCAGCACCCCTTAGAAGTGTCCGATGGGGGCAAGATTTCACACATTATGTAGATCAGTCCATCTCACAGATGTGCATATGAACTTGTGGTAATGGCACGGCAGAACCGACCCACAATATAAGGATCTAGGTAGTAAGTGGTTGATGTAAATACGAGTGGGCGAGCGCTGTTTGAGTTCTGTATGAAACACAGCAAAACAAAGTAAAGCATATTAATATATACTCGTAACTTTGGGATCATGTAAATGTTCTTCGTGAAAAAAAAATGGATATTATTTAAGATGAGCTGTTAGACTTATCAGCTAGGAAATGCTAGGTTCATGATTTTGATGATCTTTTATCCTTATCAACATTGCCAGTAGTTTAAGATCAAGGGACTTCAATATTCATCTTCAGTGATATGCATCTCACTTTATAAACATGATTGACTACATTTAGAAGACAAGGAAAGAAGGGAATTGCAAACCTTTAGGCACTGTCATAATTATTAGCATTGCTTTTGTTTTCTTTATTTTTATTATTATTATTATTTATTTTTTATTTATTTTTTAATTATTATTATTATTATTATTATTATTCAAATTATTGTTAGTAGTGTTAGTTTTGCTTTTGCTTTGTGTTTGTAGAGTATGAAAAATATGATAATGTTCACATTTGGCCCTCTGGCTGCTTAACCTGAAATCCAAGGGATCAATACGTGGTGGAAATGCACATTTATCTTAAAGTAACGTGCATTTTTTAAGTAGCAAAGAATTTTAAAAAGCAAGTCATTTGGATTGCATGAAACTATGCAGAATGAAACTTGCAGCAGTCTTTTGTAGAATGGCTTGAGAATTTTCTTTGCTAAGGTGGAACTTGGTGGGGAGTTAGTTTGTGTATTATTTTCTTTGGACGTTCAGACGTTTGAATGCTTGTGTTCAAGGCAAGGGATATTTTGATATTTATACGTGACACTACCAAGCTCTAACTTTAAGATACTATTGTTACAGCAGTGCAGTGTAGCCAAACAGGATTGAATGTTGAATGTATGTCCTCATATTGGAATGGTTTCAGTATGTCCCAACATTACAATGTAGTTTAAGGTGTATTTTATTTCTTTTCTCGTCGTAATGTATTGATCATGCTTGTTCTATCCCAACAAAAAAAAAAGAAGGAAAAAATGTTGAAGAAAATGATGTAATTTAGAGAAAATTGAATGAAACGTCAATGTGTATACTATTTACCATGTAAAATGGCATATGTGTACTCCGTTCACAGTGCGAAATAAATAAAACAATTTTGCTATGGAACATGGGTCTCTCTGTCATATCTTGTGTACATGCACTACGACCTGTACATGTATTACAGTAGATTTGCCCAAGAACCTCTAGTACTAGTAAGTTCCTGCCTACACAATATACACTGGATGCCAGTAGCAAGTCATGTAAATTTCATGCTGCGAGAAAGGCCATCGCCTCCAATTCGTGAAATTTTCATGCCACGAGATGTAATCGTGTTTTACAGTACAGTTGAGCCTCTATTATCCGGCCTCCCTTTATCCGGATCTCTCTATTATACGGACGCAATCTCGCCGTGATTTTTTTTTTTTAAATAAAGCCATACGGGAGGAAAGGGGGATTCCCAACTCCTTGAGAACTCCTACACAAACACACATGAATTACATATTACTTCCAACATGATTGACATACATATTACATCAAATTTCCTTCCAAATTGCTTACCTTCAGACATTTTAACATCCCCAAACATCCCCAAATGTAACAATGAAAAGGTTGCAGTATACACATTACTACATGTGGTACTACAATGGGCTACATCAGTACATGTGTATGTATATGTACATGTATAAAGCATTGAGTCTCCCGTATCCGGCCAAATCCCTTATCCGGATGAGCCCCGGTCCCGACTTGTCCGGATACGAGAGGTTCAACTGTACCTTTTTGCAAGAGGAGCAAAGTTGGCAATTTGCCACCATGGACACAACAACAACAGACATTGTATTGTAGGAGACGATCATTTGCCTTCCTGTGGGAAGATGCAATTGTTGGCCAACTGGCAACATTGGCAAAAATGAAACTGCAGTTAAATACACTGTACGGTGTTTTTTCATCAGATTCAGTATTACTTGAAATGCACAGATACATGCAGAGACAAACATGGCAACACAGTTCGAGCCCCAATGATGCAGTGTACTGCTTATTCTTAACATACTCTTACGTAGAGTATTTTCTCTCTCACTGAAAAGATGCACAATGTATACGTATTCAGGGGCGGATCCAGGATTTCCGTAGAGGCGGGGGGGGGGGGGGCACGCACATGCAACCACCCCCCCCCCCCATTTTTTAACAATTTCTTTTGTTTTAACAAAAAATAAAGGGGGCACACGCCTGGCGTGCCCCCACCTGGATCCGCCACTGCATATTTGTGTTTTCCTTCCTCTTCTCTGTATCTTAGAAATCCCAAATATCCGTGATACGAGATGAGAAAGGTGAATGCTCAACTATTGCACAAAATATCTACAGGTCAATCTATAAGAGGCAAGGATATATTTTTTTTTTTTGGGTCAACGTCTCTTTCAATGTGTTTGTGCTCTAGTTATCGAAAGCAAGAAATTACGTATACAGTACACTCCTGTCATAACGAAGTTATAACGAAATTCCGGTTACAACAAAGTAAAAATTCAGACCGTAACAGTATCCGCTCTATGTTTTTTATTGTTTATTTGTACGGTTATAACAAAGTTTCAATATAACAAAAGAAAACCATCGGTCCTGAGGACTTCATTGTAACAGGAGTCCACTGTAAAGTTTACATACAATACACATGACAGGGTTCGAAATTGGCGATGGTCCGCTGGCCATTGGCCACCCAAAATCATGTCGGACTAGCTAAAAATCATAAAATTCTGAAGTAACTAGTCCGTCTGGCTAGCCAAAATATTGCTTCAGTGTCAAAATTGATTCTAGGTAGTCCGCCTGGCTAGTTACAAAAAAAGTTAAGTGCGACCCCTGCATGAATGCTACTCTGATGATGAGAAATTGGTCCAATACTATCACAACTTGAAATGTCATTTAGAGCTGAAAGATTACTTTTCACTTCACCCATTCTCATCCATGTATACATTTTTTTAAAAGAATGGTAACTTTTGTAGTCACTGAGTGAAATCTACACTTTGGGTAAAATTAACCCTTTTGTAATAGAGGAACTCAACTGGGGGGGGGGGGGGGGGGTGAAGATAGTAAACAGGAGCAAGAGTTTACAATTCAACATTTCAATCATTCCATTCCATTGTATACTATTAACACAGAAATTTTCACAGATTTCGCGCTACTTTTGGCTTGTGCAAATTCTAAGACCTGTGAAAATATCTTCACAATTTTCTCTGCACACTTTGAATGGGTTGACAATTGCATACCACAAGTTCAAGAACCTCTGAATATGTTTTAGAGCCATTTAGCACACACACACACACACACACAAAATAATCGCGTGAATGTATCAACGTTTACAGTACAAGGTATTTCCTTCAGACATACATGTCATTTCACTCCGGAAAAATTAGGACATGACACTAGAATGCAACAGAAGTATGCATCTTTATTGTCCAATCAAGTGGGATACACTGTGCTGTACTTGTAAACTCGTTTGGCTGTGGACATCTGTACAAATGAAACATTGGACATATTCAAAAGCACGGATTGTCAGAACTAGACTATGAGAGGAGGCCAGCCTGTGGCACTTGGGTGGACAGTCCAGATAACCTCTTAAAGGCGCATAGTCCTGGTAGTGTAGAGGGTGCTCTTAATGATACTGCTGATCACCGTTAGCATAGATACGAAGATTACCGAAGTTGAGCTGTCATCAAGAGTAAAGCGCGTAGGTGTTGCTAAGTAACAGTCTGTTGTAATGCCAGGGTGCGTGCATATGTGCTTGTTATTATGACATCACAAAAGAAGTTTGCTAAAGCTGTCATCCCCCTCAGCCGAATCATGAGCCGAACTGTGATCGGACCACTGACTACAGTGAATCGGACTTCTTCGGACGCGGGGAAGTGGGCCAAAGCGTAAGCGCTAAAGAGGAGTCGATAGCGTAGGTCTCTATAGGAAACTTGCGCCGTGCGCCGGCGTACGCATTTGACTAAAACACTGGGACCATGCACCTTTAAAGTCTGGAGATGTATCCCAAGAGAAAATAGAGACTCTGTGAATGTGTCCATAGTAAAAGATACAAAGAGTTGAAAGCCAATCACACAGTGGACATACATGTACATGTAGAAAGGTACAATCTATATTGTGGGCACAGATCTATATTGAGAAAGGCACAAGTATTTGCATGTCTAATCAAATTCATACCCCAATGTTCAGTGGACACTAGTGAAGAGATGTCTGGTCAAAGCTCTGTTACACTGCTCATATGGATGTAATTGCATGGGGTTCTTTTTCAGGAAATGCAAACATGTACTGTATAGAGAGACACATTGATTTTGTATGGGGGAATTTTTTTACTTCTTTTGATACATAACACGGATGTATTTTAGTCCAGCCAACTAAACTATGCTTTTTTCTTCTCTCTTTTTTTTTTAGATTCTGATCCCACCACCCCCCCCCCCCCCAAAAGTACATGCATCATTATCATACACTGAAACATCATCGAGTGCATATTCCAGGTACAGCGTACCACTCTGCACCCTGAACCCCAATGCAGTTTCTTTGATTTTCCCCCTTGTATGAAACAAGATACCTGATATAAAACAAGGAAATTTCAGAGGCCCCAAGCAGCTCGTTATAACGAGGTTCTCCTGTATAGGTATTTAAACTATGACTGAGTGGTCATGTGACGTTCTCGTATGGAAGAATTCCTGTTATACAGAGCACTCCTGATATAACACACACGATAATTCTGGTTACAACGAAGTAAAAATTCAGGCCGCAACACTATCTGCTCTATGTTTTTTATTGTTTATTTGTTCGGTTAGAACAAAATTTAGACCAGCTATAATACTGTAATGGAAAATTGGAGATCGCCAAATTCACCTTGTTAAATGCAATACTTCATTGTTAGCGCACTTGTTATACAACACTGTTTCACAGTCGCATGTTGTTGTTGTTTTTTTTTGGGGGGGGGGATGATGACCTTGTAACAAGTTGCTTCGAACCACTG
This sequence comes from Diadema antillarum, assembly GCF_040938485.1. Taxonomy (NCBI): domain Eukaryota; kingdom Metazoa; phylum Echinodermata; class Echinoidea; order Diadematoida; family Diadematidae; genus Diadema; species Diadema antillarum. The sequence goes on along the minus strand of NW_027271529.1, from coordinate 656,663 downwards.
AAATTCTTGCTATATTAAGTACCTTGTTATATAAGGATAAAAACAATAGCATATACATATAAAAGGGATAAAACCTGCCAAATTTCTTTTGTAAGTCACATTTCTGCCTACATTCAACCTCCTGACAATGAGGTTCCACTGTAGACCCTGCTCCACCTGTCAAAGATGAGGTGCATTGTATTTTGAGCAGGATAATCAATGGACTAGATGCAAAAGAGCTGAATTGTTTGTAATTCCACAAGCATAATTGTTGCTCTCAATTCCACTTTACAGGTTTGTCGAAATGTACTGTAAAACCAGAGAATTTTTGTGTTCATAAAATTTTTGTGAATTTCGCTAGGAGCAATGCATTCGCAAATTCAAAATGCACGTACAAAAATATTTGTCTACACTATGCATTGAATGCCTGTGGCAATTCATGAAAATTTCATGCCACGAAAACTTCCAGTTTTACACTCATGTGCATTACACTCAACAGACCTGAAGAGAGAGAATGGTGTACTAACAGCAATCAAAGGGAATATCTGACACCTCATCTATAGTGACTAGATGTAAAACAGGGGGCTTCCCAAAAATAGGATGTCCAATTTGATGACAGTTGTAAACCTGCCCATCGCAAATTAAAAAAAAAAAGAAAAACAAAAATATAATTAAAGAAAATAACAAGGAAAATAATAAAAGCATATCTATTCCATTTGTTTGGTTACAGTGTAGTTGAGCACTGTGCCTTGCACATCCAAGTACAGTTACCCAGCTTAGTATATAGTGCTCTGATTTTATCAGGTACTGGTATAAAATACCTACACAGCTTATCCTGGTAGCCCCAGGCAAGTGTATACATGTGTTTATTGCACCTTTGCGCAACTTCATGAATGTACAATTTTCACTGTGTAGCAGTATACAAATCTATATAAAAAACAATAAAAAAAATCCTCTTTTTTAACACACAGTAATGCTTTGAATATACACCTAACTGGACGGAATATCTTGATTTTGCCTATTTGCATTTGGCAGTAACAACAACTACAAAAACACAACTACTTGAGAATTTCGATAACAACCTTTCTTTTTCTGTTTGTGTCAGCAATGGATTTTCTTTAACACTCACTGCATGTACACAAATGACCATCCTGGCCGGGTTTTTTTTCTGAAGTGCCAAGTAACCATGTGTTCTGAAATCCTGTGATTGAAAGAGATTATTGTAGATCATAAACCATATGCACAAATCCCTGTGAGTCCATAAGTGTGTAATGACATTTTACACTCAAATTTAAAGGTAGTTGATACAGCTCAGATTAACATGAGGATGATGACATGGGTTACATCACTTAGTGATTGAAAGAAACGCTGATTTAAGCACGGATGCCAACATCACAGCACAAATCCACAGAACTGACTCTGGGATACTGTAACTGCTGCGAATGCACTGGACTGAGCAAGAGTGTCAGCTGGCGGGAAGTACAAAGTTGAGAATTCACAAAGCCTGAAGTTCGTGACAATAAATTGTTCTTTCACAACTGGCAGCCATCAAGCAGGACAGCCATGACAGTGACATTATCCCGCGACCCCGCCAACAGGGCACTTTGGACCAGTCTCTCACTGACCGTTTGGGCCATCATACGGTACTCTTCCTTCTTGTCCAAAGCCCCGAGCCCTTCTGACAAGCGAGACTTGGTGTACAGCGTGTGCATCTCAGTCAGGGTATCGACGTCTGCCTCGTTGCCGTCCTCGCACAGAGCGGAGATCATGCTCTCAAAGTCCGTCTTGACGCTGGCCACGTCGTCGTTGAATTCCTCCTTGAAGTTTCTCAGCGACTCTCCGTCCGTTCTGCTGCCAGCTTGGGAACCCTCTGTTCCTGCCTTCACACGGATGCCATCGTTCGGACCGTTCTCCATGTCTACCACCCTCTTCTGTTGGTCAGACTCCGGCTGATCCCCGTTGACTAGGGGCTGGTTCCATGTTATCTGGGACTTGCTATCTGCATCCTCCTCATTGTCCTCCGGAAAGGCAGAGGGGTTCTTGTACCGATGCTTTGGACCAGCGCCATCTGCCTCCTCTGCCCCATCAATGTCAATGTGCGAGGCCTCGGTGTTGTCAAAGGCAGTCTGACCCAAGCTTGTTTCAAGGCCACCAACAGCCGATCCACCAAAGTCCTCCCCAAAGGTTGTGGCCTCGGACATTTCATACCCGTATCCATCAGGAACCGTAGCGATCCCCGACTTGGTGTGCTGAACTACAAGTGTCTGTTTCACCAAGGATACCACCTCGTCATCTGTGAGAACCTCCCAAAGGCCAGCTGTTGCCAGGATGATGAACTGGGCGTGCTGGTCAATCTTGACACTGGTGGTGTAGGGATCTGGGATGACTGCTTTTTTCAGATGCGGATCGCCATAGTTACCAAGTCCTCTGGTGGTGTCAAGGATGCCATTGACACGCCCGCATGTGCCCCCTGCTTGGACTGATGAGCCAGCCTTCTTGACACGGGATCGCTCTTGGGCACTGCCAGGGGTGTGGTCCCGGGACAAACGGTAGGCCTTGCCAGCTCTGCATAAGACGGCATGGGTGTTACCTGAAAAGGAAAATGGTAAGAAGGTATCCTCATTCAGAATATTGTGGGAAATCAAATATTCATGAACGAATGATTCAAACAGTTTGTTTGTCAAACATTTTAACAAGTATAGTCAAAAGTAGTCCTTTACTGATCTGCTGTGGCCGATTATGAAAACATGGATACCATTGTTGTGCCCTTCTGCATCGTCTCAAAAATGTTTATCCAACTTTTGATTGACGAGGATGAAGTGAGAAAATGAAATGAGTCACATCTTGGATCGAAATATCAATGACCATTGCACTCTGTTGTGAGGTGAGGAAACATTCAACAAGTTTTGCCTGAATGCTTATAAAATGGCATAGCCCAGTCCCTCACAGTAAGTGGTACAGATGTACAGTATGGGGTAAATATTGCAGTAAAATCAAGCTGATTAGAAATGTTCACATTATGAGCTATCATTTATCCTGCACAAGCTCTGAATAAACTTAAGGTCTTAATACATGCTGCTACCCTTTAAAAACAACTTCATACCCCACCCTGGTTTTATTGTCATAGATAAAGCAATAAAATATTAAAACCAAGTTGTCAAATGAGTTCTTCACCATCTTCATCTGGACAGCAACAAAGTCTTACCAGCATTAGCAAGGTGTAAGACACCAAGTTCCTGTAAGGGAGGTAACTCTTTGTCCTTGGTCTCCTCGTTATCATTCCCACCTTGTGTTTCTTCCTCTTCCTCCTCTTTACCACTTTTCCTGCTAGCCGTCTCTTCTTTCTCTTCAACTGTCCTCACTTCCTCCTCCTCCTCCTTCTTTTCCTTTGTCTCTTCTTCTGTATCCTCTTGGGCCAGAGAGTTTTGAATGACTAGAGTGAGGGCTGAACACCCACTCCAGCGCACCAAAGATGTTTCATTTATCCCATAGGACAGATAGCGATCAAGGGAGGTGTACGCTCTGTGAAACGCAAGACCCATTTTCTCCGACTCGGGATCGCGGTACTTCTTTCTGCGAGCGGGCGTCTCCCCCTCTTCCTCCTCGGGAGACGTCTCGTTCAGTTTCATCAGGTTGCTCTCACACGTGTGCATGATCTGCTGGATGATGTTGACGCTCTCCTCGTGCAGAATGTGGCGGAGACTGTCCCGCCTCACCACCACGGACTTCCGCTCCAGCTGGTAATCGCTCAGGTCGTTTTTGTCCGCGAGATTCACGGTGCATGTGCATGAGATATCCTGATCGACTTTCTGCAGCTCACTCAGCAAGAGGTGGTGCAAATCATTGGCCGCTATGTCTGCAGCAAACCTCCCATTGTAACCATCGTAGATGGCAAAAAAACACCTGTTCACATCGTTGCCATAGTAATCCTGAAACACGCGTGTGTCCTCCATCTTGGACTTCCATCTCTTGTTGTCGTCTGAGCAGAAGCCCACGGCTCTAACACAAGGAGCACTGCAGTTCAGCGCTATGCCATTGCACTCGTAGACTAGATTTTCCTTTGTATGGATCAACTCCTCATATGTGTCCTCAAGATGTGCCTTGACCATCTCGTACCCTTCGTTGATCTTCTGGAGGCGGTCGAAAGGAACGGGGTTGTTGCAGTCGCTTCTTGCATTCAGCTCCCTCATGAGCGCTTGCCGCCTCTTCAGGAGGGATTTGACATTGTCAGGCTGCTGACTCCCCTTGTATCCCAGCGTCGCCAGAGCGCTGTGGAATGCCCGGTGTTCTTGCATGGCTCTGACACTGATGAACTCCCGGCAGCTGTCACAATAGATACTGATGTCCGGGTCCATGGGTCTCTCAGTGATGACCGTCTCAGGGGTTGGGGGTCGTATGATGTTGCGTGTCTTGATTTGAAGAACCGATGGAGCTGGCCCGCCGGCCCCACCCCCTCCACCAGACACAGAGGAGATATCACTGCTCATCCTGACAGGCCGCACCTTTCAATCTGCAATGACATAAAATGCACAGAAAATCACACTTTGATACCGAGTTTGAGAGTCTACATGTCTTGCTGCAACACATGCATGTATACCAGTATATAATTTGAAGCTTAGCTGAACCAAATTTCTTGATTTTTTTCCGGTCAGAAATAATTATAGAATGGGTAGCGAGAATCCTGCGATCTGATTGGTCGAGAGCTATGTGTTCATATTTTACTGGCCGCACGCCGAGTCACAGTGGTAAACATGTTATCGCGCACTTAGCAAGAGTACGGGTGCTTGTAACAAAGGTTCGCGCACTCAGGTTGGCCATGCGTCCAGTAAAAACTGATGCACGGCTGGCCGTCTGGCCGTGCATCCAGTAAAAACTGATGCATGCTCGTTTACAGCAAGCCAAAAGGAAATGCATCCAGTAATTTTGTCATCGGGTAACACGATAGAAAAATGGGTTTTTGACAAGAAAATTACCCATTCTATAAATCTGGGGGGCATTTCATGAAGCATTTTGTCCGACAACTTGTCGGACAAATTTGCTCTCAGCCAATCAGATGCAAGGATTTCAGTAGCTTTTAACATTTTGTCAGACGAAATATCTGACAAAATGCTTCATGAAATGCCCCCCAGATGACGCACATGTCTTTTTCGTGCGTCAGTCGGAATATAGTGTGCATGCGGTGACTATGGAATTTAGCCTAAACCCACTCGGCTTCGCCTCGTGGGTTAAGCATTCCATAGTTACCTTATGCACACAATTCCGACTGACGCACTCCGACCTGTGCTTCATTTGTATACTGTTTCCTGCGGGCTGTTTGTTAGCAGTGGATGTTGTACAACTACGCAATCAAGAAGGTGCAAAATTAGTTTAGTGAGTACGCCTCAAGGGCATTCTGATGACAAGTGCAGGTACATGATAAGTACGTAATTTTAAATGAGTTCTGGGGCCCGTTGCATAAAAGTTACAATTATGGTAACTTTGCCATCCAATGGCAACTTCCATGGAATTCTTGATTTTGATCGGCTGTTGAGTATTGTTGCCATGGTAGTTACCACTGGATGGCAAAGTTACCATAATTGTAACTTTTAAATGCAATGAGCCCCTGAATGGTTTTATGGCCAGAAAGATGATAAGAATGATATATTGTACTTGGTTGGTATTGTGCTTTGCTGTATTATGATATCCCAATGTCAATTTTTCTCTGGATTGTACATGCCTGTGTGAGGGAAAAGGGGCAAACCAGACGATAATTCCCTGGACCTTGGACCAAAAATGACAGAGTGCTTATCTAATGCCACCTTGTAATCATTGCATATAACTGCAATTACCATTACCTGCAGGTAGGCCTGTAAATGGGCAATTCCGCGAAAAATGTTACTTTTCTTAAAAATCCTAAATCTGCAATAATTTGAAAAAATATATGAGCTACAGGGACAAATTTAGTATTAATGCTAGAACTTGTCAAGTTCTTTAATTTGAGTGGTATATTGACAATTTCAATTGAATTGCATTTAGGCATTCTTTTCTTCAAAAAACTCATTTTGGGGCAAAATTTTTGATAATTTTTGTAAAAACAGTCTTTGACTCTCATTATTCCATATTCAGCAACACTTCATTATTTGTTTCAAGTAGTTTATGGTTAAGAATGAACCAAAAAACACTAATATTAGCCTTGTCTGAGATACAAATTGTGTTAAAGTATGAATATTGGGACTTTAAAAAGTGGACAAAGTTGTAATGTCCGTAACGCTAAAAATGTAATGTCCGAACGCTACACTTGTGAACCTGTAGAGTAAATGCTGAATGTGTTGTACACAAATATCAATCTACAACTAAAACAGGACCTGAGCTTTCATTTCAGAAGAAAATTCCTTTTACTTAATGCTCTGATTCATAAATTTCTCAACATATCCACATGGAGGTAAATAAGCATGTCAAAAAAATGTAATGTCCGTAACGGTAAGCATTTTGTGCAATATCTACCAAATGATTTATAGTAACTCATGAAAACTCGGACTGTTAACATTTCAGGATTACTGGGTTAGAATAAATCATGAAGGGTTTCAGAATGATTATGCTGATTTGTTGAAATAAGCCCACAAAGTCACAAAACATTCTCTAGATGTAATGCCCATAACGCTGGAATTGCCCAAATACAATGTGTATATTTTTTCTACACTATAAATGTAAATTTTTTATGCACTACTTCCAGTGATGAAGGTTACACATAGGCCACATACAATGTACATGTAGGTCTAGAGTTTCAAGAGAAGAGAGGGAGAGGATAAGCACACACACACACACACACACACACACACATCGTTCTTTCTTACAGGAAACCAAAGCCCAAATATCATTGAAGAATGAGTGAAAGCAGCAATATTAGTAGAACACATCAGTGAAAGTCTGAGGAAAATCAGACAGTTAGGTCCTACTTCAAAAGTTAAAATGAATTTTTAAGCTTTCAGTGCCGTCACATCATCGCTGGACTACTCTAGTAGAAAAATTCACAATCTGCTCTCAATCGAAATCAGTTTGGTTTGCTATCAAACTTCTGCTACACAGTTTACAATCGTCAGCTGAATAAGTACAGTGCTTCTACTAAATCATCTGGTGATTACACCAAGCACGGCCTTCTCCAGACATAAAGGCGTATGCAAAAAAGGACCACCACCTATTAGATCTAACATAAGTAGTACTAGTCAGAGACTCCAACTCTCCCATTTTCGACGGGAGATCTCCCGCCGAAAGCCCATTTTTGCAGAATCTCCCGTTCCCCCGCTGAAGATTTGATTTCTCCCGCCCTGGCTCTGTGTCTCCCGGTAGAAAGGATTTCTTACTTATTGCTATCGTATATTGAAAAAATCAGCCTTAGATAGCACCAGAGAGCATCAAGTACCCTAGGAACTTCGCGGTTCGCACACATCAACTTGGAATCTCCCGTTTGCTTGGGGTTTCAGGCGGGAGAATCTCCAGATCAGAAGGTGCTTGGGGTTGGAGTCTCTGACTAGTACGGTAGTACCATAAATGGAGTTTTAATCAAAAACAAATAGACAGAATTTTTTTCTTCTTCTCATCGTGGAGAGTGGACACGTTGTGAGTGTAACAAAAAATCAGTGTGATCGTGACCTTGCAACCATTTTAGTGAGATGGATGAGAAGTGAAGAGGAGACCTCGTGAGCACTGCAGGGAGAGAGCCTCTTGAGTACCCCAGAGGTGCTCATGTGAGGGGGAGAGTGCCTTGTGAGACAGAGATCCCCTCATGAGCGATTTCCCGGACTGACTTGATGGTCAGCCGACCATTTGGTTGACCATACATGTCCCAACATCAGATGAGAAAGCCCGGCTAAATCGTGGTATCGGTCCCCTCTTGACTCTTGTTCTGCGAGTGCGTCTTAAAGTCACTATGCATGTGCAAAGTCTATGGAGGTGGATAGCAGTCACTGGCAATGACAAAATGAATGGCAGTGAATGGAGTGGTGACCGATATCGATTAGATCTATCAGGATAATGCCGAAAGCCCACCGTGAAGCGACAGATACCCATCGGTCTACCGTGTTACCAGTCCTGTGCTGTTGTGGAATCTAGGGATACAAGAGCTCAGAGACCTCCATGTGCAATCACAGTACAGCAGCTAAATAACAGAAAATTGACCCATGGATTGTTACACTTAAAAGTCTTAACGAGTTACAGGTTATGACTTAACTTTATACAGCTGGACGGAAACTAGGTTACTGGTGGTAGAACGTACTGCGCCGATTCTCTTTTCTGCCTTTGTCATGTTTCAGTTTGTAAAGTTATGTTTAGGTCTACATATTCTATACTTACCTTCCTCAGTATGTCGATAGAACTTCACGTAGCCGACAGAGAAGTAAGTTTATCCTGAAAACTGACATCTGAACGGGAAGATGAATATCAACTTGCATTTGTGTTGATGTGTAACGCCTAGTAGTGGTGTACAGTAGTGCATGCACATCATCAGTACAGTGTAGTGCATGTGTTGTGAGCTGCTCAAAACTGGCTTGCCGTAGTGTTTGTGTGCGCGTCTGTGAATCCAAAATGCTAGACTAGAGATGGCGCCCTCTCAAACAATTTCCTCGTTTCCATGGAAAGTCTGACCGGGGGAATGCCCCTCCTCCACCTGACGGATCCGTTGGCTCGCTCTCGCACAACGAGGTTTCTTCATTGCGCTGACGGTCAGACCGTTTTCACATGCATTTGATATTCGCGATAAATTTATACTTTGCAAACAGTTGGAAGGCTAATGAAGAATGCTCTTCTCTTGCATCATCCCTCCATTAAATTTGCCGTTTAAAAGCAGCAGCGTTATGAATAGACCTGCATGGTCCAGCCTCTCGGTAATTTATCTTATCAATTCACCTTGATTTCTGCACAGTACGCAGTAATTGACCTAAAAATGAGATGGGAAAATAATGAGTATTATTAGCTTTAAAACAACGGGCAACATCAGAAGAAAATGATGGGAGAGGTAGGTACGTAGTTGTATTAAAAGATAAACGAATACATTTAATTATTGACTGAATTAATTGTTTAATTGATTAGTATCATGAAAGATAAAACAAGTTTAAATATCAACTGAATTAATTATTCATGTGATAAATAGTTGAATATATAAGTTAACAGATAAAAAGTGAACAAACTAGCCACACATCATGTTCTATTCTCCTTTATGAAATCAATTGTTGCTGTCAAAATAATTTCCTTTTGACACAAAACCTCGGGGAAAAAAAAAAGACTAGGCCAGCTCCTGTTCTGCCAGCCACCATTGTCCTGTGGGGTGACCTGGGAGAGTGTTGCTTTTTCCTTGACTTATTGTGCCAACCTGTCATATTTGCAATACGCTAAAAATACTTGTAAACTATGCCTAGTTCTGTAATGGTATTATCGTGTCATGTATAGGTACATGTATTTTCAATTTTTTTTAAAGATAAAGGAAAAGTTTTGTGTCATGAAATTCATTAATGTAGGCCTATATGATATTCATGTTTTGATATACTTATTCATTTAAACATCATAATTTACATACGAGTTTATTCAGTATAATTTTTGTTATCAAATGAAATTAAGTTTGCATCGTATGAAATTATTTTGTTGTATGTTAGATTCATTTTATCTAAATCTTTATGTATACTTACAAAAAAGACAACTACATATTTTTTCATGAATTTGAAATCATATCTTTACATATATGCTCTACTTTGTTTCATTATCATATTGTCTTTTTATCTATTCTGCACATACCCTTTAGTTTACCTTTTATAGCTTTGCCAAGAAGGTTAGATTTTTTTAATCATCATAGCTTTGAATTACTATTATTTTAGAGTACTTATATATATTTAATTGTATGAATGATTACTATTGTAAACATGTGCAATTCAGCCTTTGGCTGCCAGACATGATTTTGATAAGACATGTCTTGTATTGACTTGAATTGACCTTTACATTCATCAAACATTTCTGGGCCTGAAAGAATCCTAAAGAAAAGTATAATTATATATTATTGGCCCTAGGTCTTTCATCTGACATAAGCACTCACCTGCAATGAGCAAAAGTCTACTGACCTAACCTGTGCTCATGAATAAGTGAAAAGTTTTATTGCAAAACAAGTTAACTCCTTCTTAATGTGAGATATTTGTGATTAAAGCTGCTAAAAATACATAGCAAATAAAAAGATAGGATATTCTTAATCATACCTTCAGAAATATTTCTTACTATGTACATGTAATAAGTGAGTTATCACTGGAAAGTTGTATTTTTTTGTGATGATGGACTTACTTAAAAATGTTTAGAAATTCTGTTTTTTTTATGATCAAATTCTTCAAGTATTCACAGCTTATGTTTTGTTTGTTTGTTTGTTTGTTTGTTTGTTCTGTTAGTCTCCAAAAGATCAGCAGAGGATACTAATAATAATTTTGTCCTTTGTCTATAGCAATCTGGTATACAGGTTCCCTACAAGGTCTATTCTATGGCAACAAGCCATTTCGTAGTTCCACTTTGCCCATGTGCAGAAACAATTTGTGCTATCAGGCTGGTTGATTTTAAATTCACTGAGATAAGCATCTGTGACATAATTATTTTTCATGTAATCTTCATAAATGGTGCTTTCCAGTACATCAACCTGAGAGCAACTTTAATGTTCATTAGAGCCAAGTATTTGGCAATAATGATAGAAAAAACTCATTAATGCTTTCAATGCAAAACAATGAAACTGTGATTCCAAAAGTGAGATCACCTTGTCTACACAAGACCATTCTTCAAGTGGACATGAATAAAATTCCACAAGTTGTTACATCGGGCAAGCTTATGCATCATGTTGCTTTGAAAATGAGTGAAGTGCCTTATCAACTGAGAAAAAACAGAAAGGTCATTTTGGGGAATGGACACGAGCTAATTAGAAACTACAGTAGCTTATTTCAGCATCCCCCGGGGAACCATGGAAGACAAGCATGCATACTTGGCAAACAGATGATGAAACATTTGTTCCTGTGACAATTGCTCCAGTCTGATTCTCATCAAGGACTTAGGGTTAGGGTTGTGATAGGATTTTAGGTTTAATTTGATCCGAGGATCAGGATTAGGATTAGGGTAATGTTTGTGGGTAGAATTTATGTTTGGCTTAGCGTGCAGATATTTCATAGGAGCAATTGTTGTAATAGCAAATGTCATGGAACCTGTCAAGCTTCCATGAAATTCCACTTACCACTGTAGATTCCCATTTGCAATCTATCTATCTATCTATCTATACCGGGTGTCCCAAAAAAAGCGGAACGGTGGATTTTCAGTACCTTGCGTTCTAAAAGTGATATATTTTTTGACATCATTAGAAAGAATATCTTCCGCAGAAGACCATGATACCACAATCATCAAATTTGGTTCAGTACTTTTTGTTCTACGCCAATTTCTATAAATGCAGTCATTTTCAATTTTTTGCGACTTATGAGATAACAATTTGGGTGCGACACGCGTTCAATACGGTGAATTGTGTAAGCTCGTTGATCCATGTCAACAAAAGATAACGCTTTCATATTGGGAGCGCGTACACACACACACACACACACACACACACACACACACACACTGTTTTTTCCTGGCCTGTGCCCAGTGTGATCTTTTGTTGACATGGATCACCGAGCTTACACAATATTCACCGTATGGATCGCGTGTCGCACTCAAATTATTATCTCATAAGTCGCAAAAATCCGGCGAAATTTGACAATGACTGCATTTTCAGAAATTGGCGTAGAATAAAAAGTACTGAACCAAATTTAATGATTTTGGTATCATAGTCTTCTGCGGAAGATGCTCTTTCTAATGATGTCAAAGGATATATAACTTTCAGGCCGCAAGGTACTGAAAATCCACCGTTCCGCTTTTTTTGGGACACCCGGTATATATGAAGAGTTTGTTCGCAAAAACCGATAAGTCCATTTTTGAAGATTTTAAAGTACGGTCTCTGTCATAAAGTACAAGATAATACCTTTTAAAAGTCATATATTGGTCACTACATATAAAGGTACATTTTTGAAGTTATCGTCAAAAGAAGCAAACATTTTCTTATTATTCTCTTAATTTTTCTTGACCTTTAATCACAAATATCTGCATTTGGCAAATATGGACTTATCGGTTTTTGCGAACAAACTCTTCATATATTTCTTTTTTTCCATGGTGCCAGGTATGTCATGAAAGAAAAATGGTCCACTTGATTTCAAGTAATACTGTATACACCATGTATTTAGCAAGTCTTCTTTTTTTTTCAAATCGGGACTTCCCAACAATTCTGTGAGTAGTTAAATTCACAGTCAGGGAACACAGTAATGAACAGAGAAATGCATGCAAGTTGTTTTATGTCAGAATCAGAGTTAATATTTTTGTGTGTGGTTAAAGGGGATGGTCTCAGAACGGTCTCATATTCAAGTAATGTGCAGATTAATGCCCCGTCACTGACCAGGCACGCTAACCTGGAAACATTAAACTGCACATTACTTGAATATGAGATGATTCTGAAGCAAATAATTTTCACAAAACAGTAGATATATAATGTACTCTTAAATGAATCCCACAAGGATTGGAACAATCGTTCCTCAGCATTCCCACTGATTCCCACTGATCGGTTACTAGCCATCCCCTTTAAATTTGCAAAAGGACCCGACTCGCGAAATTCATGAAAATAAAAACCTCATGAAATATATGGTGAATAAAGTACATGTAGTTACTGTACTCGCAACATGAGCATGACCTACCATACAGGTACTTGGAGCAACTACATGTATAGTATTATTTTGTTTTCGGATTCAACATCTGGACTTTGCAGTTTTCCCTGATAATCTTTTGTTTGTCTACCTTTGTCTATATTGTTGATCTTAGATTCACGAGTAGTCATGTCATCACTTAGTTTGTGATGTCTGTATGTTTGAAAATGAAAGAATGTAATAACTAGCTTTAGATAAAAATGTCATTTTCAAAATTCATAATGGGTGAAGGAAAGATCACTTATCTATGTACACTTTGCTGTTGTGTCTGAAACAATTGCTACTTAATAATAACAGCGAACTCTTTGAAAGAGTTACTACATGTACTACATTATAGTGAAGAAGATGCTCATAGCACTACGGAAACAGAAATGAATAGGATATATGTTACAACATAATATCGTGGCAATGGAACATAAGAACAAACAGGCAAACAAACAAACATGTATACACAATTGTCACTGTAACTCAAAAAGGTACAATATGTTTTAAGCTTTAAATTGAAAGCATCAATAGAAGGTGCTTATCAGAGGTGTATTGGAAGATTATTTCAAAGTTTTTAGGCCCATGTATGAAAAAGCATGACTCCCCCCCCCCCCCCCCCCCCACATTATGTTTGATCTGTGGTGTCTGCAAAAGTTTTGAGTTAGATGATGGTGAAAATGAAAGAATGAAAGAGTAGTTTAAAGATAGGCAGGGGCATAATGTGTACAACATATGGTAGACAATGAAAAGAATCATGAAGGTAATGCTTTTTTTCTACAGGGAGCTCGTCAACAGAAGGCCAGAAGTACCAGGGTAATATGTTGTTTCCTTCGTGCAGCGGAGTAATCCAGCTTTGTACTGACTAACAAAGTAAACATCACAATGGTGTCATTTCTTGAGAAACCATATTTTGGTATTTACTTTATTCTTTTTTCAATGATTACACCTTACTAACAAACTCATGAATGAAAGGCAAATATAAATAAACAACAGAAAAAACAACAACATATTGACAAACATAGAAAATGCAAACAAAAGTAATTGCATATTTCCCCACTATATTTTTGAATGACACTTGCAATCTTTAATTCTAGATGATTTCCATATGTACATATACCTCTTTAGTATGTACACCATGTATACCTTGTTTAAAAGAAAGGAATCATAGCCACATTAAGAAAAGGAAAAAAAATCAAACAAAATTCCACAATGATATAACTTTTCACTCTGAAAATATAAAGGTCTTTTTTTTTCACAGTAAGACACATGTCATTAAGGATTCAATAGGAGTGAATACATACTTGTATTTACAAAATCTAGATCCAATCTAATCTGTGATTGGCTACTGATCCAAAAAGAAATCTGCTTTACATTTCAGATGCACTTGAAGAGCACAGGGAACATTTCTGCTCCACGGGTGATACCCAGTTGCATATCACTACTAGGCAAGTAGACTGTGTGCATCCTTGCCAGGCTGCCGAGACGTGCATTGCAGACTCGCCTCATCATGCCCCACTTAACCCGTTGAGGACAGTTTGATTTTGCTGCAACACGCATTTCCCATAGACGCTTGCCTGAGTATTCTCGGGACTCGTCCTCGATGGGTTAAAGAAATTCCAAACGCCTCGACCGATTGATATCTTGATGAAGCAATTGCAAGTACATGTATCAACAGATCACTCTCAACAATCATACGGCGATGCCCACCATCAAAGCATTCAGCAGGCGTGACACTCAATGCTAGATATCCTATAAAAGAAGGTGACTTTCTAACTGCCCAGGTCAACTTTCTCTTCTTTTGTTGCTTTTTTTCTCACATTGCAAATACACTACCAATTGTAGTATTTACTAAAACAATACAACAGACAATGTTTTCTGCTTCAATTGACTTGTTTTACATAAATAACAGGTTTTTTACACTTTTTAAGAAGAAATCTTTTTTTTTTTAATCATTCTTTAAATTGTTTAGTTGCTTTTCAGATTGAAATATTTACCTCATAATACCAACACTCAAACCGATTGAAATCAGCTAAACAGGTCAATAACCTGAATCACATTATCCAAAGCAAATTCTGCTTTGCCATTGTACTTCAATTGCTGTTTTCATCGCACATCTCACAGCTATCCCAATCCCATCACTGTAATGATTGTTATCAATCAAGATGCAATGTAAAATCTCAAGGAGTGTCAAATCAATTAAACGCTATGATTTGCATGTGTGTGTTAATCATTCCATTGCCGTCCTGCTATCCATGAAAAAAAAAAAAAAATCACAAATTTATTTGGATATTGGTTGTAGACTGGAAATTAAAAACCGGTAGATAAGATCCACTTTCGTACAAGCAATAGAAATCAGCACCCATTTTATTTAAATCATTTATCTTTACTATTTTTTTTGTTTTATAGAGGTACCTTTTCTATGGTTGAAGCAATTTACTGTCAGTATCATGTAACAATTTCTGTCCCATCCTCAGAATGTCTTTGTCTAAAGGAGTTTGAAGTATTGGTGAAAAGAAATTCAATACCTGTCCCTCTGAATGGGAAACTTCCTGCATAATAATGAACAGCTAATATCGTATCTTAGACCTTATTTTGAAGTGACACTTCCAACATGACTTGCGAAATTACAGACAAGGATTTTTTTTTTTTGCTTTGCAGAACCCTCAAGTCACAAGAGGATGAAATAAGAGAATGGAAATAGCGTGGGGGATGACAGTGAAGGTGCGTTAGTTTTTTATACCATATTTTTCTCACTGATTTCAAGTTTCACAATAGATAACTCCAGGTTTTAAGTTTCCACAATATCAGATATCTGCTCACTTGCATCACTTTTCAAGAAAAAGCACAGCTTTTATCGCATACACCATAGCTTATCACAAAACACTCATGGATTAAGCTTGGTGTGGAATAGTAAAATATTTTCCAGTATTATCGTAAACGCACACAGGAGCACAAACAAAATGTAGTTTCATCATCGTAAAGCACCATGATTGCCGCTGCAAACTGAGATTGAGGCACTCCAGTTAAGAAAGAGGACAAAAAAAAAATAGAGTTGGAGTCTTGAAAGAAGGCAGCAGACCCACCCTCCCTCCCCACCCCTCCCCCCAAAAAGAACGACAGAAAAACAACAAAAGCACAACCTCATAACTTTCCAACAAATTTCACCTGTGACCGAAGCAGCTTTTGAAAACTAGTGAGGCACATTCCCATGCATTTTGAAGGGGAGGCAGAAAATAAAACATATCTACACTTCGTGTGTATGTATGGATATATCTATATATTCACATAAACCACAAACACTACTCTAGTCTTTTCTAAACAGTCAGTCAAACTTGCCCCACTACCTTTAAAACATTGGAATGCCAGGCAATTTTGACTCTTCCATACTTAACCATTAGTGAAAAACAACAAAAAAGTAGTTAGATGCATCAAATACTACCACACCAGGAGTAACTATAGCATGCAGAGAGAAATCCAAAAACATTTTGATAACTTTTTATCACTCTATTGATATCACCCCACTAATAAAAAACACCAATCCCATATGACAGAGGTTGAAATCTCGGACAAACAAAGGACAGGTAAGCATGTCATTGCTAAGAAAATTGCAAGTACAGAAATAATCAATGAAAAAAAAGGAAAGAGGTAATCCCGATATATGAGAATTTCATTTGGTCACAATGCCCTCTGACATTCAGTTTTTAAATAATGGCAGGATATGTAAATGATGATTAAGGTGTTAATATCATATATCATTACACAACTATTTGTCTAGATCTTGCTCAATTCAGTATAACATGAAAAAAAAAATATAGCTACACTGTACAGCACAAAGTCTTGTTAAAGGACATTAAACCCCTTGACCATTACCCTTCAGGCCACTGACCCACTGGCACGATTGTCATGGGGTAATTGTCCAGAGATAAGTGTCCCACAAGGCAGGGCTCCACACTAACTTTTATTTTTGGTGGCCCAAAGGCAAACATGCGACCTTTTTTGGTGGCCCAACGTGCGTTTTTGGTGGCCCCGGGCCACCATTAGTGTCAAGCCCTGCATAAGGGCATTGTTCAGATAGGGTTAACTTCCCCCAAGGGTTACTGGTGTTGCGTGGTGATAGTCTATAAACTATCGGTAATCCTGGGCATCACCACTGCTTTATCTACAGCAAAACCATCATTTTATCTACCCCGAAGCTTTGTGAGGCTATTGAATGGCCACATATAAAGAATCTTTCACACTTGTACGCATGATAAAGTACAAATCAACCCAAAATTGAATATTTGCTCTCCACTGACACCCACTATATCACCATGGTGAGTCCAGCAAAATGACAGTATCAGATTTACCCTGGGACGGACTTAAACTTACACAGTATCTAGGATATATGGTTGTACAAAAAAGACGAAAAAGGGGAAATAATAATATACATATCACACATCCTGCATCAAATTGATTAATTCAAACGAAAAACAAAAAGAAGGTAATACTATGCTATCATCATTTTGCACAATACACGGTTTCCATGGATTCCTGCATTCCTGCATATGCCATACATTCGCAAATTTCAAAAAAAAAAATGTAAATTGGGACTTTTAGGACAAATCTGAGAGTGGTTCAAAATCCCTATCGAGAACTACACATATGGAATGAGAGATAAGAATCATCTATCCATCGGCACAAGAAAAGATTGTGATAACAGCGCAACTGTGCTGGGGGTGGAAATAAATTTTGGGCTGTTAATTTTCACAAATGAGAAAATCCAGAAATTTGTGATGGCATAAACACAGCAAAATATATTGTGCATACTTCAATTTTGCTCTACTTCTATTCACCTCTTCTTTTTCATTCTTTTTCTCGTTTTATTCACCTGTTCTGTAATCTATTGTTTTACTCAATTCATAGCAAGTGCGTTTTTGGATTTATTCCCCCAAGTGAGCGGTACAAGAGTTTCTCATTGAGTGATTCATGCGTAACTATTATATCTAATACATACAAGAGCACAGAAGCACTTCAATTTACATCATTAATAGACAATATTTTACAAGATTACAAGCTTAGTCAAAATTAGTTTACACACTCTCTTTGTTATATATCTCATAGAATAACAATAATCAACTATGTACACACCAGCTGGCTTATGAACAGAATTACAAAGATTAGAATAGTTATTTCAGATATGCTAAATATATCTTCAAATTATGTTATTCACAAACATATTTACATTGGACAGTAGAGCCTTCTCTTCTACTCGACACGAGACGCATAAGTCTGTGATGGCTTGCAAGCACATGATATAGTACAAGGTGGTTGCTCTGAGATGAGTTGTGACCTTCTGCTTCTAACCCCCCCCCCCCACACACACACACACATACACACACCACCACCACACACACACATCAGCAAAAGACAAAAAGACTGCTAGTTCACGCAAGATCTAACCCTTTCTTCTTCTTCTTCTTTCAAACCAAGCACATACATGTCTTGGTAGATGCCCTCTAGTGTAGAGTACAAATACTGAGGAACCTTGGTAAGATGAGCTGCTCGGGATTTCTGAAATATCCTTGTTACATTGGGTATCTCATTATATCAGTGACAAAAACTGAACTATAAAAAAGGAATTCTTCATTATATCAATTTTATCTTGCCACATCCAACCTCGTTTGAAGGAGGTTCAACTGTACTGACACCAATGGACGAAGTTCATCTCTCAACACTCCTCTAAAAAACTTTCACCTCCCAGTTATGCCATTACAATGGAAATGAACTACTGTAGTCCCTCGATGTGCCCTACGTAGCACTGGCATTTGCAACTGACGATCACATCACTTGGGAGACATCCCTGGAAGGACTTCTCGCTTGCTGAGTTTTCACCAGGGGGGGGGGGGGGGGGGGGGTCATTCACCACCATTCTGCCCACTTCTTAATCCTATTCTAACTGGGCTATTTGAGACCAAGTTTTTACTGAGGGGGGGGTCAATTTGACCCCCCCTTCAGATCTCGGCCGCCGATCATGCGATCGCCGCGAAATTTTGCCTGAAGATAGAGCTGGATGTCAACTACAAGATTACATCGTCATACAATAGAAAAATATTGCCTTTCTATCTTTAATAAATTAATTATGCAAATTTGTGCATGAAATTATATTTTCACCTATAACTCCATCAAAAAGACTAGAGGATTGCTAAATTTTTGTGTCAGAATTCCTCAAGACATATCAAACAATTTTTGTGTAAGAAAATAGCTCAATTGAAATTAATTTCTTTTGTTTTTTATTGTTTTGTTAATATCTTATGTATTTTATTGTTTTTTCAGCCTTTTGTTTTCTATTGTTTTTTTTGCCAAAACTTGCTGCAGGCACTTTTTCAGGCTTATCTACACTAGAATTGATTAATTTCATTGGTTAAAAGTTGAAATAATCTAATTTTTATCAATTTAACCAAAGAACACAATTTGCATTGGATTTGCACACGATATCATGAATTTGAGCTGTTTTTTGGTTGACATGCATATGCAAAACATTACGTAACTTAAAAACGAACATCGCAAATTTGGTCGCAAATTTGGTCTCAAAATATGCGGGAGACTTCAATGAAAAAAGTCGTGAAACGACGCGGCAAAAGCTTTGCGCGTTGCGAAATCGTGGCGCGAAACGTCGAGGGGGGGGGGTCAATTTGACCCCCCCCCCAGTTAGAATAGGGTTAAACACGTTGAAGACTAGTCCCGAGTAATGAGAGTATCACAACCAGATGGAGTTTTTATGCTGAATGATGCGACCTCTAAAAATGTTTGGAGGTGTGGAGCTCAGCATGACCCTTTCTTCCCTTCCACTGACAAATCGTTTGCTCTTTGGATAAAAAAGACTGGTTGCACACATCTTGAATTGCAGTATTTTTGCACTGACGATTAACCAGAGTTGCATGTTTTGACCGATGGGCCATGGAGTGTGCAACCTTGCTGCTGTGTGGAAGGTCACTCCCAGCAGAATTTGGTCTGCATGAGGACTCTTCCAGGCATCTGAACAGTGAGAACTCGGACTCTTTGAAGTGACAATACTTCTTGAATCTGGTAACAATCAGATTTGCTGGTCATCTGCAAACCTTCCCAGTCATTAGGACGGTCAAGCCATTATTGTGAGACTCCTTACAAAAAAAGAAAAGAAAAATAAAGAAGATCCCACTGCCGATAAACTATTCCTCTCCCAGCCAAACATTTTCAAACCTTGGGTGAAAGCCCTTACATTTCCCTGCAGCTGCTTTTGTCATCTGAGAGTTACTGCTGTCAACCAAAAAATCTCTCACATCAAGCCCTACACCTACATTAAAAATAAGAAAACTCATTGAGGAAAACAGGTATATTGGTGCTTCAGAAGTTGTTGAATACCATGCAGTTGACACCATTGATTAAATCGTAAATGCAGAGCATCCCAAGCCAAACCAAGTTTGAGCAAATACCCCTCAAAATGTCATGGTGATGAAAATAAAAACAACTCAACTCTTCCTAGGATGTGATTGGGCAGGCATTGCCAATTTGTATCATTGAACATTTCATTTCTGATCATTCACCAAATAGATACTTATGGGTCTGAAGCTCCACAACTTACAGGCAAACTACTGGTACATAGTAGCCCTTTTGTTTTTTTCACAATTGTTACCAAAACCATATACCATCACACCCAACTAGCAGAAAAGGCTCTGGCTCACAACACGGTTCGTACTAGTTACAAAAAGAATGTACTGTACACTGAAAGTCTGTTTGTCACGACAGCATTTCCACACAGCGTGGGGACTACTCAGAAACATTAGAGCACCGCGAGCAAGACAGGGACGCCAGGTCCCCGACTGAGTCGTCAAGAGAGTTGGCTGAAAGGCGAGAGTGTCCAGAGTTCTACTCGACTGGCCGAGAGCAGTCTCCAC
This sequence comes from Diadema antillarum, assembly GCF_040938485.1. Lineage (NCBI taxonomy): Eukaryota > Metazoa > Echinodermata > Echinoidea > Diadematoida > Diadematidae > Diadema > Diadema antillarum. Next base: position 636,016 of record NW_027271529.1, on the reverse strand, counting down.
GAGTTGATATATTATAAGAAGGCAGGAGGCTGTGGATCGCTGTCGTCTCAAGAGGGAGCCCCAATCTGCATGTGCTCACAACGCTTGCTAGCAGCAGTCCAGTCCGTTGCCGCTACCGTCCACACTGTGGAGGTTTATCAAGCTCTCCGACTGATCTTTATCATCAGCCGACGGTAACCTGGAATCGGAACAAAATCAGGAAATACAGTGAAACTGAACTGATGTGGGTAAATCTCACATGCTATCACGGTATCTCATACTGTTAAACCAGGAAGTTTTGCACGCATGAAACTTTCGTGAATTTCGTGAGGAACCAAGATTCGCAAAAGCAAAAGGCATGCAAAAGTTCTTGTCTACCCAATGCATTGAATGCCAGTGGCAATTTGAGAAAATTTCATGCACCTAAAAAGGCCATCAGCTCCAATTTGTGAAAGTTTCCTAAGGGGAATTTTTCAGGTTTTACGGTATACTCAATGTCATACTATGGTTGGAATGCAGTTTATAAATATGACTAAACAGTGCTGGTGCGTGTTTGCTTTCATTGAATAAAAATGCAGGTACAATTAGCCCATAACAGATCACTATAGACAAATCAAGCATGAACTCACTATGCTGCAACTTTTGAATGTATTGCCTCTTTACACAGAACCTATGCCACAATATCCTATCACTTCCCCTCTATTGTATTTCTATCTCTTTTCATCAAAACAAAACAAAAAAAAAAAATTACATGATGAGCTTCATTGTATCCAGATGGGTACTATTGTAAGAGAGAATACATGCCACAGACTTGCAGAAGATCTAGCCCGGGCAATATACTGTAGGCGCAAATATTCATATCTGAATGACACGCCTAAAAACACAACAACAACAAACTGTACATCGAATATAGCCCTCATGATAGAGTTAATATTCAGAAGGGGATGCCTTATTCGCTGTTGCCTACCTGACATGCGGCGTTTTCCGCCGACAGATGGTACAGATGGTGCAGAGTAAGCAGCTTAGTCTGTGGAAACAGAGGTAGAGACGCTTGATGAGTGCCCACGCTGGGTCCCAGTCATTGTAGTGGGTCAGCACTGCTATGACGATAAACGACAAAAAGACTGGCACGCAGCCTAAGATGAACGTCAGCGTGAAATCCGCCTGGAAGGGTGGGGGAGGGAGAAGAAAAAATTATTGAAATGGCTAAATCTTTACAACATCTGTGTATAGCTATTCCTGCTGGATTTGTTAAAGGGATCGTACAGTTTTGGTTGAGACCTAATTTCAGGTTTCTAACATTTTTTGGTGAGATAATGAGAAACCTCTTATGAAATATGAAAGAGCATGTAATTCTATGAGGAATTCAACGTTTATTTGATGAAAATTGGTTTTGAAATGGCTGAGATATCCAAAAAAGAGCGATTCTAATAAAGTGTGGGACACACACTTTATTACGATCGCTTTGTTTTACTTTGTTTTCGGACGTTTCATTCATTCCAAACCCCATTTTCATCAAATAAACTTTGAATTCCTCTTAAAATGGTATGCTCTGTACTATATCATAAGTGTTTTCTTGGTATCTCACAAAAAGTTAAAGATAAAATGGAGTTCCTGTTAAGGTGCATTTCACCGAGTGAAACCATGATTCAAAGTATCAGGATATAACTGCTAGTCAGTATGATGCTTAGGGAGCATTATAACTCATGTTTGATTACTAGAACGTCAATTTAGATGAGAACTGCAGTAGTGACTCTCGCAAAATAACGGCTCGTTTAAACGGAAGGATTTGGTCTCGAGCGCATGATTCACAACGCCCCCTTGCGGTCCCGAGAAGAAAGTCGGTTTTCGGATACTACTGATACTATACTACTTACAGAAGTCTTGAGAGAGCTCTGTGATATACTACTGAAGTGTACTGTACACAAGCGCGACCGCATCCCAGAGGCTACGATCCGCGATCCGTTTATAGCAGAGCAAGCTGTCGACAACTGCGTACATTGTGTGTATAGCCACTGTGTGCGTTTTATGTCCGACGTCCAGTAGTGTACGATCGAACGATACCCCTGTGCGGTGTATGTTGTGTGTACGTATCATGGGGGCATGGATGGGCCAACCGTATACTGTGCATGTGGGTGGCCATGAGCATGCTATCTAGTACCCATATTGTACACATGCCCCACGCGCTTTCCCCACTCTTTGCCTTCCACCAGGGAGGTGAGACCTCCCTGCTTCCACCAAAAAGTCGATACTCTTTGCTAGTCATGCTTCCACCAAAGAGTGGATTCAGTCCACTGAACAATGTAGTCCGTGGCGATATCGTACTGGCTTCCGTTCGCTATGACAATGCCAATCACTGTACTAGTGGATGGTACATGCGTGGCCATGGCAAGCGAGCTGGCTTCGTTCGTTCGCCCCGTTGCAAGCTACTAACGTATTACACGTATTATGTACTTGGGTACTGTTAGTATTCATACGACCAGCTGCGAGCTGCGTGTTAGTGGACTGTTCTGCAGATCTATATAGAGGCGGTCCGAAATGCATGTTCATTTGCCATGTTTTCATGCTATAATAAACAATAAGATTCTCTCGCCATATTATGTGTTGACAAGAACAGATAAAATAACTGAAACAAACAATCAAAGGTAGCCCTCCCATTTTTCTTGTTTTTGTTATTCTGTCGATAAATGAGCTTCCAAGTAAAAAAAAAAAAAAGAGTAAACAATAGTGGGCCTGTACGTTTTGTGAAGGACATGTTTGTTGTTCGTCGGGTGATTTGTTGACAGGCCATGGACCTAATATAGGCCTACTAGTACAAGGACATTCATCGTACACATTTTTGCACACGCATAATACCTTCCCTACAGGATATACCTGTCCTCTACGATTACCGATCCTTTTTTTTTTTCCTTCTTTTTTTTTTGTGCTCTGGAATATGCTACGGAAAAGTGAAATATTGAGATCACAAGTGACAATCATTCTTCCATCATTTCTTTTAAAAACTGCCTGCTTTTCCCTAGCGAAAGTGTTTGCTTTGAGGTATGATTTCCTAACATACACCTCAAGACTGCACATTCACTTCATTTGATTTTTCTGCGTTATTTTCTTCTGCGCATATAGTTTTAGATTTATCGAATCTCCATCTTGTTCTTCTCCCGGCTTGCTTGCGGTGACAATCATGGGATCAAAGCAGTACCCTAAAGCATGCTAAAACTGTCTTTGAGACGCTTTTGAGATGTATAATAGGCCTACAGGTGGCCGTGCATGATTGACACAAAATTTCTCATGATCTCAGGTATTGCTGCTCCTCATCATCTGTATCTATTCAAAGACATTTCTGTCTGAAAAAGGCACATCTGCAAAACAAGACTGAAATGAGGGAAACGATCCTTTTGTTAGTGACGATACATGATCACACAATCAAGTAAAGAAAAAATGCCAAGTAAACCTAAGAAAGAACAACAGCTCTCATGTATTTATTACTGATGATCATCTACACAGCCAAAGTTGCCATGCAGTCGGTAGATGTTGACGCTTCCGCACGTACCACATGCTGTTCATTTCTAATCTTAATTTTTTTATTTATTTTTTTAGTTGCATAGGCCTGATTGTCAGAGAAAGACATAATCCGAAATCGAAAGGATTTTTGTTTTGCTTTTTTTCTGTTTTTTTTTTTTTTTTTTACTGATTGTTTGTAATTTTCAAATTAGTGGGGCCTATTGAGATACGTTTTGCGATTGTAGGACATGTTTGTTGTTGGTCAGGTGATTTGTCGAGAGAACTGACAACCAAATTTGCTAATCCTGTTTGTGTTGTTGTCGTTTTAGGGTTTTGTTTTTTTGTTTTTTGATTTGTTTGTCCAGCATGGTAGGGCCTACCTGTGTTCTGTGCGTAGTTACTGCGGCCGGCGTGTAATGGCGACAGGGTCTTGTTCAATTTGCCATGGTTTTTACACTATATCATTTATGATGAAAGAAAAGCAATTCTCTCGCCGTAAGTGCTGACAAGCCAAATCAAAAAATCAATAACAATCTTTGCATCGTTTTTGCCAACTCTGTCCATAGCCTAAATGAGCTGTCCAATAAAAAAAAATGCACTAAATATCGTCAACTAAACCTACAGAAGTAAAAACAGCTTGATGATCTACACACGGTCAACGTTGCCATAGTTGACGCTTCAGCCTGTATATGCTGAGCATTTCTTTCTTAATTTCATTCCTTTTCTTCTTCTTTTTTTCTCAGCGTACTTTTACTGATTGTTTTTCAAATTAGTTGGGCCTATATGCGTTTTATGGAAGACGTGTTTAATTGTGTTTTCGTTTTGTTTTGTTTTGTTTTGTCAGGCGATCTGTTGACAGAATAATATTGATGACCACTAATCCTGTTTTGATTACTATTAATATTATTTTGGGTTTTGTTGTTTGAAATCAAAAATTGTCTGCACTTTTTTTCCTTTTTTTGGCCGATTATGTCGATAAATCAGCTGTCAAGTAAAAAAAGAAAACAATCGCCGACTAAACCTAACTAAAACATCAACAACAAACCAACAACAACAAAAACAAACCCAGCTCGGTTGTTACTGATGATCGTCTATACACTATACGTTGCCAGAGTTGGTGCAGTACACGACGCTTGGCACGAAGCATTAATTTTATTCAAATTCATGAAATTCTTCCGTCGAGATGTTTTCATTGCAGCTGATTGACAAATTGCCCTACATCGACGTATATCAGTTGCAACGTAGCATTTATGCTTGACATTTTTCCATTTGTCCATTTTTTCTTAGCGTAAATAGCATAGGTCTGAGTGTCAAAGAATTATATGGATTCCGAAAGGTTCGGGTTATTTATTTTGTTGTTGTTGTTTTACAGATTTAGTAGGGCCTATATGCGTTTTGTGCAGAACGCGACAATGTTTTTTGTTTGAGCAGATGATTTGTCGACAGATTGTACAGAAATGCTAATCCTGTTTAGATTATTATTGTTTTAGGGTTTTTGTTTTCGTTTTTGTTTGTTTTTGCTTCATTGCTCCATTCACGTGGTACCTGTGTACTGTGTGCAGTCAAAGAGTGTGTAATGGAACTGTGCTGCAAGATGGTATACATGTAGCGTTCTTCTAGAATAATGTTCAATTGCCATGTTTATATGCTTATCGAAGAAAAACACTTCTCTCGACATATGTGCTGTCAGGTCAAGATTTAAACAAAAAAATGAAAGAAATTATTTTTAAAAAAAGTCTTCACAGCCTTTTTTTTTTCTTTTGCTCATTCTGACAATGAATGGGCTGTCTAGTCAAAAAGAAAAAAAAAATCGCTAACTAACATAATATAGAAAATCCGATTGTTAATGACGATTATCTACATGGTCAACGTTGCCATCAGAGTAGGCATAGGCCTATCATGGATATTGACGCTTGGCATGTAGCATTTTATGCCGGACATTTTTTTCTTATTTTTTTTTTTTTCGTAGCGTAGTATGCGCAGGCCTGATTGACCAAGAAAGACGTATTCCGAAATGTTATGTTTTCTAGTTGTTTTACTGACTGTTTGTTTTTACAATTAGTAGGGCCTAATATGCGTTTTATGTATAACATGTTTGCTTGTTGTTTGGGCAGGTGATTTGATGGAATTGATTACCACAGTCATGTGCTGGTTCTGTTTGTATTATTATCATTTTTTGTTGTTGTTGTTTTTGCTTAGCGGCCAATTTTGTGGAGAGAATTGGCAGAAAAAAATTAATGTGAAGAGGACTGGTTTGTTTGCTTATCAGGTGATTCTGTGAGACAATTTTGTCAACAACAACAACAACAAAGCAAATCAAAGACCTCTTCCATCTGTGATTGTGCGACCGTCTTTTCCCTTTTTTCATGATGACAAATGTCATGACAAGAGCATAATCTTATGCAATCTCTTTCACATAACACAATCCCAATGGAGATCGAGGGGGCTTCGTGTTATAGTAAGCTATAATCAGTAGTGATCGAGGTGGCTTCGTGTTCGACCGGTATAACAAGCAACGGTGGACAGCTCTACATGTATGCCATCAGGTATGTATATCACACGTATATATATATATATATATATATATATATATATATATATATATATATATAAGATATATATATTGCATCCTTTCTTTTTTATTTCTTTCTGGTGCCCCACTCGGGATTAATCGGCTGAATAGGAAAAAAAGGCTCCCCCATGCATTTTTTCCCCTTCAGTTTCTCGTGCCACCAATGCCCCCTCGTTACGGGGTTGTTTCCTTCCTAAAAACAAATATCAAAAAATAATATACCCGTGGTCACTGCAGAACCTTGATGATATACATTTTAAAAGAAAAGAGAACTAACTATACCCTATAGGGGGCATGGGGGCAGTTTTCTTTCGTTATAACGAAGTTTCGTTATAACCGAACAAATACAATATTAAACGAAAACAAGGAAACCACGCATATAAATTATGATGTTCTGTTTGCTGAATACACTGGAAAGCTATGTAAAATGGAATGGGACCTTTTAAATTTCGTTTGAATATTACAATTAAAAGAGAGCATAAAGTTGTTTGTAATGTCCGAAGGTTCGTCGATCGGAAATTAAAATGATCAGGTTCGTCATTCCAAAGGTTTGTAATTTACTAACTGAGAAAGGATCACTATTCCGAAGGTTCGTTGTTGCGAAGGTTTTTTAATCCGAAAATGTAATAAAGTTTGTCATTCCGTAGAAGGTTTGTTAATTAAAAAAAAAAATGACACAGGTTACGTATTTCGAAGGTTCAGTTTTCTTATAAGACGATTATAAGGTTTGCAATTCCTAAGATTTGTTAGTGGACTTACCTTTTCTTTTCTGGATTAACGAAACGTTTTTTGTTTGTTTGTTTGTTTTTGGGTTTTTTTTTGTTTTGTTGTTGTTTTAGGTTGTTGTTTTTTTAATGTTCCAATTAATGAATGTTTGGAATTCCTATCATTTTCGGACAAACGCACCGTCGTAATAAGAACCATATTTTTTTTTTTCGGAATAACGAATCTTTGGAATAACGCCAAAATGTTCGTGAACAAACACTGTTTCATTTCCGAACTAACGGACATTTAGGTGTATCAGAATCTTTGTGTTTTGTAATAAGGAACCTTACTCAATTTCAGATTATTGTCAGATTGTTTAACAATAATGCAAGTTCTCCTCGAAAACTTGTGCGTGACACACGGATCGAAAACGCAGTATTGTGAAGCATTCGCCCACGCAGAGACGCTATAAATGCTTGTTCAGCTACGTATTTTCGGAAGCGATCCGCATTTCGTTATAACAGAGCACATTTCTTTTGTTTTTCTTTGTCAGTGGCGCTCGGAAAAGACTTCGTTATAACGAAAATTTCGCTATAAACGTGTTCGTTATAAGCGAATTTTTTTTTAACACAGACTTTAATGGCGAACATTTTGGGAACAGAAGTTTTGCTTCGTTATTACCGTGTTCGTTGTAACGGGAGTGCAATGTATTGCAAATAAGCCATAAACATCACATCTCATTATTATTGTCATAAATTATGAGAGGATTGTAATTTCCTGTGCACATATCGTTATGTATGTTTTTTATATTGTTTTTAACAGATTGAACAACGCTCCGTAAAAACATGACATGCTGTCCCTATATAGCACCAGTAAATGAACGTCACTGGAAACACGTCCTGATGAACTTCAAGATGATGTCAAGTCAAGTCGCATCAATGATCATTGATGTACCGCAAAAAATATGAATAACACATTATCCCTTCCCACACATTGTCATAATAGGAAATTAATCATGGTGACGTTATTTTGTTTTTCTTTAATCCGGAACAACAGAGAAAACGTAAACTTTTCACCTTTGTCACGCTGAGTGAAATAGGTCAGCTTCTAATTATTTTCAGCATCCAGAAATGTACGGTATGACATTAATTTTGGTGAATGTATGTTACTAAAATTTGTAGATTCTTTGCAAAATGGTAACATCAAGGCGATGGAAATGTCCGACCACTATACCCTTTATACCATTGGCTAATGTTTCTTTTGTGTCCATGAGTATACGTATGTATCAAAGAGAGGTCAGTCTTTATGCTCCACTGACATTAATTCGCTCCGCGAGAATGTGCTCCACAACATCACCCCAACGACATCTGCTCCGTCGACAATGATTGCTCCGCCGACGACTGAACCACCAACACTTGCTCCGGTGATGTTTCCTTCGAAGACACCACACTGAATTGTCCCGCGCCCCGGCGACATTTTACTCCAAGGATACGGCAATAACATTGATCTACCATTAGTTCCAGTGGAAATGGCTGCATTTCATTTACCCAAATTCTGCTGGCATGTCCTCATGAACGAGATCCGAAGATATTTTATGACATCTGCTGAACTCAGCTCAATATTGAAATTGTTCTTATAACTCACAATCTCATGTTCGCATTATATCTTGCCACATTCAAAAAATATGCAGGAATTGTTTTGCACAAGACATATAGTTGTTTCTTGAAATACTTGAGGGGTGCTGCCGATTATTTATAGGCAATTATTAATTCGTTCAAATGTTTTATTGGTTATTTAGAAGGCCTAGCTAGTATACATATGCTACGATTGTTTTGGTTTATAGGTAATGTTTAGGCACTAATCTTCAACATATATCCGAAGAGTGTTCTTCGTAAAATAGCATTGCGTAAGCTTGTGATTCTAATTCATCGGAGTATCAAGCCTTTGTACTTCATTGTCGGATATCACCTTCGGAATAAACATTCTACATCCGGCACTGGTGGATGTTTCAGAAAATAATTGTCAGACGGGAGGGGAAATCTTAAAAGCAAAAATGAATGTCATTCTTAGTTTGATATGTTTCCCCTTGGGCAGTGGGAGATATTTGATTGTCTGTTAATAAATGATTCACCGTAAAGTCCCAAGGTAACAATGATACATTTCAACTATAATAACATGGTATTATAACCAAAGGTAAACGTATGGATTGCCCTGCTCGCAACTCGGCATTCATGGTCGTGATGGTCTTCCGAGGAATCCAATTTGACATGAATAATTAAATTGATTGAAACTCCATTTAAAATGAAACTCTTATTATACGCACATAATCTACACATAACGAAATCATAATTATACAAAACAGTATTCGAATACCACCCACTCACAGCCCTCTTCATGTAACATAATCATTTACATTACGTCGGGATACCAGATCACATACATTTTCATAACATCCAGTGCAAAACATAATTATTAATTGCTTTCTTATATAGGAATTACACGATGGTGAGGGTGAGGATATCATCCAAGGTAACAGTAACAGTATTGCATAGATGCCCCACGATAGGCGAACATGCGTTTATTCTGTTCTTGTTTATTTTGACGTTGTTCATTTCTTTTTCTTTTTCTTTATCGAGCAACGAGAGACAGACCTATACTTCCGAAGTAGGAGCCTTAGTATTGACGGAAGGGGGAATTGGCGGGAAACTAATCTCCCTTTTTGACATCGTTGATTTCTTTGCACGGTATCCATTACTTTGGGGGATAAGTACACGTCATGTATAAGGTTCGTCAATCCGGGTCCCCAAATTCCTGTTCCAGATCCATTTGTTGCTCCGAATATGAAGGCGTTAGTTATAATCCGAACATTTTTATTCTGAAAACGAATTAGGTCCTATACGTGGTACGAAATTTATTTCCTTTCAGGATGAACGAACACCCGTGTTCGAATCAAGGAACCATAAAAATAACGAAAGTGTTTCTCTCTCAGAACAACGAACTTGCAGAGTGACGAACAGTAACATGATTTTCCCTTTTTATAATCAAGCACCTCTGAGTCACCGTCAGAAAAGAAAGAATAATGATAGAGAATCTTCCCCCTTTGGAGGGCAGTGGGATATATTTCAGGAAAGATATAAAGAAAATAGAAAAAATGACATTATTTTACGTCAATTGATTGAAAGAAATGTAGAATCAGGTAACGATTGCAATCCTGCCAGTGGTCTTCCCCGGAGTCTTCGACTTGAGCTCGCTTCGAAACATCCTTTTCATTCCCGCAGGCCCCAGACTGTTTATGACCTCAGCAGGAATGCGCCACCGCGCGGATTTGTGGTTTACCCCCCCGCCCTCCCCCTCCCCCTCCCCCTCCCCCCTCTTTGCCAAGTCTGTGGCACCTTGCTATGGTGGGATTTTGCTCTTTTCTCTTTTCTCCGCCAACGAAGTGGCCGGAGGCATTGTTTTCGGGGCGTCCGTCCGTCCGTATGTCCGTCCGTACGTCCGTCCCGTTTTGTTTTTGTCAATATCTCAAGAACCGTGAGGTGGTTTTGCATCAAACTTGGTATGAGGGTATATCCTGGGGGATGATACTTTGTTTGGATTTTAGGGTCACGGGGTCAAAGGTCAAAGGTCACAGGTTATTTTGTGAAAAAAGGTTGAAATTTCATGTTTTTCTCCATATCTCGCAAATGGTTCAAGGTATCTTCATGGAACTTAGTATATATATGAACCGATGGGCAGTGATTATCTAGGGAAGTTGGGGGTCATGGGTCAAAGGTCAGGGGTCAAAGTTCAAGGTCAACTCCTCAAAATATCACTACTTTTCTTATATTTATGCAATGCCTGAAGGATTTTTTTAACTTGATGTATGCATGTATAACCCAATATATATTCTGCGGGAAGTTTCGTGCCAAAAGGTCAAAGGTCAAAAGGTCAAAGGTCAAGTGAAAGTGCTAAATTGCACTTCTTCCTCCATATCTCAAAAGTAACTCAAGGTATTATCATGAAACTTACATATTTATGCATGCTCTACCTAACAGTGATTCTCTTTGGAACTGTGAGGTCAAAGGTCAAAGGCCAGGTTTAGATAATACTATTTTACCATTTGATACAGAATTTATATTTTTTCTCAATACCTTGAAAATTACTCAATGCATAAACTTATAAAAGGGTCAAAAGTCCAGTAAAAATCATCAGTTCCCCCAAATACCTGCACTCTGACGTTTTAATCATTCATCCAATTGATAGTTCTAGGAAAGTGAACATTCAGCACATTTGTGGCAAACCTGTCATTTTAATATCTTGCCAATTGTGTGAAACTGTCATCACACATTGTCAAGACATTGTACTATAGACCTGCATTATTGCGGAGGCATACACCTGTCGCCGTAGCGACATTTCTAGTTTTTTTTTTTTTTTTTTTTTTTTTTTTTAAAGAAGATGTTCGCACGCAGTGTCTTTTCCCCGTACCACTGCGCGTTCTGTTTCAATTCGTTTGGGTTGTAGGTTTTTTTTTTTCCTTGAATTTTCACTATGCCCTATAAACACGTGGAACACGCACCAGCCATACACCACAGGTAGCTCACCGCAATTTTTGCAGCCAAATACTCGACTTTGTCAACACGAAATCCCCTAAAACAATAAAGAGATGATGGAGTACCTTGTATCCATGCATAAACGAAATACCATTGATGGAGAATAAAATATTCTTTAAAAAAAAAAAAAAATAAAATAGAGTTCAGCCAACATATGAGTTTGTCGTCCCACAAGTTTTACACGTGTTTTTCACAAATTTGATAACACTTATATAGTTAGAACATGCATGTCGCCAATTCTCGAGGATGTCGCACACAATGTTGCAGGCTTCTGTTGTGTCGCACAATATTATTACAGCGACATGCTCATACCCGTGGCTACACTGGCGTCGTAAATAGGTAGTTCATAACTACAATCAAACTGAAGCTTACTAAAGTACTAGTATACCACCCACAAGATCTTGCGATATTCCTCTGAAACTCACAGAACTTGGATTTACTTATGTTACCTCAACCTCGGTATGCGCAGCTTGATTTTCCTCCCTTTGGAGTTGAATGTGGAGGTTTTGTGTTTCTCTGAAGGAAGAAGAGCGTGTTCGAAAGAAAAAAATAATCCGGTAAGTCCATTTTCCTTGAAAATCAATCGATTAATGATTTACACTGTCAATCTGAATATAATCTGTATGTAAAAATAAAAAATTAAAAAACAAACACGTAACTCGGATTATTTTCAGTCTAAAATCATGTTTTGGGGCCAATAGGCCACTTATCATAGGCCTACTATAATGCACCATCTGCATAATGAAAACACCAACGTAACTTTGAAATACAAAAAAATAAATAAATAAATAAATGAATAAATTAGTGCAGGCCGAACTAAAGGCCAAAGAGTGACCTACATATCCTAAGCCCGCCGCACACTATTGGAATACGACTCACGACTATGACTGACCGACTTTGGATTTGAAAAAACAAAACAAAACAAAAAACAACTCGTTTATGCTGAAGCCGCTGTGACTTGATCAGGATCCAAACTCTGTCAGTCCTATAGTCGTGAGTATGGGATGGGCTTTATTCCATCAAGGAGCTTCAAGCTCTGATTCCATCCTCGACTGTATCATGGAGCTACTGGCACTGTTCTCCACGATTGCGTCATAACGAGGCAGGTTTGTGAAAATGTGTCTTTCCCTCTTCCTCTCTCTCTCTCTCTCTCTCTCTCCCTGCAATCTGATCACTCCATCTCTGGCGTGGTTTCTTCTTCCTCTTTTTTTGTGAGTCTGACCCGACTCAAGGTCAATAAACGTTCGATCTATTTCTGTACCCGTGTCAAGACAGGTGGGCTGGAACACTCCCTGGTGTCAGTGTGCTTGTGAGTATGTGTGTGTGTGTGTGTGTACTGTGTGTGTATGTGAGTGTGTGCGTTTGTGTGTGTTGCTGTTCCAAACGTAAACCAGCGCGAGCGGGTATTGCATTCATGCATGCATCTGGTCGGGCTGGGAGCTGGTTGAGGTGATGTCTTCCTTCATGTACAGTACTGAATGAATAGAGAGTTCCCGTCTCCCCGGTAAACGACCTCCCTGGTAAAACGATCGACTGCTGAACAGGGCATGCTAAGGCTGCTTACAAGATAGATGTCATCTATCTCATAGCAAGTCCGCGTGATAGTCTAGCACTGTGGTGGAGCCTCTAAAATCACGAGAGTTTACCAACATATGAATTCAGACAATATTAAAAATATCTAACTACATTAAAATATCATGTAGGAACTACTGTCATATTTGGCAGCACAGCAAGTCACTTCTCACCACCGCAGTGTTGTCAAGTTGTGTGCGCGTACAATCTGTATGTATAATCCGTGCTTCGCTGCATAACGAGCCTCGATCTAACCAGGGTGGCCGGTGGTGAGTAAAACGCAGCGCCTAGTAGTATACAAAGTATCCTGATGCATATCTGATCGCCTCAAAGTTGCCGCAGCTATACTCGTCTTTTTTTTCCCCTCCGGCAGGATTGACCACTGTTTATGGTCTTCGTATTTGTTTTTGTTTCCCTCCTGCAATGGCTGCTCTATGTCAAACCCGTCTTCGTGTACCATACTACTAGTCCTAGTACACACAAGTCGTACATCCTCGCCTCATGTACCATAACCTGTGATCACGCATTGTCGGCACTGTACATACCGCTCGCATGCATGCACGCATTACCGCATCGCACAAACAGCTTCAGAGGAGTGTTAGCGCTGCGGCACTGCCCGGATAACTGGCGGTCACAGAACTCTACACAAGTTCTGTGCTGGCGATCCGGTTCTCACGAGTTACACGCAGAATGATCGTTGAGGGAGCTATATAAAGATTCGAACGATTCGAACGAGCCGTTAGTATTTATTGACGTTGTACAGCGTCGATAATATCCGAAACCATTATTGCATGATTACTAAGACATGAGAGCACTTTGGGGCGAGTAAGTCTCACTGTGTTGGTTATATGAAAGGTACTTTAACCTGAAACACAAACTAAGACAAGGCAATCTCAGGGAAACTTTGTAAAGGTACCAAAACTTCATATTATCTTTAAAAGCCCAATTCTCATCTCCATCAATACTGTACTATCCCTTTAACCCTTTCTGAGCCAGGGACTTTGGATGGTGTGTACAACCCTATGGGGTTTTCTGCACCAATCTGCACTCAATACATACCAAGGATTACAATCACAGACAGTGATAACCACCTGTGGACTACAGCAACTCACATTACAACAAAGTCCTTGGGTCTGGCAGTTTTCTTTCGAGACATCAAAATTTCCCTTCTTATATCTGAACAGATTAAGTGTATAAAGCTATCTAGCTGATAATTTTGGGCCCTGAATTTTACTTCATTGTATATGAAATTTCGTTCTGATCGTGTTTATTATAATGGATTGCACTGTACCAGTCCAAAAGAACTGACAGCAACATTCTATAAAAGGGAACCGTTGGGAGTGAGGTTAGGTGGGCAGTACTTAAGCTGACATTATATTGTTTCAACTCTCACCCATTCAATTTGTACTATAAATAATTCTATGCCTCTCTCTTTCTCACTAATACAAACAGACAGACACACACACAGACACATACACACACAGACACACACACACACACACACACACACACACACACACATGCACAAGCACACACACTACCAACATTCAAAACATTCAACATTCTGTCACTCAAACCACATTGTAACCAAGACTATATGCATTTCATACATATGCAAGGGGGTGAGGCTATGGGGTGGGGCTTAGGGGTGGGGCTCAGGGGTGGGGCTTGGGGATGTGGCTAGATGGAGAGGGATGGCTCACCTTATTGTAATAGATGTCCACTACCACCGACATGGGAATGGTCAGACTCAGGGACAGAGTGGCGATCAACGATGACGTTAGAAAGCAGCCCCTGAAGAAAAACAAAAATTTGTCAACAAAGTTATGTTAGCTGGCTGAGATGAGGACAACTAATCATAATTCATTAAAGCTCTCTGCACAACCAGGCACTGAGTACCAAGGTAAACTCCTTCTTCTTCTTTCTTTTTTAATACAACACTGTATGTGGCATATATTTTGTGAGGTTTTTATTTTTGTGAATTTTGCAAGTCAGGTGCTATTCACGAATTAAACAACATGCCAAATATTCACTCTGATCCTGACATACATGCAATAAGCATGCATGCATGTAATGGTACGGTACTTTGTACACAATAATACAATTTAGCAGGCCTATAGTCCTCGCATGCCTACTGTGAGAATGGATGAATGAAAATAAGTGAATGATACTGATTTCTCCCTCCATTGCTGAATTCTGTGATTGCAAATCTAACCACTCACAAAATTTAGCACAAAAAAAGCTGCTTAAAACAGATCACAGATCGACTGTCAACACAGCCAAGCTTGACATTCCAATTGGCCACCATTTCAATCTCCCTAATCCCTCTATCACCAACACGATTCTACAGGACATCAAATCTTTTTGGCACTCGTCCAGACACAGTCCGAACCAGCAGAGAGAAGCTCTGGATGAGACAACTTCACACATTCCAACCCCATGGCCTCAACATCCAGGGGGGAAATGACTAATAATATTTTGTGTCATTCCTTGCTCTATGCATTTTATGTACACCTCTTATTCTCGGTCTGCTCCTTCCCCCTTGTTAATTTCCACATACACAGGCATACTTGTATTTGTTTGCGTTTACACTACATGTTTATATTTCTCCCTTTTTGGAATTTTGCTTTGTGTTGATATTGAGCCACTCCTATAGTTTGTATTGCCTTTTTAAAATATATATACTTTGATATGTTTTGAGCCTTGGCAGGTTTAGGGTTGCTGTTTGTTCAGCCATTCCCCCCCCCCCCCCCTCACTCAAGCTGTTGCCTTTTCACTCTTTTCCTTTTCTTTATCCTTCTGTTGTTCCTTATCTTGTTTGATGTTGCCTCCCTATTCATCTTCGTCCTTCACAGGCTGCCTTTATGATCCTTTAATCATCACTGGCTCACTTCTGCCTTTTGTTTGTTCACTCACTGGCTTTAATCCCCCCCCCCCCCCCCATCAAACTTAATACCTGTTTGGCTTGCTGCCTTTGACTTCTAACCTACCTCTTTGTTATCATTGTTTGACACTAGGGTGTCCTGTGAGACAGTCACAATATCATGTATTTACCATCATGCATACATGCATGGGACACCACAGTAATGGCAGATTATGCTGCCAATTCGGATTGGTGTACACAATTAACCTATACATAACAAAGGTCCTCCCTGTGGGAACCCTTCCATCTATATCACTAGGCATGGACGATGGTGGAGTTTGTTTTCTCAGGTGACAAGTGTGCCGGAGGTACCACTCACCACAGCCAGAGAAACTCCGACAGGACGGTCCCTATTAGCCCGTTGACCGCCAGGTAGATCCAGACCCGCGAGGATGGGAGCTGGAAAGGCTCAATACTGGTGTAGTGCAGGATCACCACTCCTGGCCAGATCATTAGGAAGTTGAAAAGGCCGACAAAACCTGCAGGCACAGGACAAAAACGGGAGTTTGAAACATTCACAATACAGAAGCCCACAATCATTTACGATGATGCAGGCCATCACAGACAAACAATGTTATGTCAACAAAAATGACAACAGCATTATGGTGCCTCTAAAGATTAAACCATTTCAAGGAATATGCTACACACTGACACAGTATACTCTCTTCATCAGAAGTCACATTTCTTGGCGTGGAAAAAAAGAAAGAACTGATACAGTTAAAGTCAAATCCAAAAGGTCCCAAGAAAACCTTTCGACTCGTGTGAATTTTGAGGTTCCCAGGCGGGCTTGAGGAGCTTGCCTAGGCAGGTGGTGCTGCCCTGGACTGGATCCACAGCTTGGATATCAACCTATAAGGCTAAAATCCCTCACCCACTCCGTCGTTAAGAATTTTGACTTACGCAGTAGATTGAAGACCAGGGCCCTGTTTCATAAAGCTGTTTGTAAAGTTACGAACGACTTACGAGCGACTGGTGATCAGTTCTGATTTGCTATACTTATCAGAATTTCCATAATTCAGCACAGGAACTGATCACCAGTCACTCGCATGTATCCTTCTTAACTTTACTAACAGCTTTATGAAACACCCCCCAAGTAGGGTGAGGATTCATGTGTAGTCTGAGTGGTTCAATCTTCATTTGCTGCCCACCAGGGTGTATTCCAAAACCACAAATACAAACTTTGTTTCATCCGTCAGCGAATACATGTACTGAAGGGTACGCTCGTCAGTACTGTATACGCCAAATATTTCTTGAGGTTTTTATTTTCGCAAATTTTGCGAGTCAGGTGCTATTCGCAAATTGTTCAAAGACACGCGAAAATATTGATTTTGATCCCGATATGAATGTGACGTGCACGTTTACATTTCTATGTTGGGTGCTATACTCCACAATCTTGTGAAATCGTCAGGAAGTCATGATTTCGTGAAAATTTAGACTCGCTAAACATATGGCATAAGTAACCGCCGACTCCTGTTGAGATTCTTTGGCAGTGTTTACTTTCATAGAGATGAGTGATAAAGCTGTATACAGTTCGTTACAGCCTTCCTACTCAATGGTATCCCCCCATGCTAACGGGTCTTCAAGACACATTTATATCTATTCGAGTAGGATTTTTCTTCGACTTATCGTATTTTTTGACCTGCGTGAGGTCAAATTAGGCAAGGCTGAGTGTACTTCATGGGTTCCAACTGACATAGCTCATGGCACAGCTTTTTTAGTATGGATACATCTGGTTCCTTATACATGTAAGTTTACTGAACATCAGCTGCTGCCTTAGTAATAACAAACACATTCTTCATCACTGCGCTCTTCCAATTTTCGGCACTTTTGGTCCACCTGCCCCTAAAGAGAAGAAAGAAATACTCACCAAAAAACATAGGAATGTCAATCTTGTCCTCGTGATCCACTTTCCGCTTGAATGCCACAAGGTACACTGCGTAGAAGAAGGCGCCCCCTAGTGCCCACAGAGAGCCAAGTTTGATTTTGTCTTTCTGGTTGTTATCTGAGTAACTTACCATAAATATTCCCCCAACACTGGAAAAAAAAATGAAATGCATGAAGTATGTAAGTAAGGGCAATTGTGGCTCTCCTGCTGAAGGAAATCCTACACAATTTCATCTTTAGCTTTCAGTTTCAATGCGATGTGTTGCCACACCTACACTTCACTCTCAAGTGTTCAATTCAGTCTCTTAAAGTGATACTATGCGCCAAACAAGGATTAGTAGACATACATCTGAGAGCCTGTACCAGCCTTAACTAATAAACTGCATATGGGTACTTGAAATGCATTTAAGTTCACAGTTCCTTTCTGCTGTATTTGACATAAGCATCCAAAGATAAACACACTCATAAAATAAAGGAATGAAGGGAATAAAAATCGAAACAAAAACAAAAACAAAAAAATACTTCTTTCTATTTTTTTCCCTCTGTCTCTACATCTTTTTCTCTATTAACCCTAACCATGCCGGGCTTTTTGGCCTGTTCTGTGGCCGGGAGAGGGTTGATTCAACCGCCCCCAGCCCAGCCCCCCCCCCCCCCCCCCCCCCCCGATCTCAGCCGTCAATCGCGCAATCGCCCTGAAAATTGACACATACATTACCTGTTGCATAATCTACCAAACTATAAAAGGAAAAATTGTATTTTTCATTTTTTATGTTTTATATTAATTAATATGCATGAAATCATAAATTGTGCTCTAATTCAGAAAATGAAGCTAATGGCATCCTAATTTTTGGTGACATTATTCTTTGTAGCATTCCTAACAATGTACTTGAAAAAAAATCTGGTATAAAAATTAATTTCTTATGTATTCTATTGTTTTATGAATTTCTTATGTATTTCGTTGTTTTTTGACCTTTTGTTTTTTTCCGTTTTTTCCTCAAAATTTAATACAGAACCTATTTTATGCATAATTATGCTAAAATTAATTGATTTCAGCCATTGAAAGTGAAAATATTCTTTTAGAATAAGGTGAGAAAACCATTTGCATAGACTTTGTACACAAAATCATGTTTTTTAGCCATTTTCGGTCTGACAAGCATGTATAAAAGGTCGTGCAGTGTCATAACAGTATGTCCAATTTTCGCGAAAATGGTTTCGTAAGATGTGCAAGACTTGAAAGTAAAAAGTCAGCGAGTGGCGCGGTCTAAAAATTCGCGCGGCAAAATGGTCGTGGAAAATGTAGAGGGGGGGGTTGGTTCAAAGCCCCCCGGCCCTTTTACGGTTAAGCAGTTCATCCTTTAGCATATTCATCTATCTATCTATTCAATTACTTTAACCCGTTCAGGACGAGTCCCGAGTATACTCGTCTATGGGTGTCTATGGGAAATGCGTGTTGTAGCAAAATCAAACCATCCTCAACGGGTTAATACCATCTGAATATCTACCTTTTTTTTAAAGTATGAAGAAAAAATATCCCATGCAACTCTTCAGAGAATTCCTGTCCTATTATAAGTCAGTCTTTTCAGAAAGACTGAAATCTGATTAATATAACAGTGAATATTTGGTCAAAATGAGATATTAAGGAAGTTATGAAATTATGAAGTTTCGCTAATCTCTGCAGAACAGTGAGTTCTCGTAAGTTGATACGAAAATGCAAATGAGAAAACTGATGAATTGTCATCACCTCACAATTCTCCACTGATTGTGTACAAAGGAAAAATCATGAAAATTCAATGTTTCTGCTATCAAACTGTAAAACATGTTATTCCTGGTTGAATAATTTCAGAATTATGATCAGCTAAGATGTATCAGGATTTGCGACGGGGTACATGTATATTAGTGTTTCAATAAAAAACAAGAAGTTCAAAAATTCTATATACTAACTAAAAGGCAACTTAAGAGGGGATGACATCATCACTCCACTATTTGCATATTCATATTGACTGTTCAAGATCTCTTTTCTGATAAACTTCAAATTGTCATAACTTCATTATCTTCCATCCAACTTTGACCAAATTTTCATTGTTTTGCTAAGAAAATTTCACTCCTTTTTTCAGACTAACTTCCAACTGCACTGGAATTCCCCTTTAAGGCCTATCAATACTGAAGAATGTGTTAGGGAATTGTAACCGCTTTTTTTCTCACCTTAATAAGACTGCAACTAATTTAGTAAGAGTGAATTTATCTCCAACAGAGCTTGGAAACAGGGCTGCAAGAATGACGGTAAATAAACCTGGAGGAGGAACAAGAAGAAAAAGTCAGAGAAAGAAAAGTCATGTACATTGTCTACTTCACAAACCTTCAATTCTGTAACTTCTACAACTAGAAAAACACTCTGAAAGCGCAGACCTCCGCCAAGCGTGCAGCCCATTTCCACCCGCACTAATCTTGTTCTTCCACAGAGATCAGTGATTTCCACCCATACGTACTGCACTGTGTGCTGAAAGCCGCCCTATTTCCCAATATAGAAGCCTTTGTTACATCATAAACCTTCAGCTGCACAGCGCGCCTCGCCCTAGCAGAAACTAGAGCACGCGCTTTAGTGCGCGCATGCAAACCTCAAATACGCGCAGCCTGAACTCCCAAGTTCATTGACCCTACCTGCCAATATATCAAAAATCCTTCATAAATTCCCAAAAAATTCTCGGATCACTACCAAAAGTTAATCGTTTATTACTTGTGTCATTCTCAACCTTTCCTGCAAGTTTCATCCCAATCCGTTAACTACTTTTTGAGTTATTTTGCACACGGACAAACGAACTAACTAACAAACAAACAAACCAACGGTAACGAAAACATAACCTCCCCCCTTGGCGGAGGTAATAATAACTCTCCATACCAAGCCCAATTAATTATTGCTTGTTCAGTATTCAGAATTTTCACTTTGATTTTTTTTCTCAAGTTACATCTTCTAATCGCTATACATGTGACATGACATCTTGAGCTTACATTTTTACAATCTGAGCTTGATAGTAGAGGAGTATTTTTGCAATATGTTTCCAGAGGAGAAAGCACACAGAGAAGAAAGCATACAGAGAAGAAAGCTACATCATGCATCAAAGAGCAGTAATACCAAAGTAATATCAAGGTAATACCAAAGTAATACCAAAGTAATATCAAAGTAATATCAAAGTAATACCAAAGTAATACCAAAGTAATATCACAGTAATGCCAAAGTAATATCAAAGTAATACCAAAGTAATATCAAAGTAATACCAAAGCAATATCAAAGAGCAAGTAATACCAGATTATCAAAGCTCAGTGCTTGATTTCAGTTGTGTGTAAATGAAGACTATGATCATGTTGACCATTCCTACAATGACTCTCTATATAAGTGCTAAATTTGTGTGCACAGAACAGATTTCCTTTAATTTGACAGAAAACCTACTATTACTAATCTCCTTTATTGCAACCAATAAAGAATTACATGTGCCAAATTTTGCACAATTATGCAAATTTTCTTCAATTTTATGCTTGTCTTCATCACCTAATTTTCCAGCCATTTTTTTTTTTTTTTGGTCTTTATATAAGTTTTGGTCTTTATATCTACTGCTCTTGATCAAATAATTCAGAAACACTCATTATTTGCACATGATTGCAAAATTTGAAGGCAACACAAATTTGGACATTATCACAGATACCCCTTGTGATGAAATCCTAGCCATGATTTCTCAAGTCATCAGTAAAGTTGTTGGCTACCATTAGGATTTCCAAATGGTTCTGCATGACACGGCAGCCTGTAGCTTACCTGATGTTGATGATAGCGTGTTCACGATTGCCATCTGTGTGTCGTCTAATGCTTCTTGGTATGCAAAGTTGGCCAGAAACCACTGAGATATATTTATATCAAACAGGGAGAAAGAGAGAAAAAAAACTAATGGTTAAAAACAACATCACTCATTGTTGCACGATCACCCTTCCTGCTTTTCTTCAAAACCATGTGCGCACGATTGCCGAGCATGCTTCAGATTGGGCTGTTGTTGTTGCTGTTGTAATTGCTGTTCTTTCCATCGTTACTGTTGTTGTTGTTGGGGATTACAAAAAGGCTAATGGCCCTGGCACAATAAGACCTTCAGGACTGTGTGACAGAGTTTTATAAGCTTTCATGGACCTCTGCACGTACATGAGTTTACCCATATCGACCCGTATTAAATATGTATCATATCATGCATGAACCATGCATTATCTTTTGTGAAAATTGTTTGACCCATGGTGGGGGGGGGGGGGATAAAATCAGTATCAGGCAAATGAGTTACAATCCATACCAGCCTGTTTGCCAATGTTCATTAGATGCAGTAGGAAATGGACAGTGACATTCAATATATTCAAACATCAAGAATTTGAAATGCACGCTCAGCGGTTATTTTCTGGCTATCTTTAGTAGGAGGGTATTGAGCCAAATTCCATAAACCCTACTACGGCAGTAGATTGTACGAGATCACTACTTTCGCATTGGTCAACAATAAATGATTCTCTTTTCACACTGATTGGTAGAACATATGAAATGAGAGAAGGGAGGGGGAGAATATCAGCTGGACAATTACTAATGTTAAGGAAGTGTAAAAGCCCCATGGGAAGAAATACATAGTAATTGTCTTGAGTGACATTAGGGATGAAAAAAAAATGCAACCCAAAGTCTGGAAGAAAGGCTAGTCCATCAGGCAAATCTCAAACTCACCACTATGCAGAACATGAAGCTGATTTTGGCGACTTGAGGAATGGTGAATTTGCTCGCCTGTTGCAGGTTTTCCTTGGCCCTGAGCGTGGCGTTGTACGACAATCTGGCCATCATGGCTTCATCAGCTATTGACTCTATAGAGTGCAGTGCACAAAGATTGGAAGACAACAGTGGGAACGCATCATAAACAGTGGTGCCACATAAGAAAGTACATGTAGGAGTCATCCGTGATCACGCTAGAGCAGAAATTATTTAAAAAAAGAAAAGATGTATCCTTTAAAGCATTTTGAAAGATTTCATCTAGAAATGTGCCTATTTCAGCTATAAACTGGAAAAATCTGTTAAAGTACCATTATGACTAAGTATAGTCTCTCAGTTTTAAGGACAGCAGGATCAGTTTGTTTCAAATGTCATGTTTTACACATCAATCAGAGCAAAGACAAAGCATGATTTTCAGATTTTTTTTCTCTCTCTCTGTTCGACAAATGGTTTGCACCAAAATCCAAACAGAAAAATTGCCAAAGAATGAGGAAAAAAAAAAAACCCTGTTGTGACGTTTCAAGGAGAAATGGTTTCAGTCACTAGAATATTGACCATGCGCAGGATATCTCTGTTTCATCCACAAACTGATAAAATATTTGTGAAGGAAGGACATCTCAACTAAGTTAAATTTTGAAAAGTAGCCACACTCGATATTTTTCATCTTGAACTTTCACATTCTATTAACCTTTTCTTTCAAGTCCTATCTCAATTAGACGTTGCGCGATTTCACATTATTACAATCAATTAGATTGCGAAGTGGAATGTCACTCGCGGCTAAAGTTTGGTAAAGTCTTAAGGAGCTTTTCCAAAAGCTGAGGGATATAGAATCTTTAACCCTTTGCATGCTTTGAGTGCTGATTGGAATCCCACAGCCTTGTAAACACTAGTTATGTTCAGAAGACAGGCCCTAACCTCGAGGTTAGGAAACCTCGAGGTTAAGCTCTTGCCCCCTAACTATGACTGCGTCCATATGTCCACACGGTGCTTAACTACCAGTGGGGACCCCCCCCCCCCCCCCCCCCCCCCCCGGCTCGTGGTTAGAGCGCTAACCATAAGATTTCTCGTGGCTCTTAACATTGAGCAAACCTTGAGGTTAGCTAACAACGATTGCGTCTTCACGGTCCCTAACTACAAGCTCTAATCTCAAGGTTTCCTAACCTCGAGGTTACGGCTTGTAGTCTGAACGTAACTATTGTCCAAAGTCCCTGACACAGAAAGGGCTAATTGTAGTTTCAATGGCATTTACAGCAGATGAGATATTAACTAATTAGTTTAATGACATTTCCACTCGATGCAAAGCTAGAAAACCAAATGGAAAGGAAGACATGATACCATCATTTCCACAGGATAACGGTGCACAGAATTGCATGTCAACTAACAAGTCAAATGCCAAGTTCTGAGCACCAAAATTTTAACTGGCAAGTGGCCAAGGTGGTGTATATGTGTGTATTTCTATCCATCCCACGCCCCCCCCCCCCCACCACCACTGTCTATTTTGTTGCAGTTGGAATCAAACACGAATATAATATACCCAGCGCTGTATATACCACAAGACCCAGGTCAGCACATCACAAGATCAAAATCACATGTATGACCTTGTCCCTCCAAAAAGGGGTGGGTTTGGTCGGTACAGCATAAAAAACACAGGAAGGTACAATATTCCTCCATGGTATACCAATGAGGTACAACCTGCAATGGCCATTGCTGTGATTTTATTTGTGAAAAAAATGAGGGAGGGTAAACTGGGATACTGTAGTTAAAAAAAAAAAGTAGTGATTGCATGCCAAACTTCTTAAAGCCTGGGCTCCATAGTGATTTTGTTTCTTTTATGCCTCAGAATAGCTCTGGCGATGAAAACATACATACAGGACTACAACATGTATCCAAGAAATGCTATTCAAACTCTCCCTTGTCTCCCTATTAAACATGAAGTCTCATGCATACTGTTGGTCTTTGGTCTGTGATCTTTTTCTGGACTATAACAAAACTTATTTTCATAGAAATAAACAGTAGTAATAAAAATGTAGTTTGCATCAAGAGCAGTTTATTTGTCTAAGCTTCATTCATCTGTACATGCTGGTGAAAGTTGTTTTATTTGACATGATTGTGAAAGGGAAGTCAGGCTATATTATGCTCTTTAGAGGGGGATTCCCCCAAACCTTTCTTGCCTTTTACTAGTAGTTAGTAGTACATCATAACATGTGGCATAAACATTATCACTGCAATAGACACCTACTATTGGCAAGGTACTGTGTCTGCCAAATAGAATTTGGAAAGTATCCGTGAAAGTGACATTGAGACTAAAGAAAAAAGAGATAGTCAAGTATGATAAAGGTTCTCAGTACTTCCCAGTGCATAAAGATGACGATGACAATGATTATATCTGGAGTAATTATTTTAATACATGCAGACTATTGCAGTGCTTGTGCTTACGGTGTGTATAAGTACTTAATAGCCATGATTCATAAACTAAAAAGCATGAAACTCTTTTCATCTGGCACTCAGCATATATGTAGACCTATACTGTAAAAGTGGAAATTTTCGCAGTGTTGAAATTTTCGTGCATTTCGCGCAACCAGAAGCTAGCGCGAAAATAAAAGCATGTGAATATTTTTGCGTGCCATATGTTCCAGTAGTTGATGTCTTGATTCCCCGGAATTAAAAACATGTGAAACTCTTCTTACCCGGCCATGCCCAAAAAATTAGTCGCACGAAAATATCCGCTCTTACAGTAGTCTATAATTCCCAGGCAAATCCCCACAGAATCCTTTGTGACCCCAACTACAGAAAATTATGTATAAACCACATGCGCAAAACTAATTTGTACACACTATCATTCTACAGCCAATGGGCAATACTGGCAATAATAATAAGAAAAAAAATGAGAGTATTTTACCCTCATATGTAATCTATATGGTGTGATATGATATGATAATCAATACCCAAGCCTTTAAATTCGCAAGGTCAAGCATCCATGAATAGACTCATAGTACAAATGCACTTTATGTGGAAGTAGTTTATGACTTTTGTTGTTGTTTGTCTTTTTTTAATTTCACCTGTTCCTTTGTCGTACTCAAGGACAGGAAACATGGACATTATGTCTGCAAATCACATCTGCCCTTTTGTCATGCACAGGTGCAGCATCATACCACGAGAACGTTACACGAGGGTATTATGTCCTGGACATTGACGGCTTTATGCCATTAAAATAAAGAAAAGGTTATATCAGTCAAAGAGAAGTTATCCTTGAACGAAGGCAGTGAAATCGTACCCACAGCTTAAAGGTCCAATTTACCTTTGGGAGCAGTGATTTAAAAATGCTCAAGATGTCATACTAGTATTTGATGCATACCACTGTGTAGGTCTGTTGTATTACAAAACATCCTGCCATGTGAATGTTTTACAATAAAGCCTAAAATAAAGGAGATATCAATATTTCTCTCAATAAACAATAACTGTAGATATTTTAGTATGGAAACATTGTTATCATAAGTATTGTTCACATTTTCTGTATTTGACAATATTTAACATCGATTATTCAAATTTTTACAGTGGCTGTTTCTATCCCTCACTCACATTTTAGAACTATTTTAAAGCACTCATGCTGGGTTTTTGTTTCATCTGCAAATGGTAAATTATGTCTTTAATATTAAACAAGATAAAAGAAAAAAGAAAAAAAATCTGAGCAGGGTGAGTCAAACACAGCATCAATATTATCTTACCACTTCCACATCATAATGGCTAACTACGAAAGTGGCGTCCTACCAGCATATTAATACAGCTGCAACAGTCATATGATTATGACATCAGGCAGTATCAAATATCCAATGCAGCTATGTATATTTAAAAAATAACCAAAAAAACAAAAACTTTTTTTCGCAGTGACTCATCCTAAGGAGCAAAAACGTTTGATGTTTGTACGTGCATGCAATTTTCAACCCTCATTTGAATTTCTATTAAGAAAAAAAAATCATACTTCTGGTCACTGTATACGCCAAATATTTTGCCAGTCTAAATTTTCGCGAATGGGGAATTCCCGACAATTTCACGAGTGGTTAGATTCACGATCGTGGAGCCCTGTACTGAACGGAGATAATGTACATGCGTAAGTCACATCCACATCGGGATCAGAGTCAATATTTTCATGTGTCTTTAATTTCGTGAATGGCACCTGACTCGCGAAATTCGCGAAAATAAAAACCTCACGAAATATTCGGTGCATGTTTCCAACAAAGTAATGAATGAATAGTCGATATGTAAACACTGGGCACTGATGTACATTGTATGATAATTCATGTACGAATCAGTAACTTTGAACAGACAAAAGGACATAATTTTGGATACATACAGATGCTTATAAAAGGGTGTATATGAGTTCTCCATCACTGGCAATTTAAAAAACATACATAGCTAGTCAATCAACAAACCATCTCAAAAGATTTTCCTTCAGTACAAAAACATGTGACAAACCAATATAAAGTGTGCACTTACATAGTGGCTATTGTACCTTGCTTTCAGTTTTGATTTCATCATATGCTCTCAAGACACCATATTTGGTTTTTGATTTATGTTATACTTTAAATGAATTCAACTTTCACATCCAAAATATCACAAAAATAAATAAATGACTCAATCATTCTTGGTTTGATTGTTTTGTTGTCATTGTGGGGGGATAATTAATATAAATTTCCTCACTCTAACATCGGTAAATCTTTCATGATCTTCCATCATATTGCAGGTAAACAAAACAAGAGACCCGCGGGTCTAGCGCTCACCTGAGTATCGCAAGTTCACCTTTCACGCAGTCACTAACCTAAATTATTCACAGCTCTACCAAAATTTGACCAGGCATTCTCAAGTAGAAGATGAAAATGTACAATAAAGGCCCAATTTTTTTTAAGATTCCTTAATTTGGGGGGATTGGGGCCCCCTGGGGCCCCCTGGGTGGGGCATGGTGCCCATTTTGATAAATTGAGATCCTGACCCCCTAGGGATGCTACCTGCCAAGTTTGACAAAAATCCATCATGAGGTTTTCAGGAAGAAGATGAAAATGTACAATTCAGGCCCCCATTTGGACCCTTCCAACCACCCCCCCCCCCCCTACCCAAGAGGGGCACTCCTGGATCTCCTATGAACAAACTTGAAACTACAGTCATTAATGTAATCACTCATAGTATTATCTCAGCTCTATAACTTCTGATTCTAGAGAAGATTTATAAAGATTCCTTCATTTGGGGGGTTTGGGACCCCTGGGGGCCCCCTGGGTGGGGCATGGTGCCCATTTTAACAAATTGAGATCCTAACCCCCTAGGGATGCTACCTGCCAAGTTTGGTGAAAATGGGTCATGGGGTTCTCAAGAAGACGATAAAAATGTACAATTTAGGCCCCATTAGGACCCCTCCTCACCCCCTCCCCTGGGTCCCAAGGGGGGCACCCCTGATTCTGCCATGAACAAACTTGAAACTACAGTCATCAATGTACTAACTCATAGTATTAACTAAGCACTATCACTTCTGGTTCTAGAGAAGAAGATTTTTGCAGAATCCTTAATTTTGGGGGGCTTGGGCCCCCTGAGGGCCCCCTGGGTGGGGCATGGTGCCCATTTTAACAAATTGAGTTCCTAACCCCCTAGGGATGCTACCTGCCAAGTTTGGTGAAAATGGGTCATGGGGTTCTCAAGAAGAAGATGAAAATGTACAATTTAGGCCCCATTAGAACCCTTCCCCACCCCCCTCCCCTGGGTCCCAAGGGGGGCACCCCTGATTCTGCCATGAACAAACTTGAAACTACAGTCATCAATGTACTAACTCATAGTATTAACTTAGCTCTATCACTTCTGGTTCTAGAGAAGAAGATTTTTACAGATTCCTTAATTTTGGGGGGTTTGGGCCCCCCTGGGGGCCCCCTGGGTGGGGCATGGTGCCCATTTTAACAAATTGAGATCCTAACCCCCTAGGGATGCTACCTGCCAAGTTTGGTGAAAATGGGTCATGGGCTTCTCAAGAAGACGATAAAAATGTACAATTTAGGCCCCATTAGGACCCCTCCTCACCCCCTCCCCTGGGTCCCAAGGGGGGCACCCCTGATTCTGCCATGAACAAACTTGAAACTACAGTCATCAATGTACTAACTCATAGTATTAACTAAGCACTATCACTTCTGGTTCTAGAGAAGAAGATTTTTGCAGAATCCTTAATTTTGGGGGGCTTGGGCCCACTGAGGGCCCCCTGGGTGGGGCATGGTGCCCATTTTAACAAATTGAGTTCCTAACCCCCTAGGGATGCTACCTGCCAAGTTTGGTGAAAATGGGTCATGGGGTTCTCAAGAAGAAGATGAAAATGTACAATTTAGGCCCCATTAGAACCCTTCCCCACCCCCCTCCCCTGGGTCCCAAGGGGGGCACCCCTGATTCTGCCATGAACAAACTTGAAACTACAGTCATCAATGTACTAACTCATAGTATTAACTTAGCTCTATCACTTCTGGTTCTAGAGAAGAAGATTTTTACAGATTCCTTAATTTTGGGGGGTTTGGGCCCCCCTGGGGGCCCCCTGGGTGGGGCATGGTGCCCATTTTAACAAATTGAGTTCCTAACCCCCTAGGGATGCTACCTGCCAAGTTTGATGAAAATCGGTCTTGGGGTTTTCAAGAAGAAGATGAAAATGTAAAAAGTTTACGCACGACGCACGACGGACGACGCACGACGGACGACGGACGACGGACGACGGACGACGCACGACGCACGACGCACGACGCACGACGGACGCCGGACGAAGGGCGATCGCAATAGCTCACTTGAGCCTTTGGCTCAGGTGAGCTAAAAAGGGGGGGGGGGACCTATTACCCATGATAAAAATACTGCAGAGATCAAAACATTGAGCCGTCAATGATACACTTAAAAATCAATATCTTTCGTCATCTTTCTTATCTCATCTCTTCTCAAGTACCACAAATACAATAAGCCAGTTCGTAGTTCTACTTTGCGCATGAGCAGAAAAAGGTCATTGGTACCAAAACGCGTGATGGTTTTTACATTCACGGAGATAAGCATCTGTCATATAATAATTATTCATGCAATCCTTGTGCCTGATACTTGTCATTACATCCACTTGACTGCAAACCTGGTATTTGGCAAAACAAATATAAACATGTTTTAATGCATTTAATACAAAACAAAGAAATGGATGCTTCCCCCCCCCCCCCCAGGGTTGTTTGGCAGACCATTCTGGTCACCTGGTCTCGCTATGCAAGATCATCCCTGGTTTGTCACGAATTTCATAAATTGTTACGCTGGGCAAACTTACCGGTACGCATTATGTTGCTTAAATTGAATATATAAGTGAATTGCCTATTAAAACCAACTAAGAAAATAGAAAGGTAATTTGTACCAACGTTCACATGAGCTACTTACGAACTGGCTTATTGTATCTCCCACAGTTCACTCACCTGATAAGTGTCTGACTTCCATCAAATTGCTGAATCGTACTCTCCCGTTTAATGAGGCTGCGGGGGAAAGAGAGAAAAAAAACAAGAGAATTCGCAGTTAGGAGAAACCTTCGCGCTCCTCTCACATGACGCAAATTACCCTGCAGCTCATCGACGTCTCCACAGTCGCACATGAATGGGAGATAATTGAGTGTATGCACACTACAGGCTAAAAGTGACACTCATAGACTGCACAATTCTCATGATTAATTTCAGCAATGTTTTGAGGGGATTACCGCTGCATTCTCCACAAGAATTCTTCGCTCTTTCTTCCCACGTCCATAGCAGATGTCTGTAAAACCGTCCACTGTTCTTTCACATATCAACTTTAGAGGGAGTGCTTTAGATCTGAATTTGATGGCTCTGTTGAGGGCCGGCACTTCATATGAACTGAATTTCATTTCTGACACAATTTTGCTGCACGTACAGAGAGAGCATTTAAACATTTACTGTACTACACTGTACCAATACCTTTTCACGTATATACAGTACTGGTCATTGCAAACAGATAATGTACATTTTTGTACAATGGTCAACGATACTTTGAGATGTACTGGTACATTTAGATATTCCTTTTTCTGCATCATATTCTATCCATGTTTGGTTAAAATTTGTAGGCTATAAAAATTCCTTTTTTCTGCTTAACACAATATCAAAGTAAGCTTTATTATTGCACTTGTACTACAAGAACTAATTCAAGATAAATTGAAACTTCATTTTGTTTCTGACAACTACAGAACGATTATGAATCACCCACAACAATAACAAAACATCTTCTATATAATTTCCATCATCCTATGCCATCAATGAGGGGAAATCTACACTGCATTTACAGAACAAAAACAAAAGCATTTCATCAGAAATGCAATCCTCATCAAGCACATATCTAATGACGTTTAAACACATAAATTGCTTTCTATGGCATAGTTTCCATATTACCACACACAATCTCCACTCTTCACTGAGTATTGCTTGAGAGAAACTGGCCATCTATTAAAGTTTGATCATCCCCAGGCTAACAAATAAATAGAGAAAACACTCTCCATCAGAGGATAAGGCCTCTGCTCAACGCTGGAGTGCGCAACAAAGTATCGACATCCACAGCAACGCCGGAAGCACAGTACTACAGACATACAGTGTAGGAGAGCATGTTTTCATCGTATGCCATACATACGGTGAATGACCTACATTTTGTACAAGGGGCCAAGATCAGTTCCATGACATTTGCTCCTGTGACAATTGCTCCAATGAACTATCTGCGTGCTATGCCAAACATGAAACCTACCCACAAACATAACCCTAATCCTAATCCTCACATCAAAGTTAACCTAAAACTCTATCACAACCCTACCCCTATCAAAGTCCTTGGAGAAAATAATACCGGAGCAATTGTCGCAGGAGAAAATGTCATGTCACCACCACGATCGAATGGTTGGCACTTGGTTAAAATCTCAAAGGAAGTCATACAATTGTACACTGCTTGATGACATTTCTGCAGCGCTTGACTGTAATGTTGCTTGTGTTAATCCTTCCTTTGCACACCCCCCCCCCCCCCCAAGTTCACAATGTCCCATGGCAGTTACTGTATACGGCATACCAATAGTAAGACTAAGTGTTTTGAGAATCAGGACTTCTCAACAATTTCGCGAGTGGTGCAATTCATGATTGTGGAGTACGAACAGTACTGAACGGAGAAATGTATGCAGAGTGAGAGTTAACATTTTTGCATGTTTTTAAATTTCCAAATAGCACACGATTCACAAAATTTGTGAAAATGAAAGCCTCGTAAAATATTCGGCGTATACAGAAATCAATAGTGTAAATAATGCTTTTTTTGTGGGTCTTTTTGTTTGACTGTGTTTTGAGAGGGTGTTCATATGCATACTGTTCATGCACAAGAACAGTACACAAAAGAGCACAGTAAGTCGCTGTTTCACGCAACAGCACTCTTCTTTGAGTAGGATTTCAGCATTTACTGCCACTCAATGATCAGCAATAACAATGGGATCTCATGCAAATGCAACCAAAGTGAACTTTCACCCTATTAAAGCAGACACGCTCATCACAACACGTACACAGCTTGTTCAGTTAAAGCAAAGCATCCACCACATTTAAAACACAGATTGGGCCGGTGCACCTGGTTTTCTGATTTTCATAGTGGGCGTGTGATACAAATCAAATATACTTCAATTCTATACAGAAGACCAGGGTGTACTAGTACAATGTGTACAACTAATAAGACCTGTTTTGGAAAGAGCAAGATGGGCTTTCACCGGAGTATTGGCAGAAAAGGGGGGGGGGAACCTCCCTGAAACCAAATCTGCATGATTAACATTTCATGTAGCAGCATGATTTGTTACTTGATCGCACAGTCGCTTTTCAAGTCTCATGGGCCCGAATTCACGAAGGTGGTACAAATAAAACCATGGTTTAAACCATGGACAAAAAACCAAGGAGCGCCAAGTGTTGCACGGAATATTTCATTACGAAATCAGTAATTTCGTTGATGAAATGATTATTTTGTAACGAAATGATAACATTTTGTAACTAAATGAACATTTCGTCCACGAAATGATAATTACGTTAGCGACACGGTCATTTTGTCGACGAAATGATTAATTTTGTAACAAAATATTCCGTGTAACACTTGGTAATGGCGCTCCATGGTTTTTGCCCATGGTTTAAACCAAGGTTTCATTTGTACCACCTTCATGAATTCGGGCCCTAGAGGCTATATTTTGCTGTAATCAGAGAAAGAAGAGGAAAATAATACATTACATCTGGGAGGTATTTTGAATAGTCAAATTTTACAACTGTATAATATCATATTTCTTCCCTAAAAATTCAGCGAAAAAAGACAAAGGCAGGCATAGAAGCTGCAGACATCAAAACCATTCATGTGATCAAATCCTGAAAACTGCTATTTAAAGAGTTTGATACATATGTTAATGTACCCATATGACCACAAACTGTGCAGTCACTGGCATTCAAATTATGCTGTACTCCCAGCATTTTCAGTACTGTTATGTAATTATATTTGTTTGATGTCCCTGAAACTCCTACCAACACAAGCATTTTGCCTTCATACTTTTGATGCACTGTTTAAATACTTTCTAAACATCACTGTATATGCAGGAGACTTCCTCCCATCAAATATGATACCAGGAATGATTTCCCGGGTCAGTCAAATTAATGCTCTTGGCCCAAATTTATGAACGTAGTCTGAAGGTCAAACACAGTTCCCATACGACTGCAGAAATTGTCTGTTTTTGCTGTGAGATGGAGATCTAGGTATAAAAAATTTGTGAAATGGCACTGTGATAACACAATTTCAGTTGGGTAACAATGGAAATGCTAAAATATCATTCAAAATGGTACAGCAAAAGTATCATAGCAATTTAAGAGTATTCGCAATCATGATTGCCATGCGATGTTTTATAATTGATTTCAAGCCAGAGCAGTATTTCTCGAACAAGAGTGCGAGCATGATGTGCAGCTTGCTAAGCATGCTAACAAGCTGCATGTGGTATAACTGCTAGGGCATGGATTTAATCGTTTTCGTTTCATTTCATTTCATTTCATTTTCGTTAATTCACTTCCATTTCAAATGAAAAATATAAAATGAAAACAATGCATACAATACACTTTATTAATCATCTCTTTTGAACAATCTGAAATTAAGCATTTATCTATTTTATTTACGTCGATGTAGGGCAATTTGTCAATCAGTTGCAATTAAGCCTTTGTTTAAAAGTCGATGTGAAATGGGAAATAAACAGAGAACTTTACAAAAAGGCTCAGAGGCCTTGATGGGGAAAAAAAAAGAAAAAAAAAGATCTCTTTGTGTAAGCCGAGTTACCTTTGAACAAATGAAAATCATTACATTTTATGCAATCATCACATACTAGTATTGTTCTTCCTACCCACTGCTGAAATTTTATATAAATCCATGGACTGTCATCTGTATGTGAGTTCCCAACATAGTCGATGGAGAGCATATCATATGCACTATGCATTGTGATGTCTCAACAGAATAAGACACACACACACACACACACACACACACACACATAAAATGCAAAAATATTGTGCTTCTTCGGCAGGAAATTGATCTCTCTATGTTCCGCATACTTCTAGTGTTTACTGTGGCGGAGTTAATGACTCAGTAAATTACAGAGCTCTGCACCATGCCCTCAGCATATCAGAATTTGGGGGGGGGGGGGGGGATTTAAGAGAGGTGAAAAACAAAGCTTGTTTGTACACTCAAAAGCCACATAATACACACTGGCTCTACTGGAGAGTGGATGCTGTTAATATACCATGGCCTCTTGAAGGATGTACGGCTGTTCCATGGTTGTCCATTAACCCGTATTCAGTGCATCGGTTACGATTATATTGTGTTTTGGGAAATACTGTAAGCAGCGGGTCAGGTTCTCCCTGAGAATTAGCACTTTTCTCCTCTTGTCTACATGTACATGTAGCTGTGACTCAGAAACCAATATACATTGTACAGTACTGGCCTTAGCTCACATGCCAAAACCCATCCCACTGTATATACAATGTATACGTCAACATCTGTGCATTTCAGGGTTTAACCTGTTGAGGACAAGTCCCGAGTATTCTCGGGCAAGTGTCTATGGGAAATGCATGTTGCAGCAAAATCAGTCCATCCTCAATGGGTTAAGGCAGTTTGGGTCCAGTTTACAATCGTTAACTCTTCTAGTTTCAGCAATTAAAATTTCCATTTCAATTCAAATCAAATTTCATTTCCAATATCACATTTTTGTTTTCGAAAACAATTTCAAGGAAAACCAACAAACAATATATTATGATAATATGTAAATAAATTTGTATAAATCGAGTTCAAAATATTAATTGTACTAGTGGAAAGGAGAGGGCCCGTCTAAAAAAAAAACAAACAGCAGCAGCATGACATAACACTATGACTCAGATAGGCCTACATGTGTATATCTGAAGCCACATAAAGAAATTTGTGGATGGATTCGAGTGTGTGAGTGTGTGTGTATATGTGTGTGTGTGTGTGTGTGTGTGTGTGTGTGTGTGTGTGTTTTGTGTGTGTGAGGATGTTGTGGTCTGTGGGTAAGAGCCTACAGTATGCATCCATGCATATCCACCTACCTATATCTATATCTGTGTGAACATGTCCCACTGTAATGTAGGAACTTATCAATTTCTCTAATGGAATAATTTCCTCCAGATGGCACTCATCTGAATGAGAATGACATCAATTCCACACACCAGGCGATCTACATGATACTCTCGAGGCCCTCAGATACCATCAAGGCCTATATAGATACTATATCCCTGGCATTATTCCCCTGAGAGAGCATACGTACTTTATCTCAGATGGGATTCTGATCAAACCTATCAACCCATCGCAGGCTTTCATACCCACAGACAGCCTCAACTCAAAACCCATTTTGGTGGATTCACACCCCAGTGCCTATAATGTATATGCTGGCAAAGTTCTATTTTCTGATCGGATGCAGGAACGGATAACCAACCATGTTTTCACTTTTCTACAAAAATGAAAGAGCTCTTGACTTTCCTCTTTCAGAAAGCAGGGGGAATACTATACATAACATTAACAAGTTGAAGGTATGTGCACTTTTCAAGAAATATTCAATTTTTGCAGATTTCACTTTTAATATATTTTTATATCATTTCCCATAAGTGACATCAAAAACTGTAGCAGTCTTCTGATACAGCGATGGCTGCTCCGAAAGTCTAAAAATTCATAACTTTTCACAAACAGATTGTCGTCCAACTCTGCTGATGTGCTCTACTTAAATATTGCTGCATTCACTAAATGCACATTTCAATATATGTATTCTGGGGTTTCATTCCCCCTGTAAAATCAATGTCAACCCTTCTATTGCCATCAGCAATTTCATTGTATGCAACCCCAATGGCACATTCAGGCTGCTGGTTATGGCAGAGTTACGGCATCTGGCAGCTCGTAGAGTTGTAAATCCTGTCCCATTTATTGGGCCTAGATCATGGCTTAAAGTCACTGACCTAACTAATTTGCTGATTTCCCTTGCTGCGCCATGATGCCAGCTCCAATATTTGTAAGGGACCAGTAAACAGACCGGTCTGTGATATGGAGACAAGGTATGTTTGTCCATGAGCTTTGGTTTTTGTAGTTTGCTTATGAGTCGATAAAGGGTAGAAGGTCATTCCTGCCCAATGTTTAATGTTACTTCTAACATCCAAAGAGGTCAATATGATCTGGGTCATTTCATATACTGTAAAAGCGGAAATCTTCATGGTGTGGAAATTTTCGCACATTTCGCACAACCAGAAATTAGTGCAAAAATAACAGCACACAAATATTTTTGCATGTCGTATGTTCCAATATTTGAAAAATCGATGTCTTGATTCTGCAGAATTAAGAGACACACAAAATTCATCTTACCTGACCAAGCCCCCCCCCCCCCTCAAAAAAAAAAAAATACAGTAACCCTGTGGGAGGATTTGTAAACTTCTGTACGTTTTGTTTTTATTCTAACTGCAGACACAGAAGCTGTTCACCTAAATATCGCTTCCAGCTTAAATCTAAATAACTAAATACATTTTTTGTTTTAACTGGGATTGTAGGAAGTGGGTCTGAATGATTAGGGTCAAAGGTTGAGTGTTGTCTGTAGACCAGGGCCCTGTTTCATAAAGCTGTTCGTAAAGTTACGATCAACTTACGAGCGACTGGTGCATCAGTTCTTGTGCTGAATTATTGAAATTCTGATAAGTATAGCATATCAGAGCTGATCACCAGTCCCTCGTAAGTTGTTCGTAACTTTACAAACAGCTTTATGAAACAGGGCCCAGAAACCAGTAAATATTGTACTCCAGTACCAGAGTCTATCTTGAAATGTTTGAGTGCATTGCCAAGAAACTTCTTTTAAGGACAAGTTCACCTTCATAGACATGTGGGTTGAGTGAATGCTGCAATATTAGTAGAACACATCAGTGAGAGTTTGAGCAAAATCAGACAATCCGTTCAAAAGTTATGAATTTTTGAAGTTTCTGCTCAGTCACAGCTGGATGAAAAGACTACTATAGCTTGTGATGTCACATGAGTTCAACGATATAAAGAAAGAATAAAGAAAATTCAACATATTTTCATTTTTCTCGCATGACAAAAGAACACTCGACTTCTCTCTTTCAGAAGGCAGGGGGAATAATATTGCCTTTAACATACACGAAAGTCAGTAGCAAGTCGAAGAAATTTGCACTTTATTCAAAAAGTAAAGTTTTGTGAAATTCTCTTTTTATTTCCCTTTTGATATATAGTTGTACGCATGTGACATCATACATTGTAGTAGTCTTCTCTTCCAGCAGTGACTACGCAGATACTTAAAATATTCGTAACTTTTGAACGGATTGTCCAATTTTCCTCAAACTTTCACTGATGTGTTCTACTAATATTGCTGCATTCTCTCAATCCTTATGTATATGAAGGTGGACTTGTCCTTTAAAGTTGGGTTCTTTTTTCTTTCAGTCTCATTAGCGAAGCAACAGCGGGTTGATACATCTGCCTGAACCACACAGTACAGTGCTTAGCACATATCATTGACTATCCCATATAAAATCAATAAAACATCCCATGAAATCAATGGGACATTTCGTAGTACACAAACAGTTGGTTCCAGATCTACTCGCAGTGCGGAACTGATGCATTCTCTTCAATGAAGCTCACTAAAAGTTTAGTTGATATGGCTGCAGAACATCAGTGATGCGGACATTTCCGGTAGGGGCTGCCCCCCTCACATTCCTGCCTTCCACCCACTTGTTCTGGACATACATAAAAAGTCCTCCGGACTGAAATGGCTCAGTGGACCAGGAACTGGTACTATTAAAAGAAAGACCAAAAACCTCAACCCTATCTCTTTTTCAGCCAAACATCCATTGGATAATTTGAAAACAAAACCTCTTGAGCAAGAAGTGGTATTCAGTGAGAGTTCCACTGAAGAGCCTCTACAATACATCAATTAACCATCAAAGGATATTCCTACAGTACAAAATGTATGTTGAAAAAACAAGAGTAAATAAAGGTGGTACATAAGATTTGGAAAGGAAGCACAATACTTTTAAAGTTTTATTGCTTCACACTGCTTTACACTTTGAAAAAAAAAATTATCCCTTTCTCAAATTTCTTTTAACTTTGTTTTACACCTTCAAGGACTATCATGAATGGTCAAATACTGTAGTTCATGCAACTGGTGCATTTGTAATATTACTGTAGTGTACATGAGACACATGATTACAGGTGTAGATCATGCACTGAATCATTTGAAACATTGAGAGGAGGTTTTTTTTTTTTTTTTCACTCATGCCCCTTGATCTGTGGGCCAATGTACAGTATGAATAGCAGGGAGGCTGCAACCTTTAAATTTTACAGTGTAGGTAACGTTCTGCGAGCAGGGCTACACTACACCACACACACCACACACAATTCCCAATCTTATCAGCACAATGTACACAGGGAGTATTGTAAACAGCATGCATAACAGTCCTCACTATACTACACATGCACAGTGTATACACTTTACATGAGCAAAAGCTACAGAGATTAACACTTGAAAAAAAAAGTTTGTTGACCTCTAAGATGAATAACAGAAAACATTGAAGTCAGGCCCTGGGATGAAAACCTATAGTGGTTTCCATTGATGCATTCTTCACAACGTGTAAAGAACGTGACGATTAAATCAGGGTGGGTGGGGGGGGGGGGGGGGACTGTAAATTTTAATTTAACTATATAAAGTAGCTCACTAATACTGTATGCCATATCCTACACAGAAAATGTAACTAACAAGAACTAGTCGGCAGTAACTGTTAATAAACATATCATCATAGTAGCATTAACATTGACACACTAGAGAAAAAGGCACAAAGAACTGATAACTTCTCTCAAACATCCTGGTGTGCTTCCTGTCTTTTTTCAATTAATTTGCATGTACTGTACTATGAAGCCCCGAAAAATACTCAAAAAAGTTATTGAGATTACATCTCAAAAACACCCCCCCCCCCCCAAAAAAAAAAAAAAAAAGACACAACATCAAAGGGAAATAGATTTGTACACAAAATTTTGCTAATTCTAATTTTTCCCAAACATTCTTTGGCAAAGCATAAATTACCTGCCAAGGAGGACATGCAAAAATGTTTAATTCTCAAGAACAGATACTGAAATCAAAATTTGTGACATTCTGTGTACAAACAGCTTACTCTCTAAAACTTATCAGTTATAAATCTTTTTACACGTCTGATTTTTTCCCCTAAATTTTTACTGATCTACTCCTCTAATTCTTTTTACTTTCACGCAAAGCAACATGCTATCAGGGAGGAATGCCCCTTCAAATCCCAAGCACTTTTTCTAATCTGTTTGAGTATTAAACCTGGGGGGGGGGGGGCATTCCATGAAGGAACTTGTCGGATAAAATGTCCGACAAGTCAATTATATCCGACAAGTTCAGAGAAATCAGCCAATCAGACTAAAGAATTTCTCAAAACTTGTCAGATACAATTGACTTGTCAGATATTTTATCCGACAAGTTCCTTCATGAAATGCCCCCCTGGTGCATTGCTTCTATTACTGGTACATTGTACTTACTGGAATCACTGGGCTCACTGAAGCTACTGCTTCTACTACCCTCTTTGTCGCTGTCGTTAAACTTGACGGGAACATACAGCGGCTCACTCTGCAAGGCAAAACACAGGAAATATTTGCAAAGTTTTATCATTGTAACATCACATTTTAGAGCAAATCGATCACATCACAGCAGTTATGTGTCAGAACAGTACTTCTCAAATTTCAGATCCTGCCAACACAAGTTTGATGAAAACAAACATACAAACAAACGTGTTATCAATATTGAATTTGTTGGGTTATTATGGTATCAAAAATACTCATGAGGCAACTACAATGTATACTATATACAGCAAAAAATTATTCAGCCATAGGGTTATCACTTTGATCTTTTTAAAGCTCAAATATATGCGTTCACTTCAACAGTACCTTTCCTGGCACTGTTTCGCCAAATGAGCATATCGTCTGTTGAGAATGAGAAGGGCGTTAAGTTGTCTTGAACACTATGGGTTTAGTGGCAACTTAACGCCCTTACCATTCTCAACCGATGATATGATGCAAATTGAAAAGTGAGCATCAAAACCAGAAACTACTTTTACCTTTAAACTGAGAGACATGTGACACAATGACATTCATTATAAATGCAATGTAATCTACCTAATGTACTCTGTAGCTCTCTCTGTCCAACATGAATTCACACACCCATCCACAAACACACACACTCACATACGATATGTACACTAGACACACATAAGAAATGCAATGTACATTATACACTGGCTATACCAAGTACAAATTGTACTTGGATAATTGTATGGGGGGGGGGGGAGGGGGACACAATTCCTCACATCCATTCACTGTTACATATTGAGATACACTGTCAGTATGTGTGTTTGTTTGCTTTTTAACATTCCTTCCTCAGGGTATCATTTGCTATGCTGTTCTGACACAAAACCACAATTTCCACAATGTCCTTCACTGTATTCAAATTGCCTAGAAAGATGACCTACCAGTACCACCAGGCCTACCATGTACTTCTCTATACAATTGACATTAGAAAAAAAAAAAGATTACAATACAAAGCATTATACAATTTGTATACACGATGATGTACATGAACTTACACATTTTTTCATACATGTCATACAAAATACATTGTAGGTAAGTACATGTAAAATGAATTAATAAATAGGGCCTACTGTATATGAACAAATAGATTTCATAAATAATATAATCATTCCCCCTGCTAAATGACTCAGCCCTGACCACTGCCACATACGACACAGCACAAACACAAACAATACAAAAACAAAAGATCATATACGTGGAAGTAATGGGTGAGTCATCAAAGGCAAAAGCAGGTTGCACAATCAGGGAGTGCGGACATTTCTCCGCTCTTTTGATTTAATAGAACACCTCCGTGGAGTCCTTGCAGCTGTAGATATTCACCTCTCTGTTCTCAGAATTCTAGGCACTACCCAAGGAAAATGTTTGGCACAACGGTCATGGGCAGGAACACACATGTGCTGACACTATAATGTATTCATGGAATCCTGAAACTTTTGCAGCCATGAAGACTGAATAACAGTACCCTGCTAACCCATATTTTTGTTGGCCATATTTGTTGACACTTATATGGGGATGTGGTATCTTTACATCTGTACCTTTTGTATGGATTTGTATGCAACTGTACTACAGTCAATGATACTGAGTATGAAATGTCAATCAATACAGAGATCTATATTCACACAAACACATAAACTTATGTATGTACTCTATTTCTATTTCTTTTGTGTTTTTTTTTAAACTTGGCATTTAAAATCAAATTAACCATCCATAGAGAATTATGAACATCATCCATCCCCCCCCCCCCCCCCCCCCCCCGGTCTATTCATCTTTCTGCATTCACTGAATCTAATTTGTTCCAGATAATCTTAACCCAAAATATTTTTAAATACACCATATTTGGAAGCATGTTATACATGTAGCATACTGCCAATCAGGACTTTTATGGAAAGCAAACAAATGAGAAATAAGCATCATTCATCCTCATTTATAATGCAGGCCTACAGAGCAATTCTGTTAGGGGATTTTTTTCACAATTTAATTTGTCTAATTTGCTATTAAATTTTAACAATATCAATCAACTCACAAAATCTCTGGCATATGTACACCATACAATTTTTGTAGGCCATATGATGACTGTTCATGGAACAATCACACAAAAAGCACAGTGCTGAAAGATGATACCATTCCATCTGAATCATCTGACACTTTATTATCACAGAGTAGCTGAATGTTTGGGTTGTTGCTATTAAAGCAGCATGACATTACATCTCTACCAGGATCCTTCTTGTGCATTGCCACATGACAAACATGCGGCATTTGATGCCCATCACGAGATCGCAGTTGGAAAAATATGACTTCTGTCTTGTTTTATTAGTTGGTAAGAAACGAAAAGGGTTTTTTTAGGGGCCATCGAGAAATTCGAACATTCTCTCTCACAAATCTGACAAAAATTTTGCTCATCTAATACAAATTTACAGTCTCAAAACATCATGTAAGGGTAAAATTCTGACAAAACTGTTTTCATAGCCCTATTTTGTGGTAAAGAATGAACCATATATCTAAATTTAGATTTATGACTTTCAGGCTGAAAAGCTCAACCCCAGCTCATCTCGATAAACTGCCAAAGTACGACCAAGCGTTTTCTGGAATAACCTTAAAGGGTCGTTCATCAAAAATGTTGTCACTCTTACAAATTTTGAATAACAGCTGGTTTCCTGATGGTATTCAATTGATCCTCAAATTCTTGCTTTTTGTTGAAGATACTGTAACCAAGTCTAACAGTACACATTATATCGTACATTACATCTTGATGAACACAGACAGTGTGCATGTTGTACGTGTACGTGAACGTGGATTCTAAATACGAATCATACTGTAGGTACGATACATTTTGATTGTGGATGTGATTTTTTTTCTAATGGCAGCTCTCTATGAGAGCATTCAGATGACAACAGATGGTACTAAAAATTAGGACAGTACAAAAGATGAGAGAATAATCTCAAGTTGAGAATCTACACTGTACATGTATGAACACTGATTCCATCACTGCCACTGCCCTCTCTCTCTGTGGTGCCACTGTGCACGCATGCCCCTTCAATTTTCTGACATATTTCTGTGTCGTTTTTACATGCAACAACATGAGACAAGCAATCAAACGCACATGGCGACTCCCCCCATCTGCTGTGGACTCCCCGGCTACGCACCCTTGGTATGAAATGAGACATATGGATCAAAAATGGGGCCTGGAGTAGGTTACGGAGTCAAAGTACAATCATCATCACCAATACACAAGCTGCAAAGAAGTCTGCACTCAGCAGTCTCTCACTTACCAGTAGGTTATCTGGTC
The DNA here is from genome assembly GCF_040938485.1 of Diadema antillarum. Lineage (NCBI taxonomy): Eukaryota > Metazoa > Echinodermata > Echinoidea > Diadematoida > Diadematidae > Diadema > Diadema antillarum. The sequence goes on along the minus strand of NW_027271529.1, from coordinate 593,011 downwards.
CCACTATGGTGTCATCATTGTCCATATCATCTTCATCAATAACCTGCCGATAACAATAAAAGGGAGGCAAATAAAAAATTAATAGCAATTAATACAACTGTATGTGCAACTTACACTATATTGTGCCAAATCCAGTTTGTAGAGCGCTCAGGGTGCATACGTACATTGTACTATCATTGAACATGAACGAGTCATCAACAGAACAGAATGTTGCCAAAGTTTACAGAGTGTTGATGAACATGTTTCTTCTATATTTATAACACCCCGATGATGCATACTAGAAAAGCACTCTGAGAGCGCAGACCTCTGCCAAACAGTTATTTTCCAACGATGATCTTGCTCTTCCCAAAGAGATTTTTCTCCTCTCCACCACTGGAGAAAGCTCTTTGGGCTCTTCCATAGAGATCAGTGATTTCCACCCATAGGTATACATGCTGAAAAATCGCCCAATTTCCCAATATAGAAGCCTTTGTTACGTCATAAACCTTCAGCTGCACAGCGCGCGCCTCGCTCTAGCAGAAACTAGAGCACGCACTTTAGTGCGCATTAGAAAACCTCAAAAATGCGCAGCTTGAACTCCCAAGTTCATTGACCCTACCTGTCAAAATATTCAAAATCCTTCATAAATTCCCAAAAAAAATTCTCAGATCACTACCAAAATTTAATCATTTGTTACTTGTGTCATTCTCAACCTTTCCTCTTAGTTTCATCAAAATCCGTTAACTACTTCTCGAGTTATTTTGCACACGGACAAACAAACAAACCAACGGTAACGAAAACATAACCTCCTCCCTTGGCGGAGGTAATAAAGGATGGTAGGGAAGGGTATGTTTGATGCTCTGCTTATATAGACATACAGTTTAATATCACTTGAGCATCCAATGTAAAACATTGTATTTGTCAGCATATGAACAATATATGAAAGTCTGTACTGAAAAGCAAAACTAATCAGTCTCTCTTCTGACGGTTAAAACTCTCTATTCAGATTATGTGTAATTGACTGAGTACATGTATCATACCTGTTTGACTTTTGTTTCACAAGCAAACTACAAACCTTGCATATCTTTATAATATTTCATTAAATGTATCAGCAATTTTTTGCTCTTTCTAATGAAATATGAGGGTCTTTTTACTGCATACATTTCTTTAATATGACACTACAATTTACATGACTTGATTTTCATTTTCTTGCTTCATTTTGTATACTGACCATTTTGCTCTTTTTGAAATTTTAGCATGTTGCAAGCCCAGAATCTGAGAATATTGCAGAAATTGAATATGCGCGGAGCGCACACGATGAGTACGTAGTACGCAATATTTTGCTGCTTATCTCTCTTTGTGCTGCTTACATTCAATGTTCTCTCTCATGCTTTGCACACAAATATTTAAAGTACCTGGTAGTTTGATGTTTCTTATGTCATGCACATGTTTTGCACATTTTTGAATACTTTTACTTTGAGCTTGTTGCAAATTCTTGAGGATGTTGCATAGCATGTTGCTGGCTTTTTAGGATGTTGCACAAGAATTTTAGCATGTTGCAGCGACATGCTAAAACCCCTCATGGACCACCCTGCATGTACATGTTATATTTTCATACTTCTATTGTTCTAAGACGAAAATGTGAACACAGTTCACAGTACTCTCCACTGCTTACATGTGTACATATCTGTCAAGTGCATAATTTCTATAAAAAGCGTTCTGATAATCTCCACCCCCCCCCCCCATCCCTATAAGCATGCATAATTCACAACAATCATAGGCCTATACTGCACAGTTGTACATGCACATTTGCCATATTTCACAGGGTGGGTTGTTATTGCATTTTTGTGAGCTGACTGATACTTGAAATATTAACAACTCATTAAAATACTGTGTTGGAAGGTAGGCCTCGGGGCGTGTTAATGTGGCAAGATATTATTTTTGTTGTGTAACAAACTACACACCAAACACACTCTCGTCATACAGCCATATTCCAACGCCTTGAGTTATGACTCCACTCGACAATTACTAATTGTAATAATGGGCGTTGACAACAGAATATTTAAGGTTTCAATACTATACACGCTTTATTGTCGTGTACCTCATTATATCACACGCAGGTGATGATTATAGGGTATTTCCCCCAGAATATGAATCAATCAGGGTATTGGTTATTTACGACTCTCCATGAGCAATCACACCAAATTATATTTGGTCAAAACGTTTAAAAGGAGGTCTTGAAATTGAGGGGACATACATGTGGTTATAATTATTAGGAGCGGTAATACATATAAAAGGGTGCATAAGTTACGAACCACCGCGACAGTCCTAACAGAGTCCCTAGTCAGCTAGTCGCTTCCAGGGTGAAACAGCGGCCACGTCACTCTCCAAGGGGACCTCGATCGCGATCGCGAACTGCAGTGCGCACTGCCACGATGAGCTCCGGGTCGAGATGCTGACGTGTACACGCACTGTCTGGAACGGGACCGGTGTTCGCCGCCTCGTCGTCGCCCGGCACTCACATCAATAGCGTTGACATCGATTGTTACGGATGCGATCCCACTTGGAGATTCACAATAAATTTACGCTAATTCGTCGTGAGCTGAACATGGATGAAGTTCATCCTTAGTCATTGACGACGGGGTTGACGATGGGAGGAGATGCGAGATGATGAGCTTTGATGCAAGCCTCATGCAGCGTCCGCAAATATGACAGGAAGGCAACTCCTCTTCATAACAATTGTTCCACAACTATTTAGAATTAATGTTGCTTGAAAAATGCACCTCACCGATGTGGTGTATTGTATGAACTCCAAGAATTATAGTACAATGTAAAACTGACTCAATACGGGATGGACTTGACTCTGGAAAGTATAATATTACATCTCCCCTTTGTATCGGACGCAGGAGAGCGATGGTCTATGTCCATCTCCTTTGGAGGTCGAGGAGCCAGAGTGAGAGAAAAAGCTATGTCCACGGTTAATGTTAGGGAAAAGGGGGCTACGTGGCAAGTATTATGGGACAAGCCTACGTGTACCTTTTACATAACTGTGGTCAAAGGACTGGTCAGCAAAAATTAGCTCTTTTGTTTCTTTTTGCCATCGGGGAGCGTCCGGAGAGAGTGACATGATTATACCGATAAAAATAGCTCCCTCTCTCGGCCGGTGACTTATTGTCAATCTAACGGGGTACGTGCTGCTACAAGGAATCCCCCCCTAGTACGTAAGTCCTGACCAGCACTGACGTACGACAAAAGAAAAAAGAACTGTATGTACACCGTCTTACTACCTGCCAAAAACACAATATCAATACAATGATCATGTATACCATTGAGGACGGTATGCAGGTTGTTTTAAAGCTAACAAAACTTATTGTAAAATACTGTACATAATAATATGCTATGAGGTCGATCTGACTGAACTGTGTGTTGGTTCAACGGCCTCAAGCACGGACCATGCATTATAGCACGGACTCGATAATAATACAACAGGTAAACATTTGTAACGGAAAGTACAAACAAAGCATATTGGCCAAGTATGACACAAAAAAAGTGTATGTCATGTTGCTCGTGTCGTTCTGCGATGGCAGCCCCTAAGCGTTATACAATGTACTACATTTAGAGTATCGCAGAAAGCACACAAAGTAATATACATGTACGATAAAAAATACGAAAACTTAGTGTATCTGGTTGCAGTGAATCCGCCCGTGGTAAGTTTTCCTTCTACGGGGGTAACTCTGAGATCACGCAAAAGAAACTTAGGATGATAACAAATTATCACACACACACACACAAAAAAAAATCTGTACAAACTGTATACGGCCAAGGCGGACACATATAACATACATACTAATTACCTATGACAGTCACATAGTATTCACATTAATTAATTAAATCTGCCTTAAAACCTCGACATCATCAAGAGTGATGGCAGACGCCTCGTAACTAAATGAAATAACGTTATCCTAACGATACCACATAACGCGCCGGCCACCTGACGTGGCGCCCCGATCTCGTTTGTCGGACCGGTGGATCCGACTTCGCAGCGGGCGTATCCGACGCCGTCGACGTCGCTGGGGAAGATTCGAGTGGGGAACGCGTTGTGTCGCGAGGCACTACTACATCGTCCGGCGCGCTGCTGCTCTCGACATGCGCGACTTTTAAGCGATCGACGCTCACCTGCTCTTTCTTGCCATTGATTTCGAGTGTGTAATGCCTAACGTTGCGTCGCAACACTTTGTAAGGCCCATCGTAGGGCTGTTGCAAGGGCTTGCGAACTCGATCAACACGGACAAAAACATAAGAACAAGTGTGCAGGTCTGTCGGCACGTGAGTAGTCGTGTGTTGGGAGCGAGGCGGAGTAGGTGTGAATTGAGACATGTGGTTACGTAATCGAGAAACATAGTCGCTCGGGTCGACAGTGGTCTGCTGAGGAGCAACAAACTGAGCGGGCAAGCGCAGTGTCGTGCCGTAGACGAGTTCGGCTGGGGAGCACTTGAGGTCATCTTTGACAGTAGAGCGAATGCCCAATAAGATGATCGGGATATGCTCAGTCCAGTGAGAGGGGTCGTTCTTTGCTTTTAGTGCAGCTTTCATCTGGCGGTGAAATCTCTCTATCATCCCGTTTGCTGCCGGATGATAGGCGGTAGTGCGAATCCTAGTCGTGCCTAACAACCGCGTTAATTGCTCAAATAGGCGTGATTCGAATTGAACTCCACGGTCTGTGGTGACCATTTCCGGCGCGCCGTGCACTGCTACCCATCGTTCGACAAACACTTTAGCTACCGTCTCTGCTGTTATGTTGGGTATGGGCACTGCCTCGGGCCACCTCGTATATCGATCTATACAAGTGAAAACGTATGCATTGCCCTGTGAAGTAGGCAGTGGTCCTACTAAATCAATATGAACATGCGCAAATCGAGCGTCAGGTGTACTGAATGTGCCGAGAGGAGCTTTGACGTGTCTATGAACTTTAGACTTCTGGCAAGGAATGCACTCGCGTGCCCACTTTCGAACATCTTTGTTGATGTTTGGCCACACGAACCGAGAAGTGATAGCTAGTTGGCTGGCTTTAACACCAGGATGAGATAAGCCATGGACTGAGTCAAATATCGCGCGCCTGTGGGATTGAGGAACGTACGGACGTGGCTTTTGGGTTGACATATCACAAATAATCTCACCACCAGTAGAAATGAGAGGCAAACGTTCGAGTTTAAGGCTAGTACGTGGGTTTCGCAGCTCTGCTTGCAACTCGTCATCGCACTGCTGTGCTTGTGCCATCGATGCGTAGTCTACTGTTTCAGTCGTGTGGAGCGCGTTTACCGCAGGGCGGGAGAGCATGTCGGCTACTACATTTTCTGCCCCTTTTACGTGCCGAATGTCGGTAGTAAACTGGGATATGTAGTCAAGTTGCCGTACTTCGCGCGGGCTGTGACGGTCTGGCTTTGCATTGAACGCGTAAGTCAGGGGTTTGTGGTCTGTATATACACAGAAGTCACGGGCATCAAGCATGTAACGAAAATGCTTGATAGTCAAGTAGATAGCAAGTAACTCTCGTCCGAAAGTACTGTACCTCGTCTCCGCTGCGTTCAACTTGCGAGAGAAAAAGGCGATTGGCTGCCAGGCCCCGTCAGTCAGTTGCTGTACCACGCCCCCGACTGCTCTGTCGGACGCGTCGACCATGATACTCAACGCTGATTGGGTAGAAGGGTAAGCCAATAGTGTGGCCTGTGCAACTTTCTCTCTGATTTCGGCGAATGCCACGTCGCATGCTGGTGTCCAGTGCAGTGGTTTTCGTGAGCGTGTTGCACGATTCCGGAGGAGGTCCGTGAGCGGTGTCAATGTTTCTGCGCAGTTTGGGATAAACCTACGGTAGAAATTGACCAGGCCTAAGAATGCACGCAGCTGCTTGACCGAAGTGGGCGTGGCGCATTGACGTATGGCTTCAACCTTTTCGGGCAGTGGGCTCACACCTTCGCTATTGATGCGGTGGCCCAAGAAATCGAGCGAGTCTCTCCCGAATTCACATTTGCTTGCGTTTACTACTACGCCGTACTCTTGCAGTCTTGCGAAAAGCAAACGCAGATGGCGCTCGTGTTCTTCGTGATTCGCGCTTGCCACGAGGAGGTCGTCTATATATGCATAAACGAATGTGAGGCCACGAAGAACTTGGTCAATAAACCGCTGAAATGTCTGAGCTGCGTTGCGTAACCCAAATGGCATACGCAAAAACTCGAATAGGCCAAATGGTGTGCTAATCGCAGTTTTGCAAATGTCATCAGTCTCTACTGGGATCTGATGATACGCCCGTACCAAGTCTATTTTCGAGAAAACGCGCTTGCCGTGCAAATTCGAGGCGAAGTCCTGAATGTGAGGGACGGGGTAACGGTCGGGGATAGTTGCCTTATTCAAGGCGCGATAGTCTCCGCACGGCCGCCAATCCCCTTCAGTGCGTTTGGGCACCATGTGTAAAGGTGACGACCACGGCTTGTTGGACGGCCGCACAATGCCGAGCTCGAGCATGTGTTCGAACTCGCGTTTGGCCACGGCTAGTCGGTCAGCTGTCAGTCGTCGTGGTTGTGCACTAACGGGTGGTCCCTTTGTCTCGATATGGTGTGTGATGTTATGTCGAACGTCGCTCTCTTTGTATACCGGTTTGGTTATGTCACTGAAGTCGGTCGTAAGCATGCATCGGTATGGGTCGTTGTCATCGTCGGCTGTCATATGTAAGCCGACGGGGTTGAGTCCGACGTTAACCGCAGTCTGTCCTGTGACATGCAAGTTTGTTACTGTGTCCATCAGTCGTCGTTGTTGGACATCGACCAAAAAGTGGAAGTGATGCAAGAAATCGGCACCGAGTATCGGTGTAGCCACATCGGCAATTATGAAAATCCATCTAAAATTACGGCGCAAACCTAAATCTAATGTTAATGAACGTTGGCCATAAGTGGCTATTTGGGAGCTGTTTGCCGCTCGCAAGTGATAAGAGGATGGATACTTTCGCTCATGTTTGCCGGGTGGAAACACCGACACTGCGGCACCAGTGTCAATCAAAAATTGCTGTTGCGTATTGTTGTCAGTGACGTAGAAGAGGCGACTGTTGCTGAGGGAACCAGTCGGGGTCGTCGCGCCTACCCGCTGGTCGCGTCGTTTCCCTTGTAAAAACAAGGTTGAGTGCATCGATGGGCGTTTGCACCAAATCGGTAGTGGTAAAAGCATAGCTGCTGTGTATCAGCTCTGGGCTGATCACTTGACGCTGCCGCCGCAGCGTTCGCTCCTTGGCTTTGCTGGTCGTGCTGGCCGTTGTGTTGCGAGGGGGTCTTAGCGCCCCTGCCTGCCGTGCTACGGCTGCGACTACGTCCCCGCTGCTGCATCTTTTTGACGCTAAACGTCAGATCAATCAACGCACGCTTTACTTCGGCAAGCTCGCTCGTTAGCTTTGCCAACGTCGCTGGAGGCGTAACCCCTCTCGAATTTCCCCCACTACTGCTAACTGGTGCTATTATCGGAGGGCTAGCTGTCATTGTATTGACACCCGGTACGTGGGCATCAACGATCCGATCCGCGAGCTCGGCCAACTCCTGCAAAGTTAGGGCGTCAGAAGTAGATGCTAAGATTAGTCTAACATTTTGGGGGAGTCTTTGCAGAAACAGCTGCTTCAGAATACCCTTTTCTAGCGTTTGATCGCCTACCAGCTGTTCCATTCTCCGCAGCAGCTGAGAAGGTTTACGATCGCCGAGTTCCTCCTCAGTTAGGAGTCGCTTAACGCGGCGCTGTTCAGATTCGGACATTCGCGCTATGAGAGTTTGTTTCAGTTTGGTATATTGGTTGGCAGACGGTGGGTTAACAATTAAGTCACGCACATCCTGCGCCACTTCGGGTGACAATGCGGCGATAACATAGGCGTATTTTGTCTCCTCTTTAGAAATGCCGCGCGTGCTAAACTGTGCCTCCGCTTGTGCGAACCAAATTTGAGGGTCGTTTGCCCAAAATGGGGGCAATTTGATAGAAACTGTGCCTATGAGTGAGCGTTCCTCGGGCTCTTTTGCAGGCGAGGCCGCTGGGGATAGAGTTTGCTCCGCACTTTCGGTAGCCATGGTTACAATCTCTTCACGCAAGAATAAAATCGCCTAACGAGGGCGCAAGGTCCTGACCGGAGTGTTATGTGGTATCGGTCACTGCCGCAGCAATTTGCTACTGAATACGAACTATTAGGCCCACAAACAATCGTGAATAATTTGCAAACTTAACAGACAGCAACATACATATTACGTAAGCATAACACAAAATTGCCAACCTATGTAGTATGAGCCTATATAGTAGCAAGAATATGCTCAGATAGTATGGTTCACACTAAGTGCGTGTGTGGTTGTCAACTACAACATGGGTATTATAAAGTCATATTATCAAATGGAGTGGAATCACACCTCTTTTAGATCACGTCGGGGTCACCACTTTGTTGGAAGGTAGGCCTCGGGGCGTGTTAATGTGGCAAGATATTATTTTTGTTGTGTAACAAACTACACACCAAACACACTCTCGTCATACAGCCATATTCCAACGCCTTGAGTTATGACTCCACTCGACAATTACTAATTGTAATAATGGGCGTTGACAACAGAATATTTAAGGTTTCAATACTATACACGCTTTATTGTCGTGTACCTCATTATATCACACGCAGGTGATGATTATAGGGTATTTCCCCCAGAATATGAATCAATCAGGGTATTGGTTATTTACGACTCTCCATGAGCAATCACACCAAATTATATTTGGTCAAAACGTTTAAAAGGAGGTCTTGAAATTGAGGGGACATACATGTGGTTATAATTATTAGGAGCGGTAATACATATAAAAGGGTGCATAAGTTACGAACCACCGCGACAGTCCTAACAGAGTCCCTAGTCAGCTAGTCGCTTCCAGGGTGAAACAGCGGCCACGTCACTCTCCAAGGGGACCTCGATCGCGATCGCGAACTGCAGTGCGCACTGCCACGATGAGCTCCGGGTCGAGATGCTGACGTGTACACGCACTGTCTGGAACGGGACCGGTGTTCGCCGCCTCGTCGTCGCCCGGCACTCACATCAATAGCGTTGACATCGATTGTTACGGATGCGATCCCACTTGGAGATTCACAATAAATTTACGCTAATTCGTCGTGAGCTGAACATGGATGAAGTTCATCCTTAGTCATTGACGACGGGGTTGACGATGGGAGGAGATGCGAGATGATGAGCTTTGATGCAAGCCTCATGCAGCGTCCGCAAATATGACAGGAAGGCAACTCCTCTTCATAACAATTGTTCCACAACTATTTAGAATTAATGTTGCTTGAAAAATGCACCTCACCGATGTGGTGTATTGTATGAACTCCAAGAATTATAGTACAATGTAAAACTGACTCAATACGGGATGGACTTGACTCTGGAAAGTATAATATTACATCTCCCCTTTGTATCGGACGCAGGAGAGCGATGGTCTATGTCCATCTCCTTTGGAGGTCGAGGAGCCAGAGTGAGAGAAAAAGCTATGTCCACGGTTAATGTTAGGGAAAAGGGGGCTACGTGGCAAGTATTATGGGACAAGCCTACGTGTACCTTTTACATAAACCGTGGTCAAAGGACTGGTCAGCAAAAATTAGCTCTTTTGTTTCTTTTTGCCATCGGGGAGCGTCCGGAGAGAGTGACATGATTATACCGATAAAAATAGCTCCCTCTCTCGGCCGGTGACTTATTGTCAATCTAACGGGGTACGTGCTGCTACAACTGCATCCTGTAACACAATATGTTGTATGTTGAACAGAAATATCACCTCCTAGTCACAAACTATTCTCCTGAAGATGGAACATATACATTTGTACTGTTCGTTTATTTTTCATTCTGCCACTGTGGTACTCGATCACAAGTTAAGCCACTTGTGAAATTTGTCACACAAGTCCTAAATTTACAAAGTATTAATTAATACAAACAAAATACAATAACGCATGTAATAACGCGTGTAATTACATGTACAATGGTACAGTACACATCCCCATATACATGTATATCAACTCAATCTCATCTGGAGGGCATGGATATATCCAAGTGTAAGCTTATCATTCCCAGTCGACAAAGTTGTAAACATTTTTAGTACTCTACCCTCTAGACTAGCTAAAGAATAATAACATGACCTCAAGGACGGTTGGAAAAGTTTGAGCAAAGTTTGTTTCCATCAGTCAAGATTTGTGTAGGCTGAAGAGAGGCCTTCTACAAATACAGTCGTACCATTGTACAAGATGCGTACACTACACAATGGCAAGATACAAAATGAATTGTTTAAGATGGGGGGGGGGGGAATTGCTCTCACACACTGGCTCCTAGCCAAAGGTTGTTTGCTTCCGATTCTAATAATCAAATTTAAAAAAAATGGAAAATGAGAAAAGCAATCCTTCATCTTGTCCATTGCCTTCTACAGTATACTACACACTGAGCAGGAAAACATGCTTCTGTTCATGTGTGTGCAGTTTGACATGATTGCCTGGCGCATGTACTCTACAATGTACATTAAAATGCTCTGTGGTATTCAGCAAGTGAAGTACAATGTACATATGTTTTCGATGAATAATAACTATGAATCATTTAGTTTCCTTTGTAATTCTCAGCTGGAGTGTGAAATTGTAAATGCATAAATCACATTGGTGTGTTTCATCAAGCATACTTTCATCTTCAGGTCTTTCGCTCTTTGTTTCTCTAATTTCCCGACAAATTGTCCACTCATGTTATCAAGGATGGCAATTGACTGTGATGGTTAGCTTTTAACCAAAATATAGCAAATTAAACTGAATAATAATCTCTTTGATATCTATTAAAAATCATGTATGAAGACTACAAGCTTTTCCTTTTTTTTTTTTTTGGGGGGGGGGTTGTTTTTTCGTCGTTGCTGTTTTTTCACGATGACTTTGTGAGTCAGTTCATTGGAAAATAGTGTGCGGATAGCGTCACAGCACCTGGATTAGAAACGAAAGTCACAAGCTGTCAGCCTCTTCCGTTATTTTAATGATGGACTTTGATCCTTAATGAAACGTTACCATCTGCAAGTATGTCGGATATCCATCCCACAATGGCGGCTCTTGCTGTCAACTACAGGTTTGAAACTCTCTCAATACTCGTACCTCCTTGGTATAATTACAAATGTACCAACATAAAAATCCTCTTGTCATGAGCCTCATTCACACTGGACTTTATACCATGTATTTAGTTCTTGCATCACCATGACAACACTGCTTCCGTTTTTTCCTCTCTAATTTTGGCCATCGTTCACACTCGCCAAAAAAACCAACAATACAAATTAACTTTTTAACAGTATACAACTGTATTCAAACTTCCAAAGGTAGTGATATGTCAGATACATGAAACATGAGGGGCCATGCTACAAATTTTCTATGTTGCCACTAATAGCCATTAAAGGACAAGTTCACCTTCATAAACATAAGGATTGAGAGAATGCAACAATATTAGTAGAACACATCAGTGAAAGTTTGAGGAAAATTGGACAATCGATGCAAAAGTTATGAATTTTTTAAATTTTTGTGTTGGAACCGCTGGATGAGGAGACTACTACAGCTTGTGAGTCATATGCGTACAACAGTATAAAGAAAATGTAAAAGAAAATTCAACATATTTTCACTTTTTTTGCATAATAAAAGAGCACTTGACTTGCCTCTTTCTAAAGGCAGGGGGAATAATATTACCCATAACATTTGTCGGTAACAAGTCAGGGGAATGTGTACTTTTTTCAAAAGACGGAATTTTGTGAAATTCTCTTTATATTTTCCTTATATTGTTGTACGCATGTGACATCTACGTTATTCATACACTGCAGTAGTCTTCTCATCCAGCGGTTACTGCACAAAAACTTCAAAAATTCATAACTTTTGAACGGATTGTCTGATTTTCCTCAAACTTTTAATGATGTGTTCTATTAATATTGCTACATTCTCTCAATCCTTATGTTTATGAAGGTGAACTTGTCCTTTAAAGTCACAATTTGCATTACTAGAATACACTATGTGTTACACAAGCTCAAACTGGATACCCATAGTAGAACCTGCAGTTTATGTTACAAAGATTTTTTTTCTTTCTTTTTTCTTTTTTCCTCCCATTTCACAAGATTTAAAAGAACTTTCACTGTTTCCCCCTAGGGGTATTCAGGCTTTGGTGTGCACAAAAGATGTTGTTGGCTTGAGATCTGGAGGTTTTGCACTGTTGTGGCTCAATTCAAAGGGTCTGGGCAATATGTTTACAGTACTTTCTGTTACCGGTCTTAGCTCGACTTCAAAGGGAGCACCGGTGAAGTCAGACATTGTATTGTGTACAGCAAAAAATGGGTGGGAAGGCAACTATGTGTATTCAAACAGCCCAGGTTGTGTTTGCTCGTCAAGAAGACAATCTCAACAGCTTTACAACTTTACAACATGTAGTTGAGAGCAGATATTGAGGAAGATGAGAATATTAAACCCTCATGCAGTGTGACTTTGGCCGTTTCATTTCGAATATGTATGCTGCATACTTTTGTACATTGCACCTTAAGTGTACAACTACACACGCCCTTTATCTCTCTTTTTCTCTAGCTGGTTAGCTCTAATGTATTTCAGTGGCTCCAGTTTGAGTTTTCACATTTCAAGTTAATTTTCAGATATGTAAATGAAAGGCAGAATATTTGTGACTGCCATAATCACATCTCATCCGGATATTTACTATGAATATCATGCCACCTTCTATCAGATAAACACTGAATATAAAAAATATTAATTCCATACAAATATCAGCTACATCCTCATTTGATAGCAATCACTTACTACCATCATCCTTTTAATTTAATACAATTAGAATGTTTTAATGATACTTTTCCTTTATTGCATATTTTTGTAAAAATGGTATAATATGCATGTTTGCATGTACAATATAATTTCACTTCATCAAAATCACATCATCTCACTAAGACAATTTTGGTCCAATTCCTCACGTAATAGAGAAATGCATCAATTTCATTAATTTCGTACATTTAAGCACAGCAAACTCAATGATATGCAAAGCATGTACACCACATGTACTACATCTGTACTTCCAGAGTGCTCTGAATGCTGCTGTACATTGGTGATCATAACTGAGTTTATCCGAGCGCTTCAGGGTCCGATTGTCTGCTCATACAGAGTTTACAGAGCTTCAGGAGCTCTCCTGGAGCATATACTGTAAAACACAATATATTCGTGGCATGAAAATTTCATGACTTGGAGCCAACGGTCTTTCTCGCACCATGAAATTCTAGCAACTCGCCACTGGCATTCACTGCATATTGTGTAGGCAAGAACTTTTGCTTGCATTTTAATTTTGCGAATATTACCACTCGGGAAAATTGCATAATTAAAATGCGCGCAAACATTCTTCGTTTTACAGTACTTTATAATGCCATGTACTAATATGGTGCTGGACCGCGTTCGAGCCCTCAAAGGTAAACTGAACCGAACCATACCGAACCGAACCATACCATACCATTCCAGATTGGAAGCATTCGAGAGCTCTATATGGAAATATCATACAGTACCTCATGAGCTATTTTTGGACTCCAGTCAGAGGGAGTCACAATTTGTGTAGCAATCAACACGTTCACTTTGCATGCCTACACTACAGATATGTACAAGTGTCCCTAAAAAACAGAATCAATTCTCTGTATGACGTAGTGTGTGTTACTCGCATTCTTCTCATGCTAACCTCTGGTATGCTTTGCTTTTAGACCACTCTACGTTCGTGCGCTCTCTGGCACAGTATGGCAAAATACGGTACATTTTGGGAATGTTCAAGCACTCCTATGGCATGGGTCCAATATGAGAGCACTCGAATGCACCCTATGAGTATAATGTCCTATTGAAGCATGGCTGTACTGAAACAATCTTTACAACCCTGAATTAGAACCTGTGCTGTCCACTTGACTTTCAAATTAAAATTCAAAAAGCCAGCTGGTTATATGGACAAAGCTTTTACTCTTGAATATTGCAATTCAACAAAGGGCACTCACCAGGGTTTTGGGCTTGTCCATACAGTCCAGACATTGTCGACGCCACGGTCTCCAAAACAGAAATCCCAGCAGGTACAGCATGAACATTGACGTCTTCAGGTACGTTGAGAAGAAGGGCTTGTTATACCCAATGTCCATGAAAATGAACTGCATGGTGAGGACAATGATTTTAATAATAAGGTTATATGTCGCTTATCATCATCAGCAGTTTGTACAAAAACTTTTGAGATGGTAGTAATGAGGTAGAGGGGGTTAACTGATGTTCATTACATATATGAGCAGGGAATGATACTAAAACATTTAAAATGGATTGACTGAATGTAGCAAAATTAGAACACATCAGTATTAAAAGTTTGAGGAAAATCAGACGACCTGTTCAAAAGTATGACAAAGTTCTGGCGCTGCCATCGCTGGATGCAAAGACTACATACATTGTACAACAGTTTCTAACATCACTGTAGGACGATATAAAGAAAAACGAAAGACTTCCACAAACCTCACGTTTCATGAAAAGTGTTCACTCCATTATTCTTGCAACTGATAAATGTTTAGCATTATATAAAAACCTTCCTGCTGAAAGAGGTATAGTCAAGTGCTCTTTCATTACGCTAGAGAATGAAAATGAAATTCTCTACGCATCACATTTTCTTTTTCTTTCTATTGCTGTCCTCATGTCTGAATTGCAGCATCACAAATAGTCTTCTTATCCACTGATGACAGCACACAGATTCAACCAAAACTGTAACAAGATGTCTTAACTATGTAACGGATGGTCCACTTTTCCTCTAACTTTCTCAGTGCGTTTTCTGGGATCACTGGAATGGTCACGCACCTTAGGGTCCATCAATAAAGACATACAGTTTGTACGTATGTACATGTACAATAGTGTATAAATGCCTACATTTGTATAACTGGCCCAGTACACACGGGATACCTCCAAAATAATCTGAAGCTCGGATTTCTAACAATAGACTCGATTGGTTCCATAAAGGGAATGAATTCACATTCTTGGCATTCTTCTTATAAAAGAAGAAATATATGCCACTAGCCAGACCTAAAAGTTAATATAAAACAGAATACGCCATGTCTTGGATCTTGCCAAATCAAGCAATGTCGCAACAATTTCAAGGGAGTGAAACTGAAGCAAGATTTTCAAGAAGGTGGAATGAATAAAGTTTGATAATCATCACAGGTACTATTTCCACCACAATCCTGTACAATGTAAAACTGTACACACTGCATGTTCATGGTACATTAATTTTTGCATATTTTGCACTACTTTTGGCTAGCGTGATTTCTGCAAACCGCGAAATTATCTGCACGATTTTGAATAGGTTGAATTGTGCACTTTGTGTGTGATTCGTCCCTCCCTGGCAGGAGTGTGTGTGTGTGCACTTGTGCCCTATTAGGCCAAGTAAAAAAAGAAACCAGTTTCTCGTCCTCGCGCGCATCGATTTTGGCCGCCGCATCGATTTTTTTACTATTTACTATTTTCAAAATGGCGCTGAAAATACCAAGAAATTCATAATTCTCGTCCCAGCCCGCTCTCCGCCCGCATCGATTTTAAGTTGCCGCATCGACTTTTTTGATATTTACTATTTTTTCGGCCGCCGAAAAAACAAATCGACAATTCACCTACCAATCGTGATGTCTCATTACTAATTACGCCTTGCGTCCTCTACTTAGCTGGAGTACAGCTGTAGCTTCTGTAGTGCGTATGTAATAACGCATGCATTTCACACTGCGAGCTCGGCAGGAATGACCCACAAAGCAGTCGAACTGTAGTTTGATGGGCGCACGGGCCTGGACTGCATGCACGATGTACAGCGCACTCGGTACGTCGTGAACGCGATAGCGGCAAAATTTTTTTTTTTGCAAACAATCGCTGATATTCCACGCATATTTCGCGCATTGTTCGTATTTTTCCCCGTTTCTCATATTTTAAGCGGATGAATTGTACTGTACAAATGCTTGTGAGGATTGTATCGAGTTTGTATGTATACATTTTCATGTCATTTTGACTATGTGCATGTGTGTGCAGTGTCGGAAGGTACGGTGCCAGTGCAGTGGCCGTGCCGGCCGCGTATGCGTCGGTGTTTGTAGCTGTCAGGGTCCCCATCCCCCTGGTCTGTCACTCGGCTGTCTGCACGCACGCATGAACACATTCGAATGTGTAGAGGCCCAAACACTCTGCTCTGTAACGTTGCATCTGACGGCGATGTATTGTTCTATTTTGAAGAGAAAATGAATGCGCTTTTCCAGCAAATGTAGAATTAATGGGTGTATCTACAAAATAAATAACTTTTCCACGGATTCTGGTTTGTCTCGTATTTCTGCGGGATACTTTTCTTTACGATGTAAATTCACGGACACGGCCGTGAGTCGTATCACCTGTAAACTGTAGTGTGATACAATCATTCATCATCCAAATGAGTGATTATCAAATGTCTTTTTAGAACATGAAGAAACATCTTTAAATGTTTAATGCTATAATGCCATATCAGTATCATTTTGACATCCATCTGCAATTGTACCAGCCAGTTTCCAGTTGAATGTGCTACAATTGTGCTGTGAAGAGATGCAGATACATACCAGCTGTGTGGACAAAAAAAGTCACGAACACCAATGATAAATAAAGCAGTGTTTTGAATATCATGGAATTTATTTCAGTCGTACTCGTATATTTGTTGATAGAATGTTTTATACCTGTTTCAATTAATAGCACTATTCATCAGAATTGCAAGTACACTGGTATCACAAATGCCATTACAACACTAAATACCAGAAGCGGATCTAGAGGGGGGGGGGGGGTTGGGTTGCAACCCCCCCCCCCAAAAAAAAAAAAAAAAAAAAAAAATCCGGGGACCATTTTTTTTAAATCTTATCTTTTTTTTTAAACTTGTAATTTAATTTTTTTCTATTTATGTATTGCACATGGCAATGACCTCTATACCAAAAATAGTGGTGTTTTAGATGCAAGAAAACGCCATTTTCACACACAGATTTTCAAAAATTCTCCCTACTGTGGGAGGGGGGACACCCCCCTCCCACACCTTCCCCCCTCGCTCGCTCCGCTCGCTCGGGCTCGGTCGCTACGCTCCCTCGCATACCGCCCCAACCCCCCCTTTATAAAAAGCTAGATCCGCCCCTGAATGCCAGTATTAAGATGGTCATTTTCCCTTGACATCTGTAGTGGAAAGAAAAAACAAATTATGTATTTTTCACTGCATGCATGAAGTTTCATTTCAAGTATGGTACATATTATATCTATTTGTTTGAAAATGCACAGAGTGCAGGCAAGACCTACACTTCGGACCTGGGCCCCGTCTTATAGCCTTCAAATCGATCACAAGTCCCCAAATCAATCGCAACTTGCATTGCAGCACACACAAAACTTGTGAATGATTTCTATCACAAGTCTTTATAAGACACAGCTACCGGAGTGATATTTGAAGAGTTTGTTCGCAAAAACCGATAAGTCCATATTTGCTAAATGGAGATATTTGCGATTAAAGGTCAAGAAAAATAAAGAGAATAATAAGACATTTTTTGCTTCTTTTGACCATAACTTCAAAAATGTACCTTTATATGTAGTGACCAATATATCATTTAAAAGGTATTATTTTGTACTTTATGACAGAGACCGTACTTCAAAATCTGCAGAAATGGACTTATCGGTTTTTGCGAACAAACTCTTCATTTCATTTCGTAAATTGGATATAGAAAATAGTAAAGCCCTCTCTCGTTACCTTTCTCAGAATTACCGGACGAGAAACACATATTACTTTCATTTTGACAATCCTCGAAAAAATAGTAAGATATCAAATAGTAAGGACCTCCCTCGTCGCCTTGCTCAAAAAACCCGGACGAGAAACTACTTTCTTTTTTTACTTGGCCTTAGATATACTGTTTAATAGTGGTATTATAATAAACATATGAGTGCATGTCATAATATGCTGGTACATGCAGTTTCTGGCAGCCAATACATGATTAGAATGGATCAGGCAGCACATCAATTTTTATGAAGGGAAATGTCGATTCAAATTCTCCATCTTGTTTTTTGTGACTTGGATGAAAACGTGTACAGTACATTTCATAGGCAATTACACAGCATGAATTCAAGAACCTGCAAATACAGTGTATGTTTTGAGACTCTCAGCAAGAAAAATTAATCAAATTAGGTAAATTGTGCGCTCAAAAGGGTGGTCTTTTGAAATCTTTCCCATAGCTTTTTCTGATGCTCCACAGATTCTTTAAACTCTACATTACTAAAGCTGACTTCTGTTTTAGATAAATATACAGTGTACGGCAAAGGTACCAGATGAAATGTCAATTACATGCAGTGTTCACAGCTGCAATGGTAACAGCAAATTATTTCAAATTAGGACAATTTTCAATTTTTGAATTTCTGATCCTGCTGGGTTTATTTCATACATCAGTGATACTTGGGAGTACAAATGTATTGCAAGGAACTGCTAACTACAGAACAACAATTCAACAATATGCATCATCATCATCATCGCAATTAAAAGATTTTGTCGCATTTCTAGCAAAAATGTGCCAGGGTAAAGCAGTGCATTACAAATTCAATATATACCCAATATTGAATTACACCCTTGCACAGAACCTTGTAAATACAGTATACTTTTATAGCAAACCTCAACCATCAAATTGAGCAGATGCCATATAATGTATGAAAGAACATCCTTTATATTTGTACATGCGTATCTTCTGGAGGTTTTCTAGGAGAAATAAGCAGCAGCCACAAACTCACCCGCGTAATTTCTGAGGACACGACCCATATCACATCCACCAACAGCAGCATGAGGATTCCAATAGCCATGCGTTTGGGGCGGGTTAGTCCACTTGTAAGACTCATGGCTAAAACGGCAGCGCAATCCGGACATGTACAGCCACAGTCAGAGGGTACCTCAGCTCAGAAAGCGCTCGGGTCTTGATGCACTTCACACCGTTGCAATTGTGTCGTACCTAGAATAACAAGATGTGCACTGTATTTCATTTCAACAATTTTGGCTAAAATCACACTTAGCAGGGACAAAGCAAGTGTTATTTTCTACCTAAACAACATCCCGGAGCGCTCCTTGTACACAATACACTACTACAGTTCATTAAATAGAACCCTTCTGACACTAGACCTAGTCTATGCAGCTGTGGAAGCGTTCGGGCTGGTCGCAGTTACATGTAGTTTCTACCCAAACTTTTCAATTAAAAAAAGGTCAAAACAGTGTGTGGCCTACAGTTGTATGTGTGGCCTGTGGATTGCCTTACTTTATTATGTAATCCCAAGTTTTGCAACTTAGCAAGCATTAAGAGAGGTTGTTTTATCATGACTGAGGCAGCTAGTAAAATTGGAAGAAGAGTAGGAGTGGCACTTCTCGGCCGCCGCGCTCTGTGGAAGAAGCAGCTCGTATACCATACCGGACACAGTGTACGGTATGCAACACGAACAGCATCATTCATTTCATCGTGCGCTGCCCCCTTCTCTTTGCACACATCACGAACAAGAATTCCATTGAAATTCTGTAGTGTCACAGAGCACTCATAATCCCAAAATGTCATTTTCTTACCCAAACCCTCCACACTGTTGCCGCATGGTCTCGTCGCATCTAAAACTGTGACAGTAAATAGGACATTGCATCTGCTCATATCTTGGAAACACAGCTGTTTGTCTAGCGATATCCGGTCCACAGAGCTACTAGCGCTGTGTGTGATAAGCTAGCTTACCGTACCCTCGCGCGCAGATCGCCAGCGCAAGCAAGCATGATTATGGCTACATAGTATGTTCGATTTCCATACACTTGCTGGGCGCACTGAACTCCCGCGCGGTGTACCAGTACTCGTACGTACCACGTACTCGTCCTCTTGATCGATCGCACGTACGCAGTGTGCCGTGAGCACGCGCGATGGTTACAACATACAATGTACTAGTAATACTTAGCACATTCGCGATTTTGACTAGCGATTGCAATGTCGCGCGCCGTTGACTCTCCGTGCTATGACCCATTGAAAATTGACAGATGAAAGTTGTTGAAAGTTATCTCTAAAACCCATATTTTTTTTTATTGGAGTCCAATGTAAAACATATTTCACATTACAAATACAATAATTCAAACCGAGTTTCAAATGGCTTTAAAAATATGCAAATATAATAAAATATACAAAATATACAAAATAACTATTAATACAGTAAACAAGAATGGAATACGATTGATGAAAAGTAAAAAAGAAATATAAAAAAGTACAGAAATGTATGATAGGCTATACATGATATAGTAAAAAAAAAGCAAAGGAAGGAGAATATGACGAGAGAGAGAGAGAGGAGAGAGAGAGGACAAAAATGTCTAGAGAAGCTTTTTTGGTCAGATATTTTTCTGACAAACTGTTACAAGCTACTGAAATCCTTGTATCAGAGAACAACTTTGTCGGACAAAATGTTTCATGAAATGCCCCCTGGGGGTGTTTCATCAATATAGTCAGCGCTGACCAGCAAAATCCTTGGTTTTGATTGGCTGAGATGTTCTGGTCACTGACTGTTACCATGGTGATTGTCAGAAAATGACAACTTGTCAGCGCTGACTTAGTTGATGAAACACCCCCAGTAGTTTAAAAAAAAATAGGCAGGGTAATCAAGCAACGCGGTAGGGTGATCGTTTTTTCAGGGTTGGGGACAGGGGGGGGGGGTTGCCAATGGGGTGTGGGTCGATAATGTTATTGTTGTTGTTGATGATGATGATGATGATGATAATGATGTTGTTGTTGTTGTTGTTTTAAACAGATTTTTCCGATATTTCTCCGAGTTTTTCTTGATGAGCGAAACCCCGCCCCGCGGCCCCGATAAATACCTTAAAAAAGGAGAAAATGCAATGATACCACAACCAAGTCCTAGCAATTTGGTTCAATTTGTAAACATTGCAAAAATCAAGCTATACTGCAACTTCGTAAAAGAATTAATGATTTTCATCAGCATAAGAAGAAGCAGTTGAAGAAAAAGAAGATGATGATAATGATAACGATGATGATGTAGAATTCATGGTGAGATGCTCGATTAGATGACGCTTTTGTATCATTATAAATCGTCAACTTACATTGAATCGATCACACTAAATTGCATCATTAGAACATCAAACTAGCAATGATAACTACTCTCTAAAAAAAATCGAGTGAAAATTTTCACTCTAAAAAGAGTGAATACAAAAAAGAGTGAATTTCGAGTGAAATTGGAGTGAATTTTGAGTGAAAATGCTCATTTTCACTCATTTTGGAGTGACGTCAGGGATGACTCGAAGATTTTGGAGTGATCCCTGACGTCACTCTAAAATGAGTGAAAATGAAGATTTTCACTCAAAATTCGCTCCAATTTCACTCAAAATTCACTCTTTTTTGTATTCACTCTTTTTAGAGTGAAAATTTTCACTCGATTTTTTTTAGAGAGTAAGGTTATTCATCATGAAATAACAGGGAAAATAGAAGACCAAGGAGGTTCAAGAGAATGAAGTCACATCTGTCTTATTTCCTTTGCTAGATGTTCGATGCCGCCGCTCTAAAATGAGAAGCATGTGCCAAACAGGATCTGATACGCAGATAGGAAGACAATTGACTCGTGCGTCTCATTGCATAATCACCAGCCATCACAGTTTCTGAGGAAGATATGTCTTTGTGATGGTAATTACTTTTCGCTATCCCTTCTTATACAAGGTGTGAGGTACAGACAAAAGGATGTGCGAATAGAAATTGCGCGAAAAATGCTGAAATGAAGATGAAAATAATTACTCGACTGGGCATACCCGGGCACTATTCTGATATATCTATCAATAAAGAATTATATTTGAAGATTATTCCAGGTCGGTTTTATTTGTCGGAATTAAGCGGAAAAGTGATAAAACCGGCTTTCCAGGATGGTACAGTTTTAAACAGTTTCACATGATACAGCTCTGATTTACACTTTTGCACAAATTTCTGCACGGGATTGATTTTTGTTTTACATGCTTTATCATTAAGTGAAATTTCATTTCATTTGATAAATAAATAAGCAAAATATGGCCAATATTATGTTAACGTTCAAAATGAATCTTCGGATTGCTCAGCAAGACGGCGGCTTCAAACATCGATCATCAAAGGCACAAATGCACCTGTGAAATTCTTTTGTACATCAATAGAAATCTAACAACTGTTTGAATAATTACAGCCAGTTGGAACTCCAACTCTTAAACCTCCTTGATAAGACTAAATAAATAAGGTTAACGGAAGACAGTCACGAGTGAGAAAGAGGGAGCGCCCTCGTGCGATGAAGGACAGAAGATGGCGCTATGAAGTGCGACAACATTCTGTAAGTGATTCGAAGTATTCCGAAGAAAACTTTTCGTGGGAGTATCATAAAGGTTTGTGAGCTCACCTGCGCCCAAGGCCCAAGTGAGTGTGGTTAATTAGTAAGCTTTTTGCATCTTCATCCTCTTTTTGAAAGCCCCTTGACGGATGTTCATGAAACGTGGCAGCTCATCCCCAGGGAAGTAACATCTCATTTGTAAAAATGGGCACCATGTTCCTCCTCCACTGCGGGGCGGTGGGGGGGGGGGGGAATTAAGGAATCTTTAGAAATCAGTGATATAGCAGGGTAATGCTGTAGGTATGAGTATAGTTTTGAAGTTTGTTCACAGCGGCTCCATGAGGGGTGCTTCTTGGGGCCCTGCTGGGGTCCATATTTTGGCCTGATAATAATTGTTCATTCCCTAATCTGACTTCATTTTGAAGATCAATATAATATGTGGTCAAATTTTCACCAAACTTCGCAGATGTTGATAGGGTCATATTATAAATAGGTATTGTACAGAAATAGGCACAATTCCCATGGGGGGGGGGTCCCTGGAGCACAATGCCCAGGGGTAGACTCGCGGCGGGGGGGAGGGGAGACAGACAAAGCATCAAAATTAAGGAATCTATAAAATCTTTTTCTCCCAAATCAGTGACAAGCTGAGTTAATGCTATAAACTAATTATGAATAAGTAAGATGGGAGTTCAAAGTTTGTTCGTGGTAGATTTGCAAAGGCGGGGTTGGGACCAAATAAAACTGGGCCCATTTTTTCACATTTTCATCTTCTTTTGTTCATTTTTTCCCCATTTATTCGTGCAGATCCGGGATTGGGGGAGGGGGAGGGGTGGGGAGGGGTGTCAAGGTTGGGGGGCAAATTTTCTCAATTTCAAGTGCAGTACACTTCTCGAACGTGCATGATCAGCAGGGGCCCGTTGCATAAAAGTTAAAATTGTGGTAACTTTGCCATCCAATGGTAACTTCCATGGAATTCTTGATATGATTGGCTGGTGAGTATTGTTGCCATGGTAGTTACCACTGGATGGCAAAGTTACCATAGTGTAACTTTTATGCAACGGGCCCCTGTATTTTCGCCAAACTTGACAGGTGTTATCTCTAAGAGCGCAGTAAATATGATATTTGATTTTGTACAAAGGAGAACAATTATTTCCCAGAGGCACAAGGCCTGTTGGACATGGGTTTCGGGTCTCTTTTTGTATTCATCAAGATCGCTGACCAGACTGCCAGGGAATGCACTGCTTACTGAGTACTACAGTATTAGAGTATATATATATTCGGGTCATGTGACAATATGGGAATCCCGCCCTGTTCGCATCGATTCTTAATTGCGCTCGCGTGCCCAACGTCATCATGTATGTATTGTATGTATTGTACCAAAGAGTATGCATGATAAGCGTGCGCTTCTATCCAAAAGAGGTGTGGGAAGCACAAGCACTCTTTAGATCCAGTCATATTATCCCATTTTTAACGTGATTCCAATAGCGAGGTCACTACATTCAATGATCGGCACATTCACCACCGTTGCAGCTGGGATCTCGCCAATCAAAACCTTGTGTCACATAAGTTTAGGCCTAGACATCGCACAGCAACAGTTTCAACAGATTAAAGGGTGTGTACAGTTCTGGTCGAGGTAAGGATTTAGCTTTTAACGTTTTGCGAGATATTCAGAAATCACTCTATATGAGATGTCAAAGACCATGCAATTCTAAGCAGGGCTATCAAAAGTTTATTTGATGAAAATCGGTTTTCAAATGGCTGAGATATCCAAAAACAAGGTGAAACAAAGAGATCCTAATAAAAGGCGTGGCATGTCGACTTTTATTATCATCATCACTTTTTTTGGATATCTCAGCTATTTGAAAACCAATTTTCATCAAATAAACGTTGAATCCTTCTTAAAATTACATGCTCTTTCATATTTCATAAGGGGTTTCTCATTATCTCACTTAGGAATGTTCAAAACATGAATCCCCACCTCAACCAATACTGTACAGTCCCTTTAAGACACATCATGCCGTGCGATATGTTCGGAAGTAATGCCGGATATATGGACAGCATATTACATGAATGCGTAGTCCATATCCATAATATGAGCTGTTGCAGTATTAACACTATATACATTACACTGGGCTATCATGCACTTTTACGGCCCTATTATCGGTACATGTACCTCCTGTATATAGTGTCACTAGAAACGCGAAAGATTACATTACCAATCATAATTGCCGGGCGTGGGGGGGGGGGGGTGTTGGTGCGAACGCACCCCCTCCCCTTCAGACCCTTAAAAAAAGGGGAAAAATACCTATCAGGTATGCCACACAAATTTGTTTGTTAGCTGATGAAACCCGGAAGTGGAACCAGAAATATAAACGCACCCCCTTAAAAAAAAAGTTGGTGACGGCCTAACCCCGTGGCGCTCCTTCACATCACGCTTCGCGTTCGGGCTGGTCGCAGTCAGTGACGGCCCTGCCGATTGACACGATCAGAACTCGACCCAGCAAGTCTACATCACATTCGAGATGGCAGAAGAACGGGTGAGCATAAATCCTATTATTGCCGCCTCCATGATGTGTATTTAATTAGGACGCCCTATATAGTGTAATATCACATCACCGCATTTTGGTATCATGAGTTGGACTTCGGTTACCGACAGTATCGGCATGAATGATAGTCTGGTATACTCGGGGCCACATGAGATAATGTTCCCATGAGCATTTCGATACGCCCCGATCATTTTTATGTATATGACAGCAAGAGATACATGTCAGTCCATGGTCATGATAATCCTATGCCGGTACGCTTTTCCGTCGTAGGCCTAAAACACTATGTCATAATACCGATGTAGATTTTACATGAAGATTGTCAAATCAACTGGAAGCTATAACATCATAATGATGTACTTTTATAATTGCCAAATCGATCAAAATATAATAGACAACACACGTCTATGAAGCTATATGTAGTGTTTCATATCCTATGTTGGCCTACGTCATGACTAGTAGTCGCAGGCACATTCCGTCAGGCTCATGGATCTACAGCCCTGCTGCTGCGCATAGCGGGACGCCCTGCGAAGCACGGTAATATGTACTATCTGGTCGTGCTATCTCATATTAAGAGTATTTTACATTAATATGCGTTTATATGATCAACTATGGAGGACATCTACTAAAATCTCACAGGGCATCTACTCAAATCTCACAGGGCAATGATGATAACGTCACCACAATCATCCTAATAATAATATACCAATGTCCGAGCACATCATATTAATATGTTTGGCTGTATTAAATAACCTGACTTTGAAGATCGTTATTATTAATAAGACAAATTTTATTCATTTTACAACAAAAAGCATACCGGATTCTACAAATTTAACCATTAAAATTGATTTTATACCACTTGAGCAAAAGGATTCCCACTAAATTTCTCGGCGTTTATTTGGATAGGAATCTTAATTGGAAAATACATATTCAAAAAATTGTTTCTTCAATATCTATAGAGTCATCGGTATTCTCTATAAATTTAAATATTATCTTCCACCTCACACACATTATCTTCTTTATAATTCACTCGTACTTCCACATATTATTTCCTATTACAATATAATCTAGGGGAATAGCTCTAAATTAAACACTAATATGATTTTACATTTACAAAAGAAAGCCCTTCGTATCTGTACGGGTTCCCACTATCTTGCCAACACGGATCTTCTATTCCATCAACTCAACACTTTTAAAGTATGTGATATAAACATTCTACAAACGGCATCTTTTATGTTCAAATTTGTCTCTAATTTGTTACCCCCTTTTTAAATGATATATTTGTTTATGATAGAAATGTACATGAATATCCAACCTGAACTTCTGACAATTTTTCATGTTACTAATCCAAGAATTCTCATAAAATTAATCACCGATCAAAAAGTCACGACGGGCCAGATATGGAATCCCCTACCGGATCACATCTCTCTGGAATATTTCGTTGTATAATAATTGAATAATTTTTAAATCTCCAAAACACACTGAAGGCCTCACCACTTTCATGCACTCACCACTTTGTACATGCAATCCACCTCGCACCCCTCCTCCCCCCCCCCCCCCCCCGTCCTCACGCTCCCATCCCTATACCCTGGATAAACATTATTTATATTTGTCAACTGGGCTGTTTCCGTTCTCAAGCATAAGCTTATAGGATACAGCCTTTATCTGCAATCATTGCTCCCCTTAGATTGTACCTTTGAATTATCTTTCTTTATCATTAATGTACCGTGTAATTTGTATCAAACAATTATTGTCAGTATTTTGTATTCATCAAGTTTATCAATTCTTTTTCAAAAATCCTATGGTTTGTACAAAAGAAAAATGTATTTGTTTGTATATTACGCTTGTCATAGAATTGCAGAAATAAACAAAATCAAATATATCAAAAATAAATATCAAACATATTACTTTTTTTAAAGTCATTTCCATTTCAGTCTGTTCTAGCTATCCGGTACAAACATACCCACCCATTCACCCATAAACGCGTATGATGATGATGATAATACATGTAATAATAATGACAATAATAGTAATAATAATAATAATAATAATAATAATAATAATAATAATAATAATAATAATATTAATCATTATTACTATTATTATCATTATTATTATTATTATCATTACAATTATTACATACATATCTATGAGCTTGCAACCGTTTTTACGGCCTTCGATCTTCAGGGCTTTTGAAAAATAAGATAACAATAACAAGCCATCGTTTTGTAACGAAATCGGAACAAAATCATGGTGAAATGAAAACAGCAACAACAAGCACACACCAACGGTATTCGTAATACAGTGTTCAAACTTAAGGCACCAAATATATTCGAATTAAATTTTAGTGTAGCAAAACTAGGTGGTATGATATACCGTCATTTTATGGCGTTGGGAAGAAGTTGTGTTGATTGATACAGCATCATTATTTATCCAATGGACAGCGAGATGGCTAAATAAAATCGCGTGTTATTTTTTTTGTGTGTGTGTAAATAAAGGGTTCAAGTAATACCATCAGTGAGTCTTAATGTACCGACATAATGCATTTTTACTCATATTCGAGGAAAAATATGCTGCATATACCTGTGGTCATGAAAACTTTTATCTAAAAGGCAAATTAATCAAAGGTTCCGCTATATAAAACTTTAAACTCTACAAAATTTTGTTTGCTTGTTCTGGAGATTGACGTTATAAGTATGCTTTTTTTTTGTTGCTTACTTGTCTGTTGCTAATCTGTATCCAAACTATATTTTTATCTTTTAAATGTATCATTTGCCTTAACATCTTACTGTCTCTTAAGCGAAGTTTCAGACTCTTTTTAAAATGAAAATATACTTTTGAAGATTGAAGTTCTTGTTTTGCTCTAACATCATATGACAATTTTTGTATATTTCCTACTGATTTTGGGAAGATGTAAAGAAATCAGCCATTTCCATCGATAAGTGAGATTCCTCCAGTATATACATGGAATACGCACCGAAATTATAAGAGGTGCCAATGCATTATAGTGCTGACAAGACGATAATGTTTGCATCAAAATCACACTATCCAACCGGGAATGGCTAATCTATACTATAGCATAACCTTCTTCTACAGTAAGTCCAACGTTAGATGGGTCTTTAATGTTGTTTTTTTTACCCCTTAATATACAGAGACATCGGATCGGAAGGGAGCGCATCAAATACAGGACAGCTGCTAATGAGGTGAGACTTAAAGGACAAGTCCACCTCATAGACATGTGGATTGAGTGAATGCAGCAATTAGAACACATCAGTGATAGTTTGAAGAAAATTGGACAACCCGTTCAAAAGTTATGAATTTTTGAAGTTTCTGCTCAGTCACTGTTGAATGAGAAGAGTACTATACTTATAACGATATAAAGAAAATATAGAAACATATTTTCGCTTTTCTCGCACAATAAAAGAACGCTTGACTTGCCTCTTTCAGAAGGCAGGCGGAATAACATTACCCTTAACATAATACGTCAGTGACAAGTCAAGGAAATGGTACTTTCTTCAAAAAATGAAATTTTGTGAAATGGTCTTTATGTTTTCCTTATATCGTTGTACGCATGTGACATCATACACTGTAGTAGTCTTCTCATCCAGCAGTGACTGCATGCGCAGATACTTTAAAATTCATAACTTGTGAACGGATTGTCCGATTTTCCCCAAACTTTTACTGATGTGTTCTACTAATATTGTTGCAGTCACCCAATCCACGTGTGTATGAAGGTGGATTTGTCCTCTAAACTTGCAAAGCACATGCAGTATATCGTCATAACGAGAAGTGGAAATCAAGGAGGCTACGTGATGTTCAAACTCACTTGGGCTTGTTAAGGACGGTTTATAAAAAGGCACCGAAGGAAAGAGGGCGATTTGCTGAGACGAGAAGACAACTCCTCAAACTCGCGTGATAAGTCTATGCCTTATATAGTTTGTTGCCTCCTCCTGCTACACGAGTTAGGTTGAATATGGAGCGAGCTTAAGGGATGATAATCTTGGTATTGGTTGAGATAAGGAGTCAGCTGTTAACTTTTTGCGAGATACTTAGAAATCACTTTATGAAATGCTAAAGAGTGTATACAATTCTAAGAGAGGATTCAAAGTTTATTTGATGAAAAAAAATGTTTTGAAATGGCTGGACATAGTCATAGGCCTATCCAAAAACAAGGTGAAGCAAAGTGCTTCTCATAAAAGATGGGTCCCACTTTTTACTAGGACCTCTTTGTGGATATTGCTAGCCCTTTTCATACCAATTTTCATGAAATACACTTTGAACTTTTGTTAGAATTCTTATGCTTTTTCGTATTTTCATGAGAGGTTTCTAATTTCCTCACTAAAAAGTTGGAAACCGGAAGCCCCGTCTCAACCGAAACTATGCCACCCAAGATATACCACCCCTTTAACTTTAACAAGCTATTCTGTCACTGTTGGTATCTAGTTTAACCCTAGTTTAAAAGAACAATTGCAGTAACTGTTGCCATTTTCTTTTCTTCTTTTTTTTTTCTTCTTCCAGCCAGATCAAGACAAAATCAGAGCCGTATGTCGGGCTATCGAACGAGAGTCTGGTAGCCTCGGCGTGCGTTTCGTTGTCAGACAGAACGGGACGACGGAGTTTACCGTCCGGGGCTCAGAGAATCAAAATGAACTTGCTCTGCGCTTGATCCACATACGACTGAAAGGAGAGGTGAGGCAATTATTCTCAAGAAGTTGTATGCCTGAAATTCACCCATTTTCTTCTTCCTTCAACAATTCACTTTTATCTACAGCGAAAGAATTCCCATCAGACTAGGTACACTTTCTATTTGCAGTCGGACTTGAAGTCGATTTTGTGTGTGTGTGTGTGTGTGTGTGTGTGTGTGTGTGTATGTGTGTGTTACGTGCATTTCATTTCATTTCATTTGCATGCCTGTTATGTGTGTTTGTTTTGTTTCATTCAGATTTCTTATAACATGTAGGCCTATAATGATTATGTGCAATGTGTTTGTGTGTAACTCATCACTTATACAAGAACAGTTTTCCAACATCAAGTTGATGATTAAGTGGATATTCATAATAATCTAGAATCGCAGATTCACTCCAAAAACCTATCCATGCAGATTCACTCCAAAAACCTATCCATGCAGATTCACTCCAAAAACCTATCCATGGAGTTTGGAGAAAAACCTTCTAATTTCTTTTTAAATTTGGAAAAGCAAAATAATATCAATAAAGAAATACGTCACTTATCGACTGAAAATGGTGATATTTTAGATAAACAAAATGACATACTTACGGAAGTGTTTGATTTTTACTCTAATCTTTATGCAGAAAAAGAAACTGATGAAATTAATTTGGAAATGTTATTAAATCATCCTGACATTCCTAAGTTGTCTTCACAATTGTCCTCTTTATTGGAAGGTCCACTTAGTGTTGATGAGGTCTATTCCACTTTAAAACTCATGAAAAATAATAAATCTCCCGGACAGTATGGTTTTACTGTAGAATTTTATCGTTACTTTTGGGAAGATATTAAATTCTTTCTGGTAAGATCACTGAATTATGCGTATTTTTCAGGACAATTGTCAAACTCACAAAAAAATGGGAATAATAACTTTGATTCCTAAAGGAAATAAACCTAGACATTTGTTAAAAAATTGGCGCCCGATCACTTTACTGAATGTAGTTTACAAATTGGCATCCGGTTGTATTGCAAATAGACTCAAGGGCGTTTTGTCTTTTTTAATACATGAAAATCAAACAGGATTTTTGAGTGGTCGCTTCATTGGCGAAAATATACGTCTATTATATGACGCGCTACTTTATAGTGAATTAAATGATATAGCAGGCATGCTTCTTGTTGTCGATTTCGAAAAAAGCTTTCGATTCCGTATCGCATACTTTTCTATTCAAGGTCCTGGATTTTTTTCACTTCGGTCCATCTGTAAAGAAATGGATCAAATTATTTAATGCAAATGCATCCTCTTGTGTATTAGTTAACGGATACTGTACAGATAGATTTGAAATAGGACGAGGGTGTCGCCAGGGAGATCCTTTGTCCCCCTACCTCTTTGTGTTAGTCAGTGAAATACTTGGTATCCTAATACGACACTCGGATTCTTTAGTTGGATTGCATATGAATGGGAAATCGCTTAAACTTTTGCAATATGCAGATGATACCCTTTTGACACTCAACGGTTCAACCCAGGATTTACAAAGTGCTCTTACAATACTTTATAATGAATTTGCAAATATGTCCAACCTCAAAATTAACGTAACTAAAACTCAAGTAATATGGATTGGGAAGAACAGAACTTTCAAAAAAGAGATTTTACACGAGTACAAATTAAACTGGATATCTGAAGGATATTTCAGGTACCTGGGCATTGATTTTTCAGTTAAATTATCTGAAATGGTTAATCACAATTATCAAGAAAAGGTTAAAGAGATAAAACGTCAGATAGCGATATGGCTGAAAAGAACATCGACTCCCTTAGGGAGAGTAACGATAGTAAAATCTTTATTGATACCCAAACTGAATTATTTGCTTTTATCTCTTCCAGAACCAAAATTAGAAATTATGAATGATGTTAACCGATCTTTTTATAAATTTATATGGCACGATAAACCTGATAAAATAAGTAGGAAACAAATGTGCCAATTATACAGTGATGGTGGGGTTAAAATGACAGATATTTTTATACATTCTAAATCACTCAGAATATCATGGATAAGAAGATTCTTTTGTTATCCAAGTAACGAAAATTTCATTTTACATTATGTTCCAATCATTCTTGCCTCCATCATACACATCTCTCCACTTATTCATGGGGGCTGAACATTACAAAGAATTAGCCATTTCAATGCGCAACCCATTTTGGAAAGAGATATTATTAGCCTTTTCAGATTTAACTCAGTCCATTGTAGATAATATCGCATGTCAACCCCTTTGGAACAATCCTAGAATACAAGTTAATAATAATGTAATATATTATAAGTCATGGTGTGCTAAGGGGGTACGTTTTGTTAATGATGTTCTAGAAACAGATGGAAAATTTCTTTCATATTTTGATTTTCAACGTAAATACAATGTACAAGTAAACTTTCTTCAATATTATGGTTTGTGTAATGCTATATTCGATTTGGTTATAATAAAAATGTCATACCTAAGATTATGGAACCTACATGTATTATCCCTGAAACATTGTTTTTAATACTGAAAGTGAAAAAAGGTTGTGCACATATCTACCAGGCTTTCTTGAAACATAAGACAAAGGAATGTAAAAGTCTTATAAAATGGAAACAGGAGTTTGATTTTGACAATATCATTTGGAGTAGTTTTTTATTACCAAATTCCCTTTTATTCAACTGTCGATGTAAACATGAGATGGTTTCAGTTCAAGATGCTAAATAGAATTCTTTATATGAAAGACGCTTTATTGAGATTTAAATTAGTAACAGATAACTTATGTACTTTTTGTAATAACAGCGAAGAAACAATTATGCATATATTTTGTTCTTGTATATATTCAAACGAGATATGGTCAAAACTTGAGCTTTGGCTGTCCCGTAATGCTATTCATATAAAGCTTACAAATCAAAATAAATTATTTGGTTTTCATGGACGTAATAACAGTGCCCTCAATTGCATTATGATTATAGTAAGGAAAGAAATTTTTACAGCCAAATGCAAAAATTGTTTGCCAGTTTTTGAACAAATCATGTCAGCGATAAAAAGTTATTATGATATGGAAAAGTATATATGAAGAGCTTGCTTCCAAAAGGCGCTAAATCCATCATTTATCAATGGATTTAGCGCCTTTTGGAAGCAAGCTCTTCATTTGTAAAACAAATCTGAAAGAAAAGAAATTTATGAAAAAGTGGTTACATATTATGAAATGATTTGTCAGGTAATTTTCTGACACTTTGAAAAGAATTTGCAATTTATAATTGATTTTTGTAACTGTTTGCTGTTCTTATTGTATTTAGAATGGCCAAGAATATCATGTGTTAAATCTGCATGTACATACATATCTCTTTTTGTATATATATATTTGTGTGTATGATATTATTCAATAAAGGAACCCTGTGGAAGGGGGAAAAAAACCTATCCAAATGAGTGTAAATGGTACAACTTGGCGAACACAGAATTCCGGCTTGAACTGTGTACTGAGTAATCTATTTCCACGATGCCTTCTGCTGATGCGTGTTAATATATGTCTTCAGATCACAAATTTAGGAATCCTTCGATCAAAGTACAATGTGGTTTGTTTTTTTCTGCATCCATGCACTAATTTCCACCTTTCCTGCCTTTCGTGACGTCAGCAACAGCGAAGCCAGCTGAAATGAGCATAACAGAAAAATTATTAGACTTAATCCTATAACAAATTTCTCTCCCCCATTTTCCAGAAGCTACAGAATTCGTGAATTATAGACCCATTCACATCATCAGAAATAAACAAGTAATGGGATGTCAGGGGACCTCTGAGTTGTATTGAAGTATAAGTACATAATATGAATAAGTGAAACTTTTTCTCAAGCTGGCATATTAAGATTGAAATGATTCCTATATACTAGTATACCAGGAAACCCAGTTACATTTCCTATCTTTTTATAGAGTCTCATTTACACAAGTCTCTTTACACCCACGCAAAAATTTTGCGCATAAAATCATTCTTGCATTATGCATTTATTTACATTATATGCATCATAAATGATAATATTGTACATTGTACATTGTACATTGTACATGACTTCGATCGATACATGTTACAGTCTGCATGTACTTTACTTCGATTTCAGCCAATGCCCGAACCGCCCGCTGTAGTAGTTCCTCTGTCTGTCGAAAATGTCGAGCAACACAATATGCAACTTAGCGACCGGAGGGAGTTCGCATGCCGTCAGTGCGCTAAAGTTTGGTGGAGAAAAGTTTTCGAGTACAAGCCGGTCTCAAGGTAAATGCAGAAAGCAAGATGAAAATGTCTTAACTGTATTTCTATCACTATCAATACATTAGTAGAAAAACATTAGTAGAACACATCAGTGAAAGTTTGAGGAAAATCGGACAATCGATGCAAAAGTGAGTAATTTTTAAAGTTTTGGTGTTGTAATGACTGGATAAGGAGACTACTGTACTAGAGTTCATGACGTCATGTGTGGACAATATTATACAGAAAATATAAAGTGAATTCCACAAAAATTCATTTTCATGAAAATTACACATTCCATCAACTTCATACTGACATATTATGTTAAGGGTAGTATTATTCTCCCTGCTTTCTAAAAGCGGTTAGTTAAGTGCTCTTTTATTACGCTAGAAAAGTGATTGCATGTTGAATTTTCTTTATATTTTCTTTACTAGTATGATACACGTATGTTGTCCTCAAATGATGTCATAAACTCAAGTATAGTCTCCTTACCCAGTGGTTCCAACACCAACATTTTTAAAGTTCATAACTTTTGCATCGATTGATCGATTCTCCTCAAACTTTAACTGATGTGCTCTAATGTTG
Source organism: Diadema antillarum (assembly GCF_040938485.1). Lineage (NCBI taxonomy): Eukaryota > Metazoa > Echinodermata > Echinoidea > Diadematoida > Diadematidae > Diadema > Diadema antillarum. Next base: position 558,600 of record NW_027271529.1, on the reverse strand, counting down.
CTTTCACTCAATCCATATTTCTCTTTGGGCCTTTATTTTATAGAGCGAAAGTTCAAAATATCAGAGCTCGTTCATGCAGTCTATTAGGTCGCATTCAGTGGCGTATCTAGGGAAAACGGCGCCCGGGGCGAGCGCGAAAATTGCGCCCCTAATTTCTGAAAAAGTGTTCAACCCCAACCCCATCCCGGTAGGGACTTTAAACAAAGTCTACATGATATGCTTTTTCAAGCACTTAAAAGGGGGTCTTTTGAGGGTGATATAAATGTAATGAATTTTGAGAAATTATGACGAGCGAGCCGAAAATTTTTATGTATCAGCTTACAAAACATGGAATTCTCGTCATTTTTTGCTCATCAAATCTTACAATTCTAATCAAGATATAGTGACGGCCTTATAGATAAATTTATACCAACAAACTGAGAACTTAAAAAAATACGCTAAATTAGTACGCGCGAGTGAGCCGAAATTTGTGTTTGGCGAGCGAGCGCAGAGAGCGAGCCGAAAATTCTTGTACTTCAGCTTACAAAACATGGAATTCTTGTCATTTTTTGCTTATTAAATCTCACAATTCTAATCAAGATATAGTGACGGCCTTATAAATAACGATTTATACCAACAAACTGTAGACTTAAAAAAAATACTCTAAATTTTACGAGTGAGTGAGCCGAAATTTGTATATTTCCGCGTCATCATTACGTTTTGTTCTTATCTTGCTTGATTTTTTCTGCCCCCCCCTATGTTCGAAACCGTTGGCGCCTTCTTTTGATCCAATTGGCGATAGCTTCAAAACGAAAGAAATTGCAGCCGCTGCTCCGTGAAACATTTTGCCTGCTAGATATAAAATGACATGTGTGAACACAATAGACATTGTCATTTTACAGCGTCATCATCACGTTTTGTTCTTACCTTCTTTTTTCATATAAAGTTTGGCGAGCGAGCGCAGCGCCGGAGCGAGCCGAAAATTTTTGTATTTCAGCTGACAGAACATGGAATTCTTGTGTGAACACAATAAACATTGTCATTATGTCCGTGTCATCATCATGTTTTGTTTTTATCTTGTTTGATTTGGTTTTCTGCCCCCCCCCCCCCCCACCATTCTCCCCCCCCCCCCCCCCCCGGCGAGTTTTTTCTTCTTTTTCTTCTTCTTCTTCTTTTCTTTTTTCTTTCTTTTTTCTTTTTTTCTTCTTCTTCTTCGTTTTTTCTTTTTTTTCTTCTTCTTCTTCTTCGTTTTTTTTCGTTTTTTGCGCCCCCAAGGAGTGGCGCCCGGGGCACGTGCCCCCCTTGCCCCCCCCCCCCCCCCCCCCCCCCCCCCCCCCCAGATACGCCACTGGTCGCATTGCTGACCCACCTCTAGTTCTGCCATCATGCGTTCCCGTATTATATGAACACATAAGCTCGATCAATTTCCTTAGCACATGACCATGTGACAATTTGATACGTTTTACTTTTCTGTTATACTGTAAAAGTTAAAAGAAAATAGATTTTTCAATCCGTTCTCCGTATAATTTCATGCCTATGAATTCGGGAACCTACAGTTTTACAAGCGTCATAGCTTTTATGTAAGCCCCATCATATTTCTGACATTTACTTGTGACATCCTCAGATGATATGACCATATATATTTGTGTTAAGTATGTTTTTGGTGTTCTTTTTCTTTCTTCTCCAATAAAGAGACATGGTTGTATATATTTTGTATTCTTGTTTTACTGTCACTCATTTTGTAATATCATCACTGAGAAAGTGGAAAATATGAAAATAAATTTGAAACTGAACTTGAGAACATTGCAGCTGAGAAAAAAAGACAAGTTTTCAAAATTCTTTATAATGTGTATACTGACCTCGCAGATTTAATGGGAAGTTCGTTTCATTGCTTAGTTGCCATGGTTGCTGTAACAGTGAAAGTAATACGATTGGCTTTTACTACGACTTCGGAGACAGGGAAGAAGAAAGGGGTCGGTACTAAAACTGTAGAAAGTACAGTCAAACCTGTCTGTAGCGGCCACAAGGGAGACGGAAAAAAAGTAACCGTTATAGACAAGTGGCCATTATGGACAGGTTCTTGAACATGCTCATGCTTTTTGTCTCGGAGGGAATTGTTTTAGTGGTCGTATATGGTAGGTGGCCGCTATAGACAGGCTTAACTGTAGATTCCTTTTAAGTGGAATATACAACTCAAGACAATCCTTACTGAGGTATCTAGGTGCTTGTTTTTTTTTAAAGGTTTTATGAACCAGCAACTGTAGATGTATAATTTTATGCTTGCAGTGGCGGATCCAGAGGGGGGCGCAACCGGTGCACGCCCCCTTTATTTTTCGTATTAAACAAAAGAAATAAAAAGAAAAAAATGAAATGAAACCCGGAAGTGGCACCAGAAATATTAGTTGCGCCCCCCTTTTTTTTACAGAATTCCTGGATCCTCCCCTGTACTACATATCAAATGCAACCGTGAAGAGACTGTCAAGCTGGAGTGAGGGATTATGACAACGTTCAAATGAGATTATAGTACAACTGTATAAGTGTTTTGTATAAGATGCGATTTTGATGCACAAATTTTGCATAAGTCCCCTTAAACGGGTGCATCTTAGGAGAGACTAGTAAAGTACACTCACACACTCTCCCTCCAAAAACTTGTTTGTTATCTCCATCGGTAAGAACTTTATTGAATTATAATTTAATTAGAACACTATGAGTGTGTATTTTTTATTTTTTTGGTCATGTAATACATATAATGTACACGCATTCATAGAATGATGAATAGTGTTCACCACTGGCCATTAGAACATTTTTTTTTTCTTATTTGCCCAACCCTTGTACTGAACACAACAATCTTGAAATTACATGAACGGAGTATAGATATAATACATTTTTGCGAGATGGAAAGATATTTAAACACTCCTTGGCTGACAAAATAATTCTGATTCTCGGGAGAATAATTCAAGTGTATGTTGAGCAATTCTCGTATAATATGATGTTGGTGTATAGAATACATTGAACTCTGATGATAGTTAATTAAACTTGATATTAAACGAATCGCGAATATGATTCATTGTAAAATCGTTTGTCTCGCTGTGATGTACATGATGTCATATATTGTGCTTCAACAAGTGTGATTTTGCTGTTTTGTTGTAGTTGTTGTTACTGCTGCTGTTGCTTATTGGGGTTCTTTTTAATACTATGATAACATAGATGTCCAAGGTGCCATGTTCGTTACGACCCGATTCCCAAAGAGCGGGAGTTCGGGTGGGGCAAGTACCGCTGCCCGAACTGCGGGAATGTGTTCACAGGACGAGCGCAGGCCGGAGTACCTGCACCCTGCTTCAAGTGCAACCAAATGGTAAGTTTTACGAAAGAATACTCAATGAAAAGTATACATAACCCCCTGTAAAATTTGCCCTTCACGAACATTGCACTTGACATCATGAAACAATAATGATAGAGAACGCAATCGAGATCAAATCAAATTACTATATAGGACAGAGACACTAATCTCTCTGAGTGTAGCATCATAAACGGCGGTATTAGCGTATTATATACGGATACGGAAGTATTATAAGTGACCTCCCGTCTCAAAAAAACCCAAAGTATAGGCCAAAATGAATATTCACTTTTCTACATAGTTTGAAAGAGTATAGTCTCTATGTCTTAAAATGATACACCTGTTCAAACTGGACCATCCTTACCCATTCAAAAAAAGATTAAAATATGAGAGAGTTAGGACTTAGGAGGTGCAGTTTCTTTAAAAAAAAAAGAAAAATGAGAAAAGAGGATTTAAAGATAATGGTCACTCAAACTTTAAAAATTTGAGTCGGTCAACCCAAATGACTTTTTGCTCCATTATGATACAGAGAATCCTAATATGCGACTTATTGTGGGTTTTGAGCAGTTTTTAAGCAGCTAGGTGTCACCATAAAAAGCTGCTACCTAGCTCAATGGTGTCACCAGAAAAAACAAAACAAAACACGTGATCACCCTAATTGGACAATGAGCGCTCTAACCATTCCAAGCGCCTTCTCTTTTAGCTATTCAGTAAAAAATTTGAGATCTTTTGGCTTTTTACACTGTTTTGTAAGGAATCCCCCTCCCGATTATTTGTATCTTCTTGTAATCATGTAAAGGTAGATCGATGTTGTATAAATAACGCAGAAGAGAGAGAAATGAAATAAATCAATGTGCGCGATATGGAACGCCATTAGGGAAACAATACAAAATTCATTTCACTCCAACCAATATTCATTTCACTTTTAACAAATACATTTCACTCACCAATATTTATTTCACTTTTTACAAAAATACATTTCACTTTTAGATAGAAATTCATTTCACTTTTCACAAAAATACATTTCACTTTTAAATAAAAATACATTTCACTTTTAAATAACAATTCATTTCACTTTTCACAAAAATGCATTTCACTTTTCACAAAAATACATTTCACTTTCCACAAAAATACATTTCACTTTCAAATAAAAAATCATTTCACTCTTCACAAAATGTATTTCACTTTTTAACCAAAAACATTTGACTTTTCACAAAATTCATTTCACTTTTCAAGAAAAAAAAAATAGATCATTTCATTTTTCCGTTAAAAAAAATAATCATTTCACTTTGGCGTACCATATCACTCTTACGAAACCATTTCACTGCACCAAAAACATTTCACTGCACTAAAACCATTTCACTCTGATAAAACCATTTCACTCTGATCAAAAAAATACGTTCCTCTCTTTTCCCGGCCAAAAGGTGGCGCCAGTCCGAGAGGAGTCACAGTGCTATGGCACTTTGTTAACACCAAAGAGCGTACAATGGCGGTCGCTCTTTCTACCCCGACAAATTACTGAATTTCTCCTGTTGATGACATCCGTGCGATCTTGGGAGTGTTCACATACCGGTAAAAAAAAGGTGTCATTTTTCGTTTGTTCAGTTGCTCGTTTGGTTTTCTCGAGGTTTTGCCATTTGTTTCGATCCTTGACAGCGGTCACTCTCTTGCAGAGGCTACATTGCAGATTGTAAACTTTCCACGTATTTTGCCATAGACGCAGACTCGCCAGCGAAAGAAAGCAGTCTATCACTATCACAGTCCCATATACGCCTATCTATGTCTGAATACTCTGATATAGCTAGTATTCTGCCAACGTGGTGCTGAAGCCTTGAAGTCTAACACTAACAGAGTACCCCGCTAGATCTAGAACTAGTACTAACGCTAGGTCCAGTAGGAGCACTCCTACTGTCCGACTAAAAATAGTCCCACACGTACTAATGACCAGTAATGTAGACAGGTCCATAATTTATAAATGGGGAGGACTTCTCATATCAGTTCGGGAAACCCACTCACAAGGGGGGCCCCTCCTTATAAGTAACCCGTCCCCCCTATAAGTAACCCCGTCCCCCTTATAAGTAACCCCCGGGGCACCCCTTATAAGGAGTCTCCACGCTTTTTTGCAATGCAACGCGAAAATGAAAGGACTGCGGCAATTCGCTTGATTATGTCCATAAAGCTTCACAAGTTTCCTAGTTACTCACGAAATTTGAGCAAAATCGGTTTGAGGCATCATATCTAAAATCATGGATTTAAATGCGATGTCAAACGACCCATGCGAATGCTGAAATGCGAGCGATTACTGGCGTGAGTGTCGCCAGGCGCGGCGGCGCGGCAATGCTTGAGTGCAGACGTGGCGACTGAGTACGAACTGATATGATAAATGGACCACAATATGGTCGATTGTATAGCGGTGGCAGGCGGTAACGCTAACGCTAGCACTCTAGGGCCTAACAACATCCTCATTAGAAAAAAAAAAAAAAAAGGTTACGTAGACGTATACAACCTATTTATAATATGCTTCTTAGTAGACTAGGTCTAGACACTCTAACCTTAGATATATTTGATATCATAGAGTACTACCTGGTAGTTTTGATTTATTTCTAATAAAATTAAAATAATGCAGGCCCTGCCTAGGGAAAATTTTGGAATTTGAAGTTTCTAAAGTAATTCATAAGTAACATTTTGGCGTAAATTAATACAGGGAAAAAATGATCAATGGTAATCAATGGTACTTGAATTTACTCGCGTTCAGTCTCGCATCATCAGACAGGCAGTGAAGTAGGACTGATTTGTCTTGTTAGAAAGTGAATCAAATCCTCTCAGGCTGAGTCGATCTGACCAAGTTAAGGGTAATGTTTTAAAATCACTTTAACTGTAACTGTACTGTAGCTGGTAAGCATGTGCATTATCTTGTCTTGCCTTTCCAAAGATGCCCACATTTCCCACAATTAATAGACTTGGACGGTTTCTTCAATGCGTGGTAAGGTTACCAGCTATCGGCAGGGTACATCGACACCCTGCGTATCATGGCTGTTTGCGTATAAAACAAAAAGGTACGCGTGGGATTAAGTGCCATTTTATAGTAGAGGTGAGCTATAGAGGGTCAATTTTAGGTCATATTTTCAGAACATGCTCATCACACCTTAGTTTGATGACTTTTTGCCTACTGACACCATTTTTGAAAAAAAGAACGAAAAAAATGCAAAATCTGGGGTGCCCTGGCCGAAATCGTAAAAAATCCAAGCTTAAAAAAGACATTTTAGGCTATAACTCGGCTATTTTTTTGTCTATTGAGATGGTTTTGGTGTCTAACCCCATGTTTTAGGGGTCAAGGAAATGGATTATAATGATAATTTTAGTGTAAAACCTAATCTTCCACATGATACTAACCTTTTTCCCATATTTTTGGTTGAATTTTCCTTCTCCTTTACCCCTACCCCAACCGCCATTTTTTGCACTTTTTTTCTGCAGTTTTTTCAAGTCATGTTAACTACCATACTCCTAATAACAAGGTCCAGTTATCAGTTTGGTTTTTTCTACCGATAACACGGCAAGAAATACAAATCATTTATATTATACATCATGTGTCATGCCAATACTGGTACAGTATGTGGCTGGTGCATTCAGGATGCATGGTAACTGTGGAACCAATGCTAATACTGTATCTGCTTTATAGCATTTACTATTTCACATACCAAGGTACCAGTTTCGTGCACCTTTGTAACCCCATATCACAATGCAGAATTCATTGATGCCTAGTTCACTCTCAACAGTTTCTTCAAGGTTGGAATATGGGCAGTAGGTCGTGTGTTGCCATTGGTTGACTTTAGATTGAATGCATTCACCATCTTTTTTTCCCCGATTAATGTGCTTAGAAACATCAGTATTAAGCGCTATACAGGTGTTATTCATTATCATTATCATTATTGAACAGTAGGCAGATCAGGGGCAGGGAGATTGACTCTCCTCCAGTCTATAGAGGATCGAGTCAAGTTCACCTTCATTTCCATCTCAGAGATTTGGTTTCAAGAACTTATACAAGTGTGGGTGCACAATAATCTTGATGGGATATGAGTGTGCAGTATGATAGTTCTCTACATACACATAGAATAGCTTTGAGTTTGGTGATATCTTTGGTATCCAGGCATTCCTTGAGTTCGTCAACATTGTTAATGGGCCTCCCCATGTTTTACATTCCTGTAACAGACAGCCTATGCACATACTCTAACTGCTTGTGCTTGGAACACATTTGGGAATTTGAAAAGAGTAAGTAGGAATAACTAATAAAGTCAAAAGACACTAATTACTTCAGCTTAAGGAACTTTCAGTCACAGAGAGTGAGATGATGACTTTACCATAATTTTGATGCTACATGTATGTGAGGAACATACATTGTACATAACATCTGCTTGTTATAGAATTGGTTGAATAACCCAGATGGTGTCAAATTTTTCACCAAACCTGAGGACTCTCTTGCTTTAAACAGTACTGCAATTAATGTACACGGTGGTAGGGAAAGGCAGGCATGACAAATAAAGGACCAAGTGGTGATAGTGAAACACCAAAACCAGGCTATGAGATGAAAAAGTGACTGAGTTATGGTAAAAATGTGTTTTCTAGGCAAAAGGGCGGGTACAATGTACACATCTATATTCAAAACATTACCTTTGTGCTGGACAATTGGCATATCACAGAAGGCTTATTCAAGTCATTTTACAAATTTGTACACCTACAGTAGAACTGTTCACTGACTATTGTTAAAGGTCTTATGACTAAAATGTTTACAGGCACTATACAGCAGATACAGTATTAGCACTGGTTCCACAGTTACCATGTATTCTGAATGCAACAGCCACACACCAGTGTTGGCATGACACATGTATAATGTAAGTGATTTGTATTTCTTGCCGTATTATCGGTAGAAAAAAACAAATTGATAGCTGGACCTTGTTATTAGGAGTATGGTAGTTAACATGACTTGAAAAAAATGCAGAAAAAAGTGCAAAAAATGGCGGTTGGGGTAGGGGTAAAGGAGAAGGAAAATTTAACCGAAAATATGGGGAAAAGGTTAGTATCATGTGGAAGATTAGGTTTTACACTAAAATTATCATTATAATCCATTTCCTTGACCCCTAAAACATGGGGTTAGACCCCAAAACTATCTCAATAGACCAAAAAATAGCCAAGTTATAGCCAAAAATGTCTTTTTTAAGCCAAAACGGCGGCCATCTTGGATTTTTTACGATTTCGGCCAGGGCACCCTGGATTTTGCATTTTTTTCGTTCTTTTTTTCAAAATTGGTGTCAGTAGGCAAAAACTCATCAAACTAAGGTGTGATGAGCATGTTCTGAAAATGTCACCCTCTATAGCCCACCTCTATTTATAGCTATGAAAACAGTAACAAAGAAACGAAAATCAAGCCAACAAAACAAACTAAACACGTTTCAATTATATATCCACTCAGTAACAACGCATGACTATGAAATTCACTTGTATTACCTATGGAGGGAAGGGGTGCAGATCGTGAGGTACCCTTTTTCAGCCACACGAAGAAAAATTGCATAATTTTACAATGGAGATTCAGAATCAACAGAACAGTCATGAGATTTGAAACTGCAGTATTTGCAGCTTTAATTTGAGGAAAAACTTAGGCAAATTTGTTTTATACTTTTGGAATAAACGAGCTGCAAATTCATAGGGTGCCGATAGGTGGTACCCTCAATCACAAAAATGCCCAGTGATGCAGTGGTTGGTTAATTGCTGACCCTTGACATATTGTATCAAGGGTTTAAGCAGCCACTACTTCTTCTAAGAGGCTGTGCCAGTCCTTTGTGTTCCTTGGTAGGAAAGATGAACCTCTGTATTGTGTTCTGCAGGTAATTCAGTGTGTTAATTCATGTTGGTAGCAATACCAAATGTATATTTTCATGAATAGTTTCATTGATATAAGCACTTGGCATTTTAGTAGCACTTACACTGTACTGCAAAATGAGCAATTTAAAAACAAAAATCAGATACCAAAAGTTCAGGCAATCAATTCCTGCATGTGGTGTTGGTTATTGGAGTGAAGGACCAAGGTGCTTTTTAAAAGAGACTCGTTTGTATTGCATTTTCTTTGTGCTGAGTAAAAGTTCCCCCTATTCATATAAGGAAATAATGTAATAATGCATTGTATAACACATCATTTTTATAACACCTCACTTGTATTAATATTATTTACCCTCAGGTAAACAGTTATTGAATCTGCTTCCCTCCTATTCAGCGAATGCGGAAAGACCATGCAAAGGAGGCTGCATCCCTGACCACGCTTTGATGCAAGCTCACTCATTGACTGGAAAGCTGTGAGTTTCAGCTTTCAGGATTTACTGAAAGTGCATTATTCAAAAGATTGACATTCTAGGTACATTTATACCATAACCATTGTTCAGAACTTGACCTTACTCCTGTGGGAGGAAAAGAAAAAAACAACTTTTTTTTGGAAGTGATGGTACATGTATTGTACTGTACCAGATAATTCTAATGACAACACAGGTACATATTTTGTATGTCACCTAGAACTAAAGAGTGAACTTAAGAGTGAAATTTCTGTGAAGGCACATCTTATAATCTTTACCCTGCCCCTTCATTCCAAGGAAATGTACATGTATGTAGATTCTTCTCTTTCTTTATAATGTATAATATGGCAACAGCCCATACATTTGACAAGTATCACAATATGCAGCGTGGACCAATCAATCATTTTAATAGTGTGTATTATAGTGTACCATAGGTGCCTAGGTCTAGTAATTGGCCCGTACTGATACCAATTTAATCAGTTTCGGAGGACATGAAAATGCAAGTCAAATGTAACTTTGAATGTAGAATTGTCTGTCACTTTTATATATATTTTTTTTTTGGGGGGGGGGGTGGTCAAAAAAATTGACTTTAGACAAAGTTACACTTCTTTGCAAAGATAGTTCTGGTTTGTAATTAAGCTAGACATGGGGAAAAAACAAACAAACAAACATGAAGGCCAGAATTGTGTGAATTGTTCTGTTGTGATCTGTAGCTTTCTTACAGGCCTGTACTACCTCCCCATTCCCTTCTGAAACAATTTTGCTCTCTGTTTCCAGATATCATGTTTGACTCACTCCTGTATGTGCATAGTAGATCTTCAGCTTTGAAGAATGGCCTTCTGATCTTGGTCACTCTTGCTTCTAGTTTGCTGGAGTTGCTAGTAAATATATGATACAACATTACTGGAAATATCATGTGTATGAAGGCATAAGAAAATAGTGCACATCAATATGTCTTCAAAATGTTTACACGCTGTTTCCATATATGGGCAATTCCACGGTAACTGACGTTACGCGTAAGGATTTTCATGAAATTGTTTATGTTGTAGTTTTGTGAATGAAAGCACCTGGGGCTTGTAATTAGCATTGATGAATGAGTTCATGAGAATGAAGAAATGGGTAGAAAGTTTTTCTCTCAAACTGCATTTCTTATCACATAGCAAGTGAAAATGTGTCGGTAACTGACGTTACGGAAAAAGGACATGGGAAATTATGGAGTAGATTTAAATGGAAATATCTCATGTCCCTGACTTCTAAACTTTATGTGCTTTATATGGCAATATACCTAGGTTCTTGGGAACAGGTGTGCAAAATAATGTGCACTTTAGATTAAGATATTTCCTTTTAGCACCATGCCAATTTCAATGAAGGCATGACGGTAACTGACGTTACGTAACTGACGTTACGCTTACATTTGCCATAGGGTTTACACATGGAAAATCATGATTAGGAATAGTTTTGTGATATTTTATAATTCTGACCTTTCAGAGTGATTTGTTTGATATGGAATCATAGCTTGGTTCACCAATTACAAATACCCAAATGAAATGAAACATTAGTCCATTTTCTTTGTGTTTAATGAAAACTTAAAGGGAAACATGTCAGTAACTGACGTTACGTAACTGACGTTACACATACTTTTGCTATGGGGTTTACAAAGAACTAACTTATTTAACAGGTTATTATACTGCTGCAGTATACCAGTAACAATCCGAGGCATTTACTTAGCAACAAATTAAAACAAAATCTAAAGGCACAAATGGGGTGGGGCCCTTAGGGGGCAAGCTCCCCCCCCCCCCCCCATGCCATAGCACAGTTGAGCAAAAATAATGTAAATGCACCAGAGGATATTTCTTGACATTTGTCTTAAGATTGAAATTTTATTCAACAGTTATGATTACACAGAGCCATTTAGATTCAGCAGTTCCAAGTATCTAATATTGACATAGTTTTAAAGGGTTTTTTTTTTGGTTTTTTTTTAATGAACAGGAAAGTTTCTATCTAGAGTACCCCATCCATAATGCCCTGCAGTACTACACAAAACACAGATATTTTTGTGTGTGAAAAAAAAAACACATATCTTTCAGGTCATGGGGAAAAACACATACAAATAAAAGTATTTAAGTGAAATCCACTGTGATATATTCTTTCTTCTTTTCTTTATTTTACTCCTTCTCCCTCAAGGCATTGTTAGGGCCACAAATAACAAAATGATCTCCATTATCAATAATGATTTATATGATTAGTGTTACACTTTTAATATTTTTTCTGTAAAGAAGAAGCATGCTTTTTTGGTCAAAGGGGCATTTGTTTATTCCTTGCTTGAAGGAATGTAATTGTTTTTCTTTTCCTTTTCACTGGTATATCAAGGCTTGCAAATACATCCCAGATACCAAGAAATAGGACTTTGCAATGAAAGAATTTTAAGATCAATATAAACGAATCTTCCTGTTCATAATTATCATGTATTACACAAATGTCCCTGCATGAATGAAATAAAGTAATCAACAAATATGAACAGTTTTTTTATTTTACTCTAGAATCACCTCTCACTTTGAGCAACATTATTGTTAAACGTCAGTGTTAGTTTCAAACAGTAATGACAGTACATGCCTTATGTCAGGCCTGCTTATGTACCATTTCAAGATGTGCCATATTAACTAAACCAAACATATAAGTGCAAGTGAAGAAATATATCTCTTCCTGCATTTGCATTGAGGTAGAAACTTCACTAAGCTTCCAGAAAAAAAAAAGAAAAATGCTAGCAAAAGTAGTCATTAGTAAAGATTATGAAACTGTTGGTATACAGCTGTACACAAGCTTTTTAATAGAAAAAGGTGGTTACCATGCAACCACATAATTGATTAGGCCTACAAATTTGGTAGCTGTATCGTCCCGTAGGACTGTGAATGTACTGTATAGTAATTTGAGTGCATTATATATTGCATGTGGTAAACCTAAACTTCCAGATGATTTAACCTTAAACTTGTGCTGAACCGAAAATCAAAAGCTCAAGCCCCCTCCACCAAAAAAAATATAAATAAATAAATAAGATAAAATGAACCACAAAAAATGTATCCATGGACATACAGTGTACCATGGTGATGATGACATCATTCCCTATCCAAGGGATTGCTGCTCTTTGTTGATAACCTTTGACTTCCCAGGTGTATTGAATGGCCTAAAGTCTAAAAATTTGCCTAAGTTATAATTACTGTCATGGTAACTGACGTTACATACTGGTATATGACGTTTCGGTAACTGACGTTACACATTTTGATGTGTTCATTTGACTCTCCAGTATGCCAAGTATCCTTATTTTCTGGTATTGAAAGGAAGGCATACGGGCATACATTAGAAATCCTAAGTTACATCATACAGCTCACTTTCTTTGATGAATAAAGTTAAAAATTCCTTGTTTTTGGTAACTGACGTTACATCCATCATTGTCAAACTAATTAAAAGTTTTTATGAAATTCTTTAACGCAACCAGCTTTTTCTTTCTATCATGTGGTAAAAGACATGTCTGGTAACTGCATACATATAAAAGATTGTTGTTTAGAGTACTAGTAAAGTGGATATACATAGGGTAAATTATGTGACAATACACTCTTTCTCACCATTGAGTTATAGGCATATTTTGGCAGCCATTTTGAAAATCAAAATGGCCGCTTTTATTGAAAAAAATACTGATTCTTAAAACTTCAACTCAAGTATTGTCTGAAAATGTATGGTGTTTGAAACAAATATCATTTTGAATTTTCGGCATCTGTGTCCTACATACCGTGGAATTGCCCATATGCTTGCCTCTTTCATTCTTCCAGGAAGGACTGTTTTAACTGCTCATACGTGGTCGACACAGAACATCCGCAGTCACAGCCCTTCATCCTCCTTATTGGAAAAAGCAAATTATACCCTCTTCAGGTACATGTATCTGCAGTTGTGGAGCACAGGGCACAGTCCTCAAGGCGTTGTGGGTGCAGCTGAACAAGTTGATCTTCGTTCTAAATCGCAACTGCTGGCCACATTGTATGGCAGTGAGACCATTTTAAAAGGGACTCCTGTACAAACAAGGAGGATTTGAAACTTTGGCATCCATCCCTTATTTTCTAAATTTGCTGAGTCAACCATAATGCAACCATTTATTTATCATCTCCACCCTTCCTGTATCAAGTCTGCATAATAAAACAGCATTTGCTTGAGAAGTACTTACAATGTTGTAGGGAAATAGGCACTGACCTTTAAAGGGGACCTCCGCATGATTTTCAGACTTTTACAATTGAACAACTATAAATTAGTTAAACTGAGTACAGAGTTTCAGAATATTTAGTGATTGGGATGAGGAATGAGAATGTTTTCAAAATCTATAACAAATTGCAATTAACAAGGATGATGACATAGCAGCCTCACCAAAAGAATGCATGAGTTGGGGCTCAAGGAAGCAGAACAAAAGAAGAAGGCATGCATAGATTTTTCACAGGTGAGCTTGTTGAACAAGCAGTATTGTAATGGAATTATACTGCTACATTTCTGAAATAGATGAGGCTCTGATGTCATCAACACTGTTCAGTGTAATTTGTGTAAGATTTTCAATTTATTGGTTTCTCTGCTTAAGGACCACAATAAATTCCACAAATCTATACTTGGAGCTGTCGATTTATGTACTACATGATGTGAAATTATGAAAATCGTCTGGAATGCCCCTTTAATTGTGGTCTCCTCATAACAGTGGCCATGTTATTTTACAAGCCATTTGCCATATGATGGATATTGTTGTATTTTGACTTTACACCTGTACCATGTATGAATGATAAGGTACATTTATATTGATACTATTAGTGGTCAATGCTTCTTTGAAACATGTATTCACTTTTCAAGGAGTTAGTTTTACTTACGATAATGTAGACAAGTATCGAATATGTGAAAAGCTGCTAATACCACTATTACACACCACGCCCACACATAGTGTGTACAAGTTGACAAGGGATGTATAGAGCACCAAACTGTGACATCACCATGGAAACTAGTTCTAAATGACCTCACATGGCCCAAATATCTGTCAACACTATTGTTGCTTGCACCTGGTTCCAACCCATGTTACAACAACTCTCTTGCTTTTTTAGGAGTTGACCTAGAACTTGGCATATGTGGCCACTATTACAGGTAAATGTGGTATGTAATTAATGTGTTTCCATGGTAATGAAAAAAAAATCTATAGAAAATTTAACCAAAATATTGCGGATCAAACTACTTTCAATCTTTATAATGTGAATGGTAATTTGAAAACACAATATATAATTGTCTTCAACTGGCATCCTTCATGTATCACTTGAGTAGTGTACCCCAAGCAATTTCATCTATGCTCGTAAGAAGTGATCAAGTTCTTCATGATTGTCATACAAGGCAGGCTATTGTGTATCACTTCGCAGTTCGAACTCGACTCAGGAGAATGTGATAGCATATACATGTACAGGCCCACAACACAAGAATTCTGTGCATTGCTCCCGGGTAGGCCAGTAGCCAACATACTACATATTCAAAAATGTGATGAAATTCCACCTTTTCATTATGCACCTACATAGTACCTGTCACATGTGTGTATTTGACTTTGGAGTATGGTTCAATATTGTATTATGCTGCATTGCAATGAGTAAAATAATTAGCAGTAGAACAAGCACTTTATAGTGTACCTGAAGCATGTTACTACAGATTTTTGAAAGCTTCAAGTTTATCTTGGAAACCCAAATCTATAAAGTTGACATGGCATCGAATATTATTTTCATTACATGTATAATTTTGAACACTCAGTTTGTACTTTCCTTGCATTAAATTAGTATTTGATGTCAGATAACTCACAACGGGTCATTGCATTATATGCAGAATATGTTGCTATTCTGTTTGCTACTTGATTTTATCTGACTAGCTAAATTGAACCATGTAAGCACCTAGGTGCCCATTTTTGTTGCATTCCTTTGCTTATCCTGATTTTCTTGTGTTTGTGTTTGTAACTTCAATACATGTCCATATCATTGTAAATCTCAAGCCTCATCCACCCCTATGTATCCGCTCTTTCTTGCTCACTTCATTTGATGAACTCTGTACTGCTCTTTTTTCTCAATCCTATTCTCTCCTATATTTTTCCTGTCCTACATGTATGTACATGTGTATCCGAGCAATTGCCCCAGAGGGCAATTACCCCCCTGGCTAAATACTGGTTAGTGGTAAGGTAAGAATAAAGATTAGGGTTAGGATTAGGTTCAGGATTAGGATTAGAACCAGGGGAAGGGTCCGGGGTAATTGTCCAGGGGGTAATTGCCCTAGACCCATGTACATGTACTTAAATACAAGTACTTTTTGTTTCTTATAACTTAGAAAGATTGGTCCTTATGAGGTTTGAAAGTGAAATGTAAACAACTGATTTGTTTTGTGTTGTAAAGTATGCATTTCTGCTAGGAATTTGCACTGAATTAATTCTTCTTTTTTTCAGATGTAGGAGATGAGAATAATATGCTTATAGAAAATTGGTCCAAGATACAAATTACATTGGTGTTAATTATCATACATGTACTTCAATCATTCACAAAATCCAGTACCATACTACCATTACTGTATTGTTTTGACAACTCATGTGTATCCATTCAGATTTACAAAGTTGCTCATACAGTGTCAGATCTTGTGAATTTTCATTTTACATGTGAATGTGCTATATTACTTCCCTTCGCAAATGTTAACAGTATACCACTGTACTTTATTTCTGCAACAGACTGCCATATTAGATCACATCAAATGAGATTGTATGTTGGAACAATTGTCCTAAATTAATAGTGTCTCAAGTGCTAAATTTGACATGTGTGGTTTGTATTAGTGTATGTACATTGTTTGATGTGTATTTCGAGTGATGTTTGTCATTTACCGACATAAGTTGGTTAAAATTCCTGTTAACTAATGTTTTCATTCGGTGGTTAAATTTCGAAGAAAAAATTTAGTGCAATTCCACAAGACTTGCTTATAAAAGATAAAACCGACCTCAGTTGGCTTTTGGTAATCACTTTACCCAACAGTTATGTGGTTCACTTGGAAATCGACTGTCTGTTAAAATGCTATCCAGATTTCTGAAAGCGTAGATTTGATGGTGTAATGCAGATCTATGTGTGAATTTGAAATCCAAACTGACATTTTGTGTGTGTGCGTGTGTGTGTGTGTGTGTGTGTGTGTAGTTTTTGTTTTTGTTTGTTTGTTTTTTCTAAGAGGATGCAAAATTGCCATTAATTTCTTCCCCATGCATAATATAAAACACATGTTGTGGAGAGTGAAAATGCTACTCTTGTTTTTCCATAGCTGGGAGTACAGTATGTGGGTGAGTTTATTATGGGCCGTTTGTGGATTAGATTATACTCTACATACATAGATCTAGTAGGTTTGAGTAGGAGAGTGAATGGTAGGCATATTCTCTAAAACGTCCCCTCACCTTTGTAACTACACTTCCAAAAAGAGCATGAACTGTGACAGAAATCAAATCAAACATTAACATTTCATCCATATAGAGTTAATCGGTAATAATGATAATAATAATACAGTATACATTTAATGTGCCAATTCCACATGACTAACGTGCTCAAGGCGCAGTAGGAAAAGTGAGTTATGAAGTACAAAAATCATTACACAAACATGCACATGAAAATGACACAATCATGATGATCTAAAATATATATATATATCATAATACCGGTATACTATTCTATGGTAAAAGATTGGAATAACAAGTAAAGAAGTATGTTGCTGGTTTTTCTTTTTTTTTAAGAGCTCATCTTTCATACAGTTGACTACTTTACCGACACCAGAAAAAAAAAAATACTAGTCATTTTCTCATTAACATGAAACAAGATAAGATATCATTGCTTTGGATGCTGACTAATTTTGTAAAAAAAAATAAATAAAATAAAACAAGAACAAGGATAATGTGACATTCGCAGATCATAATTTGAGATATTGAGGTGTTGGATGTACACATTTTATGTACCGCCTTCTCAGTATATATGGCAGTGGTCCGATGCAATAATTTCTGCGTGCATACCAATATCAGTAACACAAGGAATATTTTGCAGTTTCATTGAACAGTCTGTGTTGAAAGTATTCTTCTTTTAAAGCAAAAAGTTGAAAAGCTGAGATTCCAGTACTGATTGTCCAATAGTCTTCTTGCATGTTACGCATCCTTGATTTCCTTTATTGTTTGTTTCGTTTTGGAAAAGTGATTTTGTAAATTCTCAGATCCATGGGGAATGTATTCACGGTATACATGTGCATGATAATTATGTAAGTGATTACTAGTAAACTGCAGGTGCCCAAGGGCAACAATCTAATTTGCATATTACGCGCGGCAAACCGCTCCAGTGTGCACAGCGTGCCGCTGCGGCAGAGTTTAGCAGCAAACCGCCACCGCTGCCGCTGCCGCAAAACCGCTCCAATGTAGGGTTGTAGTAGTAGTAGTAGTAGTAGTTTATTCTTTAAAAATCACACCCGTCACACGGACGGCCGGCCTAAAAAGGCCTATGAGTGATACATGTATACATCAAACATTATAAGTAATACAAAATATATAAATGAATCATGTAAGACATACAGACAATAAAAAATAATTTAACATAACAAAAGAGAGAATATGGTGGGCTAAATAATACATAAAAGAGATATTCAGCTGTGGGAATATAATAAATTGTTACGGCACATTAAAATAAGGTTGGCAAAACTGGCTACTTGACAGCACAGTGACTTTGATGACATTAATAAAAGGAATTGTTGGTAAATAGGTAACTGAGGGAAGGTGGGATCTCTTTGTGATACAATACTGAATAATTGTGATCTGAAATCATCGTATGCCGAACAAATCATAAAACAATGAAACTCATCTTCTACATCACCAGAATTACAGATTATACAAAATCTTTCATTGTGTGGGACATTTTTATAACGTCCGGTTTCAAGGGCAATAGGGGCACAACCACTTCTAAACAGAGCTAATGCTTGCCTGTTAGATCTATTCTGACACTGCATAACATAATTAGAAGTATTCATAGAATGTTTAAAATTACGATATGTTCTGAGTTTGTTTCTGGATTGGGGAACTCTCCTTTTATCATCAAACAGTGAACATTTCCACTTATTTTCAACAAATAATTTACAAGCTTTGGATACGGTGCTCACAAAATTATGTGTACTAGCAATCTCAGCCAATGGTTCAACATGCATACACTGCAGTTTTGCAAATAATTGTTTAACCTTACATGTATAACACCAATTCTTAATACCATGATTTGCCAGGGACTTTGACCACAAGAAAATTTTTCCAGGGTAACGGTCACTAGTATACTTACTCAGGTTACACCAAAGCCTAGCAATTGATTGACACTGATAAAAAAAGGGGGATCCCAACCCATATCACCCATAACTGCATCATTAGGGGTATATTCCCCCACTCCAAGGTAGAAACGACATGCTCTATAAAAAAACACTATTAATGGCTGAATATTCTTCTAAGCCCCAAATACCGCTTGCATATTGCAATATGGGCAAAATCATAGCATCATACAACTTTTTATAGGTCATAAACAGAGAACCACCGATCAATTTAAATTTACTAATAACCACTCCAAGGGCTCTAGTTGCAGATTGAGCCAATATCTTGGTTCCTTTTTGTAAACTTAAAAATTCATCAAACCACAATCCAAGATATTTATATGAGTCAATAATATCAAGCTTTTGACCATTACAATAAAATAAAGATGTGGTTTTTGCTTGGGCTTTTCTCCTGAAATGTACAATTTGAGTTTTTAAAGTATTAAATACGATCCTCCACTTCTGAGCCCACAAACATATACTATCAAGCTTCAACTGAAGATCATTTTCATTGTCGGCAATTACCACAATGTCATCTGCATACATAAGCATATCAATGTTTGTATCTAACACCTGGATACCTGTACCTCTGTTACATAGCCTCACACTATCAACTATATCATTAATGAAAATATTAAACAGGACTGGGGACAAAAGACAACCTTGTTTTACCCCTAGATCCACATTAAAAAAATCAGTAAGGTTTAATACCATTCACAATTACAGTACATTTGGTATCTTGATAAAGAGCCTTTATGGAGTTATACAACTTGCCATGAACACCAATAGACCTCAGCTTGTACCATAACAAAATCCTATTAACACGATCAAATGCTTTTTTTGCATCAATAAAGCATACAAAAGTATCTTTTTTACACAGCTTTCTGTTTTCAATTATAGAATAGAGGCTATATAAGTGCTCAAGACAACTCCTTTTCTTTCGAAACCCGTTCTGTTCCTCATTAATAACACCTTCTTTTTCAAGGAAATTAATCAATCTTTCTTTTATGATATCACAACAAATCTTACAAATCACAGATATCAATTTAATACCTCTGTAACTTAAAGGTTCACGTTCATCCATACCAGGTTTAAGAATTGGATGAATAATACCTTTTTGCCATATCTGAGGGGAAATACCATGTTCAAAACAAAAAGAGTATAAAGCATGCAGGAACTGAATAGAAACTTTATTTTTTACTACCTCAGCAATAAAACCATCTACATCGTATTCCTGCTGCTTTATCTAATTTTGCTCTGTTTACTGCTAAAGTTACCTCTGATAAACCAATAGGATGATTCAGATCATCTCCCCGTGAATCAATTTCCTGAACATTTAATTCCAACTCCAATAATTTCTTTTTTATACCAAACAAAAAATTATTGTCAAAACCAGCATCATTATCAGTAAAAAGAGAGGAGAAATCATTTTGCCATTTACTCAATACAATATCAAAATTCTCCGTTATTTCTCCATCACTATTGACTACCTCCATAGGAATTTTATAACACCTGTTACTTTCATCTGAGCCAATCTTCCCTATCTCCTTCCAAAAACTACTACAGTCTTTATTAACCATTGCATCCAATGCATTACTTTTTCTATGCTGATATGCTCTTTTTGCTTGATGTACAGCTTTATCAAAATTTCTATGTACAGCTTTATAATCTTCAAACTTCATCTTTCTACCATAAGCATTTTTACATTTCAACCATTCTTTTTGTTTACATTTCACTCTATTCCACAAGGATTGGAGATTTTCATCCCACCATGCTTTAGGAGTGTGAGGGAGACCTTTTACGGGTCTATTGGTTTTCTTTTTCCTACAATGCCTGTGTACTGCATTTTGCAGAACTTTTTCAAATTCACCATATACTTCATCAAAATGCTCTTGTGATGGTACACCATCTGCTAATCTTCTCAAAAGAGAATCTACTGCATTTTTACTTTCCTCATCACACATAAATCTATCATTTATATCATTTAAATAATACAGTTTAGACAGATTTTGAGGACTAGAATTAACAGGCTCTGTGCATTTGGCTCCATCACCTGAAGGATTTCTGTCGAGTGACCAGCATAGAATAGAATGGTCAGGAATTGAACCTAACACTGGAATAGAATGCTTGTCAATTAACTCTGCAACGAGCAGAACATAAAAATTGGAGTATAGGTTTAAATCATGGTAGGGTACTATACAGTAATCCACAACTGAACTTCCTTTATAAGACACACAAGTAAAATTATCATTTGTATATCTACCATTTAGGCAGCACAAATTTGACGAAACACAAAAATCCATAAATAATCTTCCTTGAGAGTTTGTTTCAAAGTCAATAGTCTTTCTTTGTCTAATGCAATCTATGCCTTCGATAATATCTGATAAATCTCCAGTTCTCGCATTAAAATCTCCACAGATTTGAATTTTACCACAATCTTTGTATTTGTATACTTCGGAAAGTAGCTTATCAAAAAATTCTTCACCATGTCCCCCTCTGCTTGAGTTTTCTGGGGGTAAGTAACAGACGCATATAAAACATATCCTTTCCTTGCTTGTCTTTCAACTGCAGCCATAATATCCCCTCATATGATTTCTCCAAACATTTAACCGAGTAATACTGAAGCACGCGACGATGTATCAAGCAGCCGACTCCTCCAGATCCTTTCCTTGCATTTTTGTGCAATTGTAACCGGTTATGCCCAAACCAAATGTAGTTGCTAACTTGAATTGATTGACTTTCAACAAGATGAGTTTCCACCAAACAAATAATATCAAAATCACACTTCGCTAAAATGGTTTTCCTCAATGAACATGAATCAGACCAACCACCAACATTCCAGCAGCCAATGTTTAACTGACAAGAGCCGTCGCTATCCTACGCTATCTCCTTGGTGGCTCCTTCCACTTCCGCTTGGGGGCCAGCGTTTGGCTTCTTGTATTCTACTCCGTCAATGAAAAGTTTGTCGTGCCGGAAGAACGTTTTCTTTCCTGCTTTGAAGGCCTCAGAAGCTATAGACTTAAGTTGCTGCTTCGCTTTACGATCAGACAAGGTCTCACCCTGCTTGATGTACAACTGTGACTTTGCCTCACGAAGTTTGCCTTTGGCCCGTAGGATCCTATCTCTCACCTCGATTGAGCTGACTTTGAAAATGATAGGTCTGGCAGCCCCATCACTCCTTCTTTTTCCACCTCTGTGGGCTACTTCCACCTTTGCATCAATGCCTAGCTCGCCTTTCAAGACACTGTTGACTATTGCGGCAGGGATCTCATCCTTTTTCTCTGGGCCATGGTTGCAGAGAAGCAGGTTACATCTGCGAGAGTGACGCTCTAGGTTGTTATTGACGACCTGCAGATTGTCAATTTTTTTTCATGCATGCAGACATGTTCTTTGTGAGAGCCTTTACTTTTTTCTCAACTTCATCGGTTCTTGCTGCTTCGAAGTCAATCGAGTCTTTCAGCTCAGCTTGTGTAGTTTTAAGTTCCTGGATACACTGCTTCATTGATTCCTGGCCATCTAAATTGGATCTAAGTGCCTGTCTGACATATGATTTGAAGTCAGAATCGTCCGCTACATTGCCCGCGATCACGCAGCTCCATACTGGACCCGAATACTGGCTCCCACAGTAACACAAGACGCAATACGTCGGACTGGGCGAGCTGTTTTCACCGAAGACACGTTCGTGGCGCAACAACTCTAGTGAATTCGTCAGTTAATAGGGATTCATAAAAGTTACAGACTGAACAAACGAAAAATGACACCTTTTTTTTACCGGTATGTGAACACTCCCAAGATCGCACGGATGTCATCAACAGGAGAAATTCAGCAATTTGTCGGGGTAGAAAGAGCGAAGAGGACACTATGCAAAGTACGCTCTTTGGTGCTAACAAAGTGCAGCCATAGTACTGTGACTCCTCTCAGACTGGCGCCACCTTTTGGCCGGGAAAAGAGAGGAACGTATTTTTTTGATCAGAGTGAAATGGTTTTATCAGAGTGAAATGGTTTTAGTGCAGTGAAATGTTTTTAGTGCAGTGAAATGGTTTCGTCAGAGTGATATGGTACGCCAAAGTGAAATGATTTTTTTTTAACGGAAAAATGAAATTATCTATTTTTTTTCTTGAAAAGTGAAATGAATTTTGTGAAAAGTCAAATGTTTTTGGTTAAAAAGTGAAATACATTTTGTGAAGAGTGAAATGAATTTTTATTTGAAAGTGAAATGTATTTTTGTGGAAAGTGAAATGTATTTTTGTGAAAAGTGAAATGCATTTTTGTGAAAAGTGAAATGAATTGTTATTTAAAAGTGAAATGTATTTCTATTTAAAAGTGAAATGTATTTTTGTGAAAAGTGAAATGAATTTCTATCTAAAAGTGAAATGTATTTTTGTAAAAAGTGAAATAAATAATTGGTGAGTGAAATGTATTTGTTAAAAGTGAAATGAATATTGGTTGGAGTGAAATGAATTTTGTATTGTTTCCCTAATGGCGTTCCATAGCGCGATGAGTATTATTTTTGCAGTGTGTATGTGTGTGTGTGTGTATGTGTGTGTGTGTGTGTGTGTGTGTGCGTGCGTGCGCGCGCGCACGTGTGTGGTTGCGAAGCAGCAACTACTTGCTTTGGCAGCACATCATTTCAAATTGGGAGATGCAAAGAAGATTAACTAATGACTATCTTGAAA
Organism: Diadema antillarum; assembly: GCF_040938485.1. Classification (NCBI taxonomy): domain Eukaryota; kingdom Metazoa; phylum Echinodermata; class Echinoidea; order Diadematoida; family Diadematidae; genus Diadema; species Diadema antillarum. Next base: position 534,877 of record NW_027271529.1, on the reverse strand, counting down.
AACAATAAGTCAAGCCTGTCCTAGCCACCACCTGTCTATAGCGGCCACCTGCCATTATACGACCACTAAAACAATTCCCTCCTGAATAGAGAAAAAGCATATTAAAGAATATGTCTATAACGGCCGCCTATCTATAACGGCCACTTTTCGTCTCCCTTGGGTGGCCGACAGGTTTGACTGTATTATGACACTATTCCGATGGATCCAGAATGCAATATAAGAAGATACTCACACAGCATCAGATACTGCGGTGGCACCCGCTTAAAGGCAGCCGATCGCCATCCCTAATGGTACGTAAACTCCGAACGACCGAAGTTTGTGCATGCAATTGCGCAATGCTACCACTGAGACAAGTGTGTGTGTGTGCGTGTGTGTGTACGCATCATACACAAACATTGAGCTGCGGTGATTGAAGGAGAGAGGCCAGAAGACGCTGCGGCGTGTGTGTGTGTGTGTGTGTGTGTGTGCGTGTGTGTGTACGCATCATACACAAATATTGTCACCGCGAGCTGCGGTGATTGGAGGAGAGAGGCCAGAAGACGCGTGGCTCTTTTGGCCTCTCTTCATGCGCATGCGCACTGAGAGTGGGCGTCCATTCGGAAGCTCTCGTGGCTCGCTGGGACAGCCATTTTGGGTTAGGAGATAAGCACAGGGAGCTTTCTTGTAGCCTACCGTATTTTCGCTGACCCATTGAGCCAGCGCTATTCTCATTCGGGGGTCACTACATTTGATACAGAATGGGGGAGGCAGCGTGTTGCGTTCGTCTCCGTGCCGCACAAACCACTCGCCACGACTGAGTGTCTTTAAGCTCACAAAACTTTAATTCTCGGAACTTAAGATTTAGTGTCTATCTCTTATTTTCTCTGAACCACACTTCGCATGATACAATTCGCATGATGTCCTGTCTTCTTTAGAGCCATTGTGGGAAACATAGTCCCAAATCAAAACAATATTCGACTGAGGGTAACCTTCTTTTTACCGTGTTAAGGCTTTAAAAAGACTCTTTAACATCTTTTCATAATTAGGCGAGTGCTCGTTACGTTATCACAAGGCAATTGATGATTTAAACACGGACCTACTACACATATGGACCATGAACGGAGGTCTTTCTTTGATCCGATGTCCACCACCGCCACATGATTATGTGCATCTTAATTAGTACATTCAGACGTTTGGAAAATGACGATTGTGTAATCGTGCATCATCACTGACAAAAGAACCCGTTCCCTCATTTCGGTCCTATTTGGCTGAGGTGCCTTTTCAGACTCAGCTGCCTTTGAATAAACACAAATGATGGGGAGCACCGAACCTGAAACAAGGCCAAATTTTGCGTCACAAAATTGGTAATTACTGAAGCGGCCACTTGCGGCCATGCATGTAACATCCCTGAATGGCAAAACAAGCATGTCGTCTACTGTTACTGTCCATGTTTACTCTAAAACAATGTGCAACAAATGGGGAAAAATAGATTACAAATCACAGTCAATCTGCTTAATTAGTTGCTTTTTCTTGTAAAATACTTGCATTTCGCAAATGAAATTGCTTTAGCGCCAGTGATTTCGCAATATACACTACAACTGCCCTGCACATGCATTTTTCTTGATTTAAGAGAGTTATTAGCTTCTGCGCACGTAGTTTTTAGATTTCTCAAAGCGCCGTCTTGTTTTTATCCAGGTTGGCTGTCGGTGGACAACACTGGATCAAAGCAGGAAAGCATGTTCAAAATGTTTTGTGACGCTTTTGACAGAAACAGGTGCACGAATGAATTAACGAGCGATGAATGTTCATAGGTCCATGATTTAAACGAGAAGAAATGCCCATATCCGACATACATATACATTTTTATGTACTATATTATATAAGATATGGGCCCCGCCCTCGATCAGTCAGTGCTATAGGATAGTTGCCGATGAAAACTGATGATTTCTTATCTGTTTTCCCTTTGTTCTTAAAGGTTCAACCCGCCGAAATCGGACCCAAGCCCTCAACGGACGATAGAGATCGAAGGCCAAGGGGGCGCCACGCCTGCGAAGCCTGCAACAACGGCCACATCCGCCCTTGCCCGTCGTACTCCAACATACCGTACTTCAGCGTGCCACACGAAAGCACGGGGTCTACGGTCTCCACCTTCCTCACTCAAAAGTCAGAGATCGAACACGAGTTCGACTAGGGTCATCTCTCTGATCGTGCTTGTGATCAATGATGCAAGGACTGCATAATAATGACAGAATTCTACCGATTGAAGGGCATGTACATTTACATTATTAAATCTAACTCTTTGGGTGCCTTGAGTTCCGATTGGCACATAAAATCCCACAGCGTTGTAAACACTCAGTCCAAAGTTCTGGCACGGAGGGTTAAAAGTTAAAGGTTAAAGTGTACCGAGTAGTGGTATTTGTCGTAACACGCTTGCAAATTTGATGGGGTGGTCAGTGATCATCTCATCAAATGTTATGACCTCATCAGATCACAACTTGCTCTCCCATTGATATCTAAACAAAATATGCATGTGTCGTTCAGATTATGGTTTTGGTGGGATATTTCGGCAAAAATATCCCTTCCGCCCTGGAGGCGCAAGAAAATTAAATATAAATTTTGTTTCTCTCTGATTTCACGTGAAAACAAGGGCAGTCAACAGAATCAATGTGTGAATATTGTGATGGCATGACATCATTACTGTATACCTCTGCTTTGAACGTGTTTTGCGGTAAAACCAGCGTTTCATAAAAAGATAAAAGTGAAACTCTGATATTTCAGTAACCTCTTACTTAGATTCCATTCTAAAACGAAGCCCCCTACTCTCTGTTCGTCTAATTTCACCCGATTTATGTGAAGCCTCCATGAGCTGTGGAAAGTCACATCAGTTGTATCATTCTAAGTCATAAACATCCTCAATTAAGCGGAGACTATAATAAGGTTGACTTTACGTAATGAATGCATTTGTGTAATATTGTATAAGAGCGTTCATCAACGTTGCCAGCCAATTTTACCATGTACAATATTGTATTTATCTCTCTGCAGATAAACTGATAAAACTCTTGTAAAACTCGCCGTGCATTTATATGCATTAAGCCAGCGTAAACCCAGTTCAGAAGTCATAATGAAGGATAATCACTAAAACAGTCTATACGACTCAAAATGTCTTCCTATACTGTAAAACAGTACTGATATACAGTCATCTGTGCTGACAATCTGTATTGGAGTCGAAAAAAAATCTAAATAAGTTATTCGTGAATAATCTTTATTTTTAGTCATCTTACAGAATTTTTAACCGTTCCACAGGGATTCCGAGTATTTGTTCTTGATATGACTTTAATTGAATAATATACAGTTAATTGATACAGATATCATATACAGTTCTATTGCTACCTTGTCACTTGTCGGCTGTTTACTTGATTGGACTTAAATCCTCTTGGTCATTGTCAGTGTTGATGATGAAAAAACAAAATACAGGCATAATAATGAATCACTCTGACTGTCGTAGATCCGGTATGCAAAGACGTGATTTCATGCATTTTGATTATTGCCATGCAGACTCGATAGCAATGTTGGTTCGCAGGGTGTGTATCCCATCACGCAATGGAATTCACTGCCCAGCTGAACATTAGATTATCACACATACCAGTAACAACTTAAATACGTTGTTTATAACAACAGCAACAGTTGTAATGCTCGAAGCTGCTTGATTCATGACTGTCAAGCCCATTAATGAAACAGGACGCTAATCATAATTATGCTGCATGCAGTAGATTTAGGTATTGCTATATGAAACGGGTATATACCCTCGTCTGTTTCAGTACATTGCATAGTTGATATTATGTTGAACTTGATTTTTTTTTATTCCGTTGTGCCTATACTCAGTGTGAAGCAGAATATACTGTTCAGCAGTATTATGATATACAAAATATTCAATGTCGTGTGCGATGGTTCCGAATGTTAATGAGCGTGCAAGTTTAACCGTTCTATTCAACGACGCGAAGCGGAGTTGAATAGAACGGTTAAAATTGCACCGATTGTAATATTCGAACCGTCGCACGAATGATAAAACATATTTGTTTTATACAACACACAATATAGACCTGGTCTGGACCAAAATAGATCAAACGTTAAGCCTATCTAGGAGGAGGACTAACGGGCCTAGATTTAGATCTGGCTCTATATAGGTCTTGCTGGCAGCGCAAACGGGTGCGCGTATACATCAATGCTTTACTACGATACACAAGTTCACTGTGTCCTATAGGATCTGTATTGCACATCTGGCTCGCTTGGTTTACCGTTCAATATACTGATGTCTATATTGCACTGCGCATTAAGAGTGAGCGTGGGATAACTGATTCTTCTGAATGTCATGTGACTCACATTCATCCAATCAGATGGCAAGAATCTATACATGTGTTGTGTAAAACAAAAATATACTCCATATGGGCCCCGTTGCACAAAAGTTACTATTGTGATAACTTTGCCATCCAGTGGTAACTACCATGGAATTCTTGATTTTGATTGGCTGTTGAGTATTGCTACCATGGTAGTTACCATTGAATGGCAAAGTTACCACAATAGTAACTTTTATGCAACGGGGCACATGAATGTGTGAGTTTTCCGGAATAAAATGACTAAAGTTAGTAGGAAAAGTAAACAGAAGGAGATTTTCGGATGACTTTCCGACTTTTGCAATTAAACGCCACAAATGTTTAGTCACAATGGTTACACAGTTGGAGAGTCTATATTGATTGGGATGAGAAATAAGAATATTTTCAAAATTGGTAACAAATCACGATGTACAATTATGACAACATAGTAGCTTCACATAAGAAACCATGATTGGGTGCTCAAAGAAGAAGAAAGAAAGAAAAAAAAAAGCATAAATTCTACCCAGGTGGGACTAGCTGCTATTGCATTGCTATTGATACTGGAATTTGTGAGCCGCCTATCATCCTGTGTCATCATCCTTGTTCAGTTTACTTTGTTTTGGGTTTTTAGAGTATGGGTTCATTCTGCTCAGGGACCATCCATACAGTAAATTCTACTAATCTACAAATGGTACTATCGATTTATGTACTCCATATACTGGTAAATCGTCTGGAATAGCTCTGTAAACGCGGTATAAAAGTCTGTAATAGGCTATAACCATTGTACCTCCATCCACTTTCTCTGACTATAAGAGTTACCGGTATCATTATGTATACATACTGCACTGTATACTAAGTTCAAATGGAAAGACTAAGATTCTCTTTGTGTTGATGACAATTGGTTTTGAAATGGCTGAGATATGGCAAAAACAAAAAGGTCCTAATAAAAGGTGTGACCCACCTTTAATTAGGACCACTCTGTTTTACTTTAGTTTTTTTTTTTTTTTCAAAACCGATTTTCATCAAAACTTTGAATACCTCTCAGGATTGTATGTTCTTTAGTATTTGATAAGTGGTTTCTAATTATCTCGCCAAAAGTTAAAATCTGAATCCTTCATCTCAACCAAAACTATGCCATGCCTTTTATGAAGTACTCACGATTATTATTTTCCCCATTTTCAATGAAAAAAAAAATCATATTCCGATTGCAAGATTATAAGTGGTTAAAACATGACTTAAGGCAGATTTCCACATGCGCAAGCGTGGTTCGATATTAAATGACTCTTGCAGTCATTATACTCTTGTGAAAATGATTTTAGCCATATTTTATCATCATTTTTATCTTATATTTTCACTTTTTAATCTCAATTTCCTTTCAGTGTGACATGCTACCTCTATACTGTTGTGGATTCTTAAAATTGACTCAATCAATTGAGTCAACTAAAGCATGGTATAAAGGAGGTGTGTAGCATTGTGTAATTGATTACTCTACCTTTCATTCACTATCCTTCAGGCTATAACTGTCAAACACTTTTCTTGATGATGTCTGCACCCGTTGGTGGTTTGATGTGTCGCAAAGCAGGAATAAATCCATGCACATTCTCCATACAGAGGTTCGTGATTTGCCTTGTAGTCTGTGGTTACTTTCGTTATCTGCGGTCGTCCAGGGCACCTTTTTATGAAAGTAATCGTCAGCCCTGACAAGTTGTCAGTCTCTGACAAGTTCAGTCAAATCCTTCGTTTTGATTGGCTGAGAAGCTCTGGCTACCGACTGTTACTATGGTAATCGTCAGAGACTGAAAACTTGTCAGGGCTGACAACTTTCAATATATGCAGTGTAAATAATTTTTAAGACATATAAGTATGTGTATGAATGAACGAAAGAATACAAAAATGAATATATACATATATATATATATATATATATATATATATATATATATATACATATAGTGAAAACTTTGAGCAAAGAAAATGGGTTTTCATCGGGATGAAAACCCATTTTCTTTGCTCGAAGTTTTAACTATTTATTATTTGTTTCTGGTAAGTTTTCCCTTTCTTGTTTATATATATATATATATATATTATATGAGATATGAGAAAGGGGGAGAAATCAGTGCGTAGCTTTGACATCGTTATTCCTCTTACTGTATATATATATATATATATATATATATATATATTACATATATATATATATATATATATACATATATATTATATTTTATATACATGCATACATTCATAAATCGAGGTTTGACACTAACATTTTCTTTTGGTGGCCAACCAAATGTATTTTTTCTTTTCTTTCTGGGCAGATGCCCGACAATTTTGGTGGCCCGAAAATAGAGCAAAACGAAAGAACTATTTCCATGATATGAAAATAGTAAAATAACACAATGATAATCGTTAAAATTGGCAAGTTCCTGTAAGATAAAGTGTTCAAATACCATGGACTGTGACTATTATGAGAAGTTAAAAAAAGAAAAATCATTAGAATTGAAAGAGAATACAATGTATTACAATAATTATAATTACGGGAACATTGGTCGGTATAGGGCCTATCATCAGACTGCACAGGGCTTCAATTACCAATAATGTGACTCAGTTCTCCTATACTGTATTACATATTCAATACACGTGTATTGAATTGAGGCATTAACATGATTTCCCATGACACTATATTCATGAAAATGATTATTTAACATAATTATAGGAGTGAGTATACTTAGTCTTTTACTGGATTGACATGATTTGGCAGTGGAGTTTGGCCGTGAGAGAAAAAATGATTTGTTCATATTAAGGCTAGCGGCGATATGATGGCATCCCTGGTCGCGGCAGGCAAGACACCGCTGATCTACTGATGACAATTACGAAACACTGAGCGGCGAGTTATTTACCCCTGTAATATTCTGGATGAGAAAAAACATACATTTTACAACACGCACACTACACACTAAAAAATAGTTGAAATTCTAATGTTTTTTCCTTTTTTTTTACTTCTCATGATAGTCAAAATCCATTGCATTTGAAGCACTTTATTTTACAGAAACTTGCCAATTTTAACACGATTTATCATGGTTTTATTTTACTTTTTTTATATCATGGAAATAGTTCTTTCGTTTCGCTCTATTTTCGGGCCACCAAAATTATTTTTCGGGCATCCAAATATAATTTCTAAAAACGTTGTGCCCCCCCCCCCCCTTCACGACTCCCTCTTTCTCCTCCTATTATTCCCCTCCCCCTTCTTCTTCTTCTTCTTCTTCTTCTTCTTCTTGTTAATCTTCTCTCTTCTCTCCCTCTCTCTCCCCATCTCTCTCCCTCTCTCTCTCCCATCGCTCGGGTCCCTCGATCCCCCCCCCCCCCCTAATTTTTAGGCAACGTGTACACCAGCTGGCTACGCTGTGACCAGAGACAAGCTAGCTGAGTGCCGCTGTGCAGTATTCAACGTCAGACGAGCTAGACGTGTACGTACGTACGTACGTGGACGTGTACGAATAGCTGGGACCGGCGCGTTGTTGGCATTAAACTAAAACTGTGTTGCATTGGTCGAACATCAGGTAGCGTATCACTACCTCATTGACGAAGGAAAGAAATATGGAGAAATTGTACCACGAGACAAATTGGTAAGTAAATCCGGCTTTACATAGAACTGCTGCTGCTTTAAGATAAGCAAGATATAATTTGCCGTATGTTTGCAAGCAGGGAGCCGGCAGAATAGTATGCAGTCCCATGCATTTATTTACATGTTTGCTATTTTGTTCTACAGGTCCTAGCATTTATAGGGACAGGGTGTTGATTTGACAATTTTGGCCTTCTCTAGATAATAATGATGATAGTTTTCTGTTCCTCGTTGTTTAAAAAAATAAACACTCGCATGAATGTTTGTCCGCCTGTCAAGGCTGTACCCAGAACCTCAGCCTCAAGTCAGAGGGTCATTAATAACAACGCTAACAGTCACACTTCATTAAAATGCTAGAGACCCTATTCACTAAATCATAAATCAGATAAATGGCACACTGCCACTGTTAAATTAATTGTTTATTTTGATTATGATATACCAGTAATTATTTATATCCTGCACTAAATTGTCACATTCCATTTGCGACTCTGCAAGCTCTCTGTTTTGCCAACAATCATTTAGAACTACATCTAGACTCTACTACTACTAGTACTAGATCTAGTTGCTTTGTGTTATAATAAATTGTAAGAAGATGTCTGCTAAATTTTTCCACCTCTGCCTGTCCGGCAATCCTGGCAGGATTCCTGGGTTTTAACGTTAGTTTAGGGGCTATAAAATGATATTATTTTAGGCTTCTAACTTAGCACAGCCATATGTAAATTTAACCCTTGCTAAAAAAAAAAAAAAAAAAAAAAAATAAGGGATGTGTATCAAAGTAAATTAATAATATGATATGATTAAATTTAGGTGGCTTTAGTGGTTAATAGGGTTAGGTTGCTTGGGTGCTGTGCTGAAGTTAGAAGCCTAAAATAATTTAGCCCCCCAAAACCCAGGATCTGCCTGTCCACCAGTAAAGCAAGCTCAAGCCACCCATAATTCGACCATAACGCTGTCGAAAATGTAAAACCTATGCTTTTGCGCACAGTCGAATTTGGCACGGAAAGTGCTGGTTTTAATTAGGCCTACACTGTACCTCATTCAAATTCATGAAATTCTTCCGTCGAGATGTTTTCATTGCAACTGATTGACAAATTGCCCTACATCGACATAAATATTTAAAGCACTGAATTGATCAGTGTTTTAGTAGTAGCCATGATAAAAGAGTACCCGCTGCATGCTATACTGACTAAGGATTAGAACCAATACTTGCTGTCGGGCAGAAGCTAGGTCACAGTAGGTGGTGTATTGGAGATGACGCCTGTCCGGAGATCAGGAGGTTGTTGGTTTGAATCCTGCTCGAGTATGTACGCCCATGATTTCTTTTATCATGGCTACCACTGAAATAATCAGTGCTTATTTATGTCGATGTAGGGCAAGTTGTCAATCAGTTGCAATAGGCCTACATTTTTTTTTTGTCTTATGGAGTTCAGTGCTTTGATAGAGTGTTTATGGAGGATATCTGTGTATCACGCGTTACCAGTTACCCATTTCTACACCTCTGTCAAGAGGACATTGTCAGCAAAACATCTTGTCCAAGGATACATGCCCCAGGCAGGATTCAAACCCCAAACCTTGAATGTTTACAAATGAAGCACTTCATCCACTATTCCATGGTGCTACCACCACAAACTAACCTTTTGTTTTTCTTGTTGTTTTTTTTTACCCTAGTGCATTTATGAAATCATTGCATATTGAGCAGAATGCTGCAGTAAACCAGTCCAGCTCAGAGTGTATAATGCATCTGTAGAGACTATCTTATGGTATTATGCATTTCTAAGAACTGACTATTATTATTATTATTATTATTATTATTATTATTATTATTATGTGGAACTTACTGTAAACATTCTGCTTCCAGAATACTATGTGAATTACATGTTTCGCCTCTTCTTTCTACAATTTGTGTTATTGGCTTTTGCTTCATGCAGGCTTGTTCTGGATGTTCAAAATGGACTGAGTCGAGTGGAGCAGGCAAAAAGAGAAGATGCACATTGTATGTAAATATTGTACAACTTCCTACGCAGTGTCGATACTTTTGACTCTCTGGTATATTCCGTACCGGTGATACAAATGTAGATCATGCAACATGACTGAAAATCACACTTTATACAAAGTGGCATACATTTTTCCTAAGATGATGATGATGTTGGCAATGAAGGTGTTAATTTTTGCCTCCGTAGTGTTAAAGTCAGGTGACCAAGGTCGCTATTTCAAGATCTCCACAGGATGTCCAAATGACATTGCTAACTATCACTCACATTGCCACAACATTTATAACACATTGTGTTTGCTTTGACTGAAACTTTCATCGAAAGAATGTTGTTGTTTTCTTTTATTCCTTTGATATGAATTGTTCTTTAGTCCCCCTGAAGTTCACTCCTTCAAAGTACATGTGACATTTGGATTATCACAGGGGTGTTAGTGGTACTGATGGAGTTCACAAACCCTACTTTTTCCTGCTTGGTGTGATTTCCCTCAACAGTGGTAGAAAATGAAATCAGGGCCAGACTGGACAAGGTGGCAAGCAATTGTGACACCCTGGACATCATGGTGAACAAGGAGCCCCCTGCCAGACGACAAAATGCAAAGCTGTGAGTGTGACTCGTGTTTGCTGCTTCCCCCATCCCTGCCCCACTGCCCATATATACAATGGTGTAAGGTAATCATAGTTAGGGGTCATCTGCCCCAATTTCTTATGTCCACACATGTTAAGATTTGTCCAATGATACAAATGTGTTTGAAAACATTTTTATTCACATGTGGCTCAGAGGGGTTAAAATAAGATGCAATCATTATAATAATAATAGTAATACATACAATTTCTATAGCGCCGTTCTCCACTTTGATTAAATGCTCAAGGCGCTTACAATTGTACATCAAAGCAAACAGACTGAAGATACAAGTACATCACCGTAATAGAAGAAGATGAAGAAGCGGAAAAAAAAAAGACATGAAAGTCTGTCTTCAAAAGACACTGGTCGTCAAAATGCACTGCTAAACAAATAGGATTTTAAATTACTCCTGAAAGATGTTAGAGAGCTTGAGTCTTTCAGCTCACGAGGAAGTGAATTCCACAGTGTTGGTCCAGCGTGAGCGAAAGCTCGTTCCCCCCAAGATTTCCTAGAAAACGGAATATGGAAGAGACCTGAAGTTGAGGATCGAAGAGTTCGTGAAGGTTGGTATTGACGAAACAAACAAACATTGTAATCAGGAGCTGTTCCCTCAATAACGTGATAAACCAAAAGAAGTATCTTAAACCGAATACGCTCCTGTACAGGCAACCAATGGAGAAGATTCCCCACACAAGGATGTGAAAAATGACTAAAACTGATGAAATGCGAGCACTAAAGCAAAGTATCTATTCTGGTAGTAATTTGATAAGGCTTGTAATGTACAGTGGACTCCCGTTATAACGATGTCCTCGGGACCGGCAGTTTTCTTTCGTTATATCGAAATTTCGTTACAACCGAACAAGTACAGTAAATAATAAAAGATAGAGCCGATAATTTGGGACCTGGTTTTTTATTTCGTTGTAACCAAAGTTTCGTTTTAACCGTGTTTGTTATAACAGGAGTGCACTGTATTGTATAAGGCATTTTAGCAAGTCTAATTTTTTGCAAATCGGGACTTCCTAACAATTTCGCGAAATGCTGCTAAAGAGTCGAGGAACTAAGGTGTCTCGATATTGAGCTTTGATTATGGCACCACTGATCATTATCTTTATCCCGATCTTCATGCGTAAAATGCTATTACTCAGGGCTTGACATTCATCTTTTTCTCAGGTGGCCCATTTGGGCCACTAAAATCTTTGAATACAAAATTTTGGTGTCCTGAAGAAGCCGTGTAGTTGCCCGAAATAAATGGAATATAAAAATTCATTTTGAATTATAGCTGCGCGATTAGGCTACCCAAAGATCTGGTGGCAGGAGATCAATTTATTGTGGCTCTGGGCCAGTCTGCCACTGCTATTATATCAAGCCCTGCTACTTTCCATTCTTTGAGGAAAAAAGATATTTCATGACTCTGCCCAAAGTAGATCAAACATATTTCGTCTCACCCGTCATAGATTACAATATTCCAATACCTACAGAGCATGAAATAAAAAAATAACAATTAGTGTATGAACAGCATGTATCAAACTGTAACAAAAAAACAATAGAGGACACATGTGAAAACCGGGCCAAATTTCATAAGCAAGTTGCTATGATAACAACTCTTTAGTTAATAATGCAGTAGTAAGTGTCATAGTGATGACAAGAATCCTGCTTCATGATTGGCTGTTGCTTCAGGAAGTTGTTATTCTACACAGAGTTGCTTTCCCGACATATTTTATGAAATGTTAATGTTACCCTGGTCCATTCATTGTGTTTGTTTCACTGAAGGGATCAATGAAAATGTTTGTGAATTCACAAAGAAAGAAGATATTGCACCGATTCAGTGTTTTGTTTTGTTTTTCTTTTGACATCCAGAAAGGTAGACCAGCTGAAGTACGACTGCCAGCATCTAAACGCCGCCCTGAGAAACATCCAGCACAGACGGCAGCTGAGAGAGCAGGAGGAGAGAGACAGGGAGGAGCTCCTCACGAGACGATTCACAGCCAACGTGAGCTTTCTTCCAAGCAGGAACCCCCATCCCCTCCTCACCTCTACCTCCACCCACCTCCACTTCTCCCTATCGCATATAGCCGATATCAAGCGATGTCACCTTGCGATACCGACATCTGATCGATCGCTCTTGGGACGTACACTTCTGGTTTTGCGGTTTACCCACGCCACGTCCTTCATCTATAGATATTTTCCATAATTTCGTTGTTTTGCATCATCGGCCCAGCATTCATGGGCCGCTTTGCAGAAGAATCCCATTCATCAAAAAGTTACAGATTAGAAGATAACTCTATTATTCGACAGATTATAAGACAGAATTTAATACAAACTGTGAATACTAGTACTTCGGCGTTCGATGTGCATAAAAGCGTACATTTACACATCGCACGTTCATAACCGGAAGTTTATATCCCAAGAATTAAAGGTTAAAAAATTAGAGCGCCACACGCGTTCAGATTCGGAGAGCTATATGCGATAGGGAGAATTCTCTACTTCGCCAATGCACAAAAAGCTTCTGCGCACGTTGTGCAGAGCCCTGTGTCACAGATGCACTATGAGATTCCTTGGGAGCATTATTGTCGCTTCTGGCTGTCTTGCACGTGTCTCAGATCCCATGTGATTCAATGCAATTTTTATGCCTCCGCCATGAAGTGTCGCCAGAGGAATTATGCTCCATACCTTGAAAATTACTCGATGCATAAACTTATAAAAGGGTCAAAAGTCAAGTAAAAATCCTCAAATCCCCAAATACTTGCACTCGTAGACAGTATAGCCATTCATCCAATTAAATCTAGTTCAAGAAAGTGAACATTTAGCACATTTGTGACAAGCCTGTCACTTTGATATTTTACCAATTATGTTCGACTGTCATCACACATTGTCAAGTCGTATTATAGACTTATTAGGAGAACCATGCATTATGGCGGAGGCATACCAGTCACCATAGCGACATTTCTAGTTGTCTGCTTTTTGTGGTTACTGCTCTTTTCTTCTGTTAGAATTAAGCTAAAAAAGAGTTCAAAACTTCTAAATTTTACTGATTTCTGGTCACTGGAGTCATGGTTCACTACTGCATGGCTTCATGGTGCTGGTTACATGATGGAAAGCAAAGAAGTCTTCAACAAAAATACCCCTGGATTAAAACGAAACATGACCTTAGAACAGTGCATATGCAGCCAAAACCAGTTGCAAGTTTGTCCCCTGAGCTATCCCATAATGCATCTAAAGCGATGCTGGCTGCATGGCACCCAGGTATTGGAGATACCGAGAATTAAAATTAAAATTAATTTGGATAGGGAAGCACTACATGGCCTTCTACGCCTCTGCCCAATGTTCCTCATTTTCTTCAACAAAAAAGAAAAAAAGGTTGCTTTTGTAATTGAGAACACCTGCTTTTTCTGTCTCATGTTGACTACTAATCTACAATAAGAGGGAGAAATGTAGGAAGAAACTGAGATATATCTTTTGTATGCATTTGCAATGTTTTCACTTCTTGTTTTTCAGGATGATAACACCTCAGTAATGATTGACCATGAACTTCAGCACAACACGTCATTGCACAACAGCCATCGAGAAATGGACAACCTGCTTTCATCAGGGGCAGCAACGATAGGAAACCTGAGAGATCAGAGAGGAATCTTGAAGGTGAGCTCTGGAATTTGCCTAAACAAGCTGAAATAATATACTTCAAAACAATAGAAATGTCATAAAAATCAGAGGGGAAAAACATTAGAGATAGATGGATTAGAAGCAGTTCATTAGATTTCATTGAAAAAATTATACACATGCTGTATTAAGATTAATGCATGAGTCAAACATGGACTGATTTCACACACTGTAAAAGTGGAAATTTTTGTGATGTCGAAATTTTTGTGCATTTCACACAACCAGAAACAAGCGCAAGAATAAAGTACACTGATAGTAATGCTTGCTACACTGAATGAGCTGTTATTTTCGTGTACAGATATTTTCGTGAATGAGCAGGTAATGGGCATTTTCGCTAGATGCTGTTTTCGTGAATTGACACCGAGGCTCTATGTAAGTTAAGTAGCAGCTTAGCCCATGGCGATTTCTTCATGTGTTGTTAAATTCGTGGTCAAACAGTGATTCACAAAATTCACGAAAATTAAACCCTCGCGAAAATAACAGCTTACCGGTATACAGTATGCACTACTTATGAATTTCTTTATTATGGGGAATTAAAAACATGTGAAATTCATCTTACCCAGCCCACCACAAAAAAAAAAAATTACTTGTGCAAAACTGACCATATTTACAGTACATTCTTATGTGCTACGGTATGCACACAGTCAGTTGCATGCAATAGTGCAATATATACGAGTTGATCAAGAGCTTAGATAACGGGAGTCAATACATATTGTTGATGTCAGCAGTATGATATCCAAAATTTCTCAACAAAAATTGCATGGCTAAACAAGACAGCATGCAGTAGTTCTTTCACCACATGTTGGGTGATGAGCAATTGACCAATCAGATACCTAGAATCTTTTCAGGTGTTGTATAATTTAATTTGTTGCAAGTAACATTGTCATTGAGTTTCATACAGGCACCTTAACTCATTGAGCCCTGGAGAAATTTTGCTACAGTAATCATTAAAGTGACACCTCAGAATTTCACTGCGTATTTGATGTGGGACACAGATCAGATTAAAATCAGCAGAAATTCATCAAGTCTGCACAAATCAGAAAAAGGAATTTACATTTTGTGAGCTTGTAAAGAGAAATGGGAATTTCAGTCCTCCAAAATTTGTTGTAAAGTTAAGAATCATGTAAAAAGTGAGGAAGCCATAAAGAAAGGCTTTTGAAAGTTCTGCAAGCGAACAGAATAATGAACAAGAATGGGCTCAAATGAAGTAAGCTGTTTACTCTATCTTATTAAACACTGACAGCGAATTGCCAGAAAATGTAAGAAAAAGATAAAGCACTAAACAAAAGGAAGATATCCACACATAGACTGGTTTTGATCACATGTTACTGCAAGACAAGGCATGTTCCTGTCCATTTTAATTGTGCAAATTTAGCGCAAGCCAAGATTTGTGAAATTAAAGTGCACGCAAAAGTTCTTGTCTACATCATATGTGTTGGATGCCCGTGACAATTCACGAAAATTTCATGCCGCGAAAAAAGCTTGCTTTGCAGTATCACGTGTTGCTCTGTTTTACCGTTCAGGGAGCGCAGCGAAAGATGCTGGATGTGACGAACATGCTCGGCCTGAGCAACACCGTGATGCGGCTGATCGAGAAGCGAACATTCCAGGACAAGATCATTCTCTTTGGCGGTATGATTGTGACACTCGTCATCATGTACCTCATCTACAAGTACTTTGGTTGATACCTCACCCGACGCCAGTGAAGTGATCACGGTAAACTCTCTTTGAAAGTGCTCTCCACGCAAAGGCGTCTCTTTCACGTGGTCAACGTTGGTTTCAGCCTTCGAGTGCGTTCGCGTGCCTTCGCGTGCCTTTCATTAACCCCCAGATGCGCTCACTGTAACAGCAGGAAGAATGGTCATCTGCAAGTACAGGCTGCGCTTGAAAAATTCTAAACAAATTATGAATATCTCACTCTAAGTCAACAATTGTATTTCATCTGAGAGGCATGTATTCCAACCATGAGCTTGCTCCATCTGCTGCAGTAAGGTGCAGTTACTCAAGGAGGTTCTAGAGAATGGAGTCACAACCGTCTTAATTCCTTTGCTAGATGTTCGAAGCCGCCACTCAAAAATATTTGAAGCATGTGCCAAACAGGATCTGCCGCGCAGATAGGAAGACAATTGACTTGTGTCTCATTGCATAATCACTAGCCACTTTCAAAGGAAGATATTTCTTTGTGATGGTAATTACTTTTCGCTATCCCTTCTTATAAAGGTAGGTGGTGCAGACACGAGGATGCGAGAATAGAAATTGAGCAAATAATGCTGAAATAAAGATGAAAAATACTCCACTGGTCATACCCGGTCACTAATCTGATATATCTATCAATAAAGAATTGTACTTGAAGATTATTCCATATTAGTTTCATTTGTGGAAACTAAGCAGAAAAGTGATAAAACCGGCTTTCCAGGATGATACAGTTTTAAACATTTTCACATGATACAGCTCTGATTTACACTTTTGCGCAAATTTCTGCACGGGATTGATTTTTGTTTTACATGCTTAATCATTAATTGAAATTTCATTTCATTTGATAAATAGATAAGCAAAATATGGCCAACATTATGATAACGTTCAAAATTAATCTTCAGAATGCTCAGCAAGACGGCGGCAAGGAACATTGATTATCAAAGGCACAAGTGCACCTGTGGAATTCCTTTGAACATCAATAGAAATCGAACAACTGTTTGAATAATTACAGCCAGTTGAAACTCCATGTGTAAAACCTCCTTGAGTTACTGTATGTTGATAGTTCTGTGTATTGTGCCAGGTTAGTGATACCAAATTTGCATCAGCTCTTGTCTAAATCATATCTTATGTCACGAAATGATGCAAATATCATGATTAGATTAACCTGTCACATAAAAAATCATAGTGATGTTAAACACAGATATTTTACCATGTGCCTGTAAATGACAATCAGCTAGCAAGAGTAGTATCATGCTTTGAGGTGACCAAGACACAAATAGTCAGATATAGTAAAAATACATTTTTTAATGCACTTCTACATAGCCACATGCACTCGTACATACACACACAAACACACTAAAAAAGGGTCCACATACATATAATGCTAGTACATTGACATGTACACGTATGTACGTATTTATACATCTCTATTGTATGTAGAGATGTACACTCTGTATACATACATAAGTATAAAAATAATCACAAAAAGAGCAAATGGTTAGGTAAAGGACCTGTGCAAAGATCCAATCTCCTGCACTCTCATCTCTAAATTCATATGAATGGGACCTCTTTAGATTAATGTACAAGCAGCCTGTATTTTACAGTGCAAAAATCTCGGATCAAATATTTCAAATACTGCTCAAAATAGTGAAGGGCCACTCTGATTGGATGTATCTGGTTAACTCTGTTCTTTGAGTGTCAATTTACGTAGAAACCCCCGTAGCATTGTACACAATGTCCAAATTTTGTGGCACAACAGGGATTAAAGGAGAATGTTCTGGAATGTTAAGTGTTTGCCAAACATGTTGGATTCAAGGTATTTTGCATTAACTTAGAATAAATATTACAATTACAGCTGTATTAACATTTTCCAAAAGTTGTAGAAAGTGTATTTTGGGATCAGCCCTGTACTTGAGAATTCCATTAATGCAGTATCATCAAAATGAAAGTTAGAATTGGCAGTGACTGTTGCCTGTTTTATTGTCTAGGGTAGATAGGACATCATGCAATTTATGTGTTGGCTCAACGGAAGAAGTGAAAAAAAAAAAGAATTTATAATATTTGGATTGCTTATAGCTCCCCGTTATTGGACACAGGCACTCGCAAGTTGATTCCACCTCCGTGTGAGAGAGAGAACTTTTGGACCTGCCGCAGCACGAAATGAGTTTGGATGACCAAATTTTTTCCTGGAGTAGACAGATAGATCTTCAAACATTGCCATTCCATTGGAGACAGGAGTGGGGTTGTGATGGCCGGAAGTGAAGATGCCTCCAGCGTGCAATGTTCGTCTTCGTAACCATGATCAAAAGGAGTGTTTGTAGCGGTGTTAAAGTGACGGTATAGTATTGGTGGAGATGAGGATTGGGCTTTTAACTCTTTGTGAGATACCAAGAAACCACTTATGAAATAGTACAGAGCATACCGTTTTAAGAGGAATTCAAAGTTTATTTGATGAAAATCGGTTTTGGAATGGCTGAGACATCCAGAAAGAAAGTAAAACAAAGCTATCGTAATAAAAGCTGGGTCCCGCCTTTTATTAAGATAGCTCTGTTTTGGATATCTCAACCATTGCAAATCCGATTTTCATCGAATAAACATTGAATTCCTCTTTATAGAATTCCATGCTCTTTCATATTTTGTAAGAGGTTTCTCATTACCTGACCCCCCCCCCCCCAAAAAAAAAAAAAAAAAAAAAAAAATGTTACAAACTTTACAAAATTGTATGACTACCACTCCATGCAAAAGACAAGAAGAGCTATTCTGTGTCAATTTAAATCTAACTTTAGGGTATTGCATGTACACAAGGATTCCCTACTCAAATCATGGTATAATGTACTCAAATATACAGTGTGCAGGTAATTCACGTTTAAGATTATTTTTATCAACACATGATTCAAGCTACCATAATTTGTGCAGCAAATGAATATTTTAAATACTGCTATGCTGGCATGCAACCTTGTTATTTGCATGAATGTTTATGAAAATAAACATTATTAAAATAAAAATAAAAAAGTGTATAAGTTATTTTGATTATGGTTTACAATTTGGTAATCTAGGGCCATCTCTCATCATATTATGATGGTAACATCAGGCCCAAAAGACCAAATAAAAAAAAAAACAGAAAAAACAAAGAAAGAGTTTTACTGTCATGTTGAGCTCTTCATTCTGGCAGAAATACATATTCATTTGCGTAATTATGATTTATATTTCACATCGTCCTTACAATTTGATGAGACATACTTTATGAAGTAGCAGTCAGTCACCTTCTTGGGTATGCACAGTAAGTATTAACCCCACAAGGTACTTTGGCAAGAGTGTGGACTGTTTTCAAGGTACCGATTGCAGGTAATTATACTAATGCCCAAACAAAAATAGATGTGTATTATTTGTTTTATAAAATGATGAAGCAGATCCTTGTCATTGAAAGAATTTCAAATGTAGGCATTTTAAATTTCGCGGCAGCCATTTTCACGAGTAGTAAGACGATAGAATCTCACCCGTTCACTATCTCGACTTGAAAGTGCTAATGACCAGTCATTGTACATGTACTTCACGTTGTTATTAACCGGTCATAAGCAAAATTATGTGTAAGGCAAAAGAAATACCTCGTCACATGCACGCTCCCAATTAATCATAAGATAAGTTTCTTCACTTTATAACACTTGGCGAAAAATGGAGTGATCAAAATTATTTGTTGGCTGTACACCTGCATAATAGTATGTATGTGCTATGGTACTGTTAGATGTGCATTTTATTTTCCTCAGTCCATATAAAGTAATTACGGTGTGAAATGAAAGGTATGAATTTTCTCGTCATTCTACTCACCATGATCTGTTCCTGGCATTTCCTCAGTTTTGAAACAAGTTTGGGGTATTTCTTTGCCATCAGAATATTTTTTTTTTTCTGTCAGTCTGTGTGCACCAGTATACATGTTTGGATTTATTGTTTTCTGCAGACGTACATAACCTTACCACGAATGTAGGATGAATGCAGGATGACAATTCCATTTTGTTTGCTGGATTCCATCATATTAAGTCTTGAGGAGTTCATTGACATCATTTTAAGTCTTGAGGGGTTCATTGATTAAGACTCTTTGACCTTTAAAAATTGAGATTTTGATCATAGCTGAATATGAAAGCTTTACTGTTCTCACCCAGTTATCATGCTTTACTTTTTGAAACTACACTTTGGACTCAGTACTATCATCACATTCAAAATTCCACATTACTCCGTATATATTTCAAAATCATACCTTCGAACTGATTGCTGACGCAGGTTACACTTTCTGCAATTCAACTCTTTTTTTTTCCATCTTGGAAGTTCAATAGGCCATTGATATATAAAATATGCGTCATGTTCAAACATGTATTTCTTGTAAGCTTCTGCTATTTTCTTTTTATTTTCCCTTCCAAAACTCTTTTATATACAATTTATACAATTATACAATTGTATGTGTGTGCTCCGAGTCTAAATAATTGTGCATATATCAAATATGTTTTAAATCGGAAAGCAAACACACGTCTCCGTTTTAAATAAATGTGTTGTTGGTGGGGTGCTGTTAACATTGGTTGTTAGTGTGAAGGTAATACGTGTATCAGAGTAAAGACTACATGTATTAGTACATGAATGAATGAAGGTGACACGACGAGAGAATACATTTGTATGAATTAAATCGCATATAAGTATGTAAATACATGGACAGATGGATGAATAAAATGAATGAATGAATGGATGAATACATTATCGAAAATGTCATACATGTTTTGTTCTTAGACGACAGTCCCAGTTATTGACGAAGGGACGAATGATGTAGACGCATTTCCACAGTTAAGAGTGCAGAATGCAACGACGCACCGCACGACGGCACAGTGGAGATGACTACTTTCATTGTATCACTTTGGGTACCCTGTTAGATTTTTCGATCGTTTGTACCTTTGCAAAAGTAACAAAGATGCAGTGTCTCAGGTAATGACAAGTTATGTATGTGAGTGATCAAAATAAAATGTAATTGATTCATGGAATACCAGGGAATATTGCACTCGTTAGGGTCAATATTGCACTCATCTTCGATTCGTGCAATATTGGCCCTAACTCGTGCAATATTCCCTGGTATCCCATTCATAGCCATCCAATATAATATAAATATTCTTAGCTCCTCCTTCCTCTTCTCTTTCTCTTCCTCCTCCCTCTTCTGCTTTTTTCTTTTTTCCTTCCTCCTCGTCTTCTTCTTCTTCATCGTCGTCGTCCTCCCTGCCTCCATCTTCTCTCCCTCATCAATCATATCTCGATCGTTGACAACTCTCCTCATCATTTCTCATCTTTCATCGGTTTTGTATTTCGTCGATGTCATCAACCTGTATTATGAGAATAATAAGTGTGTGTAAAGTGACCGGGAGACGGACAGAGCACAAATAATCTTGTCTATCGTATTCCCCATGCCTCCACGGCACTTTGGACAAACTGCAAAGTGTTTTTGTTTTGTTTTGTTTTTTCCTTTCCACAGCTATTGTTACATGTTTCGAAAGACTTGCCTACAACACGAGCCAACTTGTTAAGGGCTGACTGGACGATTAGTGAGGAACGTAGTAACTCGGGTGAGCGTTGAACCAACTCGGTAATAAAAGGGCGTGTACCGGCCAAATTTCCGGGTGACGCCGCCCTCTTTCGATGCCGAACGGAAACGCGGTTTAACCATCGGAGGTTGTCCGCACAGTAAAACTGCCGGTTACTCGGCAGAAAATGCCCCGAGAGAGGAGCCGGACAAAGAATAGACCACGATGATTGGAATCAGACGTTGAGGAAGTTCACTAGAAGAGTACATCGTGTAACCTGGGAGTTTCCAGTCAGATTTCACTGGCCTATATTTAAAGCGGAATCATCTAAAGGCTCAGATATATGCCTTGGTTTAAAAAAGAACAAAAAAACAAAACAGATTGGGGGGAAATGATCTCACCAGTGATGAGTTCACGTTACCGGTGTCTTCGGTCGACTTCTCGGAAAAAAGAAATACACACCACAAAATGCCGAAAGAAATCCTTTAAACTACAAGATGTTCTGACTCAAAACTATGGCTCGTCCTACACATGTGCTGTAGTAGACATATTTAGACGATTTATGTGTAATGCGTGCAGGCCCTATACTGCATTTACCAATGTGAGTGTGAGAAGAAAATGGAATGGTGTTTTATGGGGGTATTCGGGGGTGCTTCGTCACCCCTTTATGTTAGATGCTAGTACTATGATGTTCTTGCAAACTCCAATCGTCAGAGGAAATGAGATTTCGATTGTACACTGCAAAAAGTCCGGTGTTAGATATGAAACACCGAGCTGGTGTTAATTTTCGGTGCTCATTTATGGATGTTAGATTAACCCCTCCGGGTGTCATTTCAAAATACAAAATTGTTTTTTGAAGAGTAACTGCACTCCTTGTTGATTTTGAACTTCAACAAGACGATCAAGAATTTTCCGATAAAGTACTTGATTTCTGAAAAAATATGTAAACACATTTACACCACAGTAACACCAGTTGGTGTGGTCTCCTATTGAAGCTGGACGGGTGTTACACCATTGACATTAACACCAGCAATATCAAATCAACACCATGCGGTGTTATTATTGAATTAACACCAGCACAGTGTCAAATTAACACCACGAAGTGCCAGGTGAACATTTCTCAACACCATCACAATGCATTTTCTACACCCGTGGGTGTGGTCCTCTATTAACACTCGATCGGTGTTAGATTTAACACCCATGGTGTTAAATCTAACACCGATGTTTTTACAGTGTATGTTGTAGACTATATAAAACATCTAGGAATAACCTATCAGAATCTCTCGTCATTGCACCGAAATTCAGCTCCAGGGTACGAGTACGATGTATCACACTCTTCTCGAGTCATTGCACAACAACAACAACAACAACAACAACAGCAACAACGATAACGACAACAACAACAACAACAACAACAACAACACTCGTATTATGACAGTAACCTTTGACGGTTAACTTCATGAATTGGAAAAGGAACCTGAAACAGATTTTGATATTGTATCTCATATCATGTTGATATCTTCCGGAACACCACGAAGTTATAATTTTATCTAGACGCATTGTCGTCTTATAAACATGAGATAAGCGACTTTAAAACAAAACAAAACAAAACAAAACCAATTTAACCTTTGCTCCATTCGAAGACTCCCAGACGTGATCGTCTGCAACTTCTTTTGAAATGAATCTTGAGCTGAAAACTCAATACGGAAATGAGATTGAAGGAAACGAAAATGCCAACCAAAGTCTGACGAGGGATTGAGCCTGTACGTAGCAGTAAATTCTGACATATTCCCGTCGCGTCTTTTGTCTGCTGCAAATTACCATGTATATCGCAGGATATTTCGTCCCAACAAATAAACACAGCTCTCTGAGCTTCAGCTCCATAATCACTAAATCAAAACGCTGATATAAAAATGTCTTGCGGCGTAATTTACGGGCGGATGCAATTTATATATTTTCGTTTCTGTGCAGAGCGCGGAGATTAGAAGTAAGAACATCGTCATTAAACAGTTTTCCTCCGATCCCCAAGAGGTTAGTATATTTGGCACAGTGGATTGCCTTGCACTATTGGTTTACCAAGCTGCACCGGAACAAAAGTTGAATGTAAGAGATGTATACATATATAGGTCTAAATTATAAGTACGCTGTAATATCCTTCCAGCTGGATACTGCCTTACATGCCTTAGATATGCTCAGAAGGTAAGCCATAGGCCTATACAGTGTACATGTATTACAATCGCTCTTTTTTTTTTAACACGATGGCCATCGAGACGCTGGAAATATATGTATTTCGCAAGTTACGGAAATGAATAGTACAGTCAGACCTCTCCTATCCGGACATGTCGGGACCGGCGCTCATCCGGATATAAGGGATTTGGCCGGATATGGGAGACTCAATGTTGCAGACACGCAGCTGCAAATGTACATGTAACCTAATGCAGGTAGCGTGCACTGAAACTCTTTCCTTGCTATCAGCGCAAAATTTGGCTGTATTCCATGTCTGAATGCATGCTATTTTAGATGACATTTTGATGTGAATGTATATATGTGAATTATGTTGGAAATATTATGTAATTCATGTGACTTTGTACAGAAATTTTGTTTGAGTTTGAAATCCCCTTTCCACCGTAATTATTAGATTTAAAAAAAAAAAAATCACAGCGAGATTGCGTCCGGATAATAGAGAGATCCGGATAAAGGGAGGCTGGATAGGAGAGGTCGGACTGTAAATGGATAGATGACTGATAGTAATATAGATAGGTAGATCGATACCTATATAGTTATATGAAGAGATATAATGTAAACTGATGGATGGCTGTCTGTGTATAGATCGAAAAATGAATAGATGATTTTTTTCATTTTTTTTTAACAATTTGATGGAATTCTTGCGTCGAGTTATTTTCATTGCAACTGATTGACAAACTGCCCTAGCAGTATTTTGTTGAGATATGTTTCGCAGTCTAAAGCCTGAATTTCACAAGAAATCGCAGTATATAGATCCATAACGGGCGGCATGAATGCGCAAAACTATATTTTGTTTTGTATACTAATCCAGAGTTTCCGGTAAATCACATCTTTGAACTCCACTCTGGCTTGATTAACTGAAAAAATATATATATACACATTGTGTATAGTATATTTATGATACAGAAAAACTTCCTCATGATTTTTTTTTTTTTTTTTTTTGGGGGGGGGGGGGGAGGAAAAGCGTATCCTCGGCTCAAATTAAGTGTCCATAGGCAGATTTTTAGCACCTCGATCATGCCAAAGCAAGTGACAGTGACCCCAATCTCCACTGGAAAACAACCAAAAAAAAGTTTTTAAATGAGAAAATTATTTTTCTGCCGCGGTCAGTTTTGTCTCTGTACTCGACCACAGCTATAGTCTCAAATATCATCACATGATTTAGAACCGTAATAACCGCATGTCTCATAAAAGCGAGCCTGATTTAAGGACCACACGGCCCGAGCAGTTCTCCCCGTCGACAGGCAGGCGACATTTAGCCCAGTATACGGGAATTATCACTTCGTTGTCGTCTACTTCGTGTAACTCCGTATAAACCCTTGGAACATGAACAGTTTGTGCTTCCTTTGTTTTCAAGTCTCTTCTTGGGACCTTGTTCTGGATTTCCGGTCTTTCCTATTTTGCGTTCTCCGCTGCCAATATCAACAGTGTCGGTAGGATTTTGTTGCGCAGTGAGATGTTCATAGCCTATCTAGTAAAAAGTTTTGATGACTAAACAATAAGGACTTTTAGGAGATGGTTGTAAGTTAATAAATCGACACAAGCTTTTTGGTTATAGGAGGGCGTTTCTACTGGGGTCATCCCCCGAGCCATACGGCCCATGAGTTTGACATTGGAAAAGGTTCATGAGTCAAACAGCCCAGGAGTCATACTGCCCACCTGTCGTACAGCTTATGAGCTCGACACTAGGCAAATAAGCCCATGAGTCCGGCAGTAGGCAAACAAGGCCCACGAGTCCGACACTCTAGACAAAAAATGCCTACGAGACCAACATTATATCACAGGGGTTAATGTGTCGGTCTCGTGGGCCTTTTTTTTTTTTTTTTTTTTGCCTAGTTTCGAACTCGTGGGCCCTGTTTGCCTAGTATCGAGCTCATGGGCTGTATGACTCGTGGGTTTCGAACTCTTGATGCTCCCACTTTCCAGCGTCCCTCAGAACGGAAAAGAATAGGCCTTTGTGTTTGATTTTAATAATAGCAAGTTAAGGTCAAACATGAATATCACCTGCTATCAGAGATGCATTTTGAAGGGCGAAAGACATGACGAACATTGCTTCTCCTACAACAAAGTCATCGCAATGTTAAAGGTGGAATGCGGATGGAATTATCAGTGTGGAATTTATGAAACATCAGCATGTGACTTTTTTATTTGACCGTAGTTTGCTTGATCTTTGAATGTAAACCTGATGTGTTGGTTTCAGTTTTTTATATCATTTTACATCCAATCTTACGGAAATTATTTGCTAACTTATATCATGATGGTCTATATAAACTAGCGAGGATTTTTTTTATCGTTTACGTTGACTCTATTTTTCTAATGACTTGTCCATTACCGAAAGCCGGAGTAACGCTCACTAATTTCATGTTTGCAGTACAAAAACACATCTAAGGCATTTATACGTGACCATAGATTTGTACCGCATTTGATACGAAACTAAGTAGGCCTATATTTATAATGAAATAAACTCTCAGATGTTTCAAGTGCGTGATCAAACTTTCCTTTGTGCGTACAACATGTTATCTTCACGTTTTGGCATGCTTTCAGCATGCTCTGTCATTATTCATGCACCGAAAATCTTGAGCTCACTGCGTTTACGACAGGAAACATTAATGTCACATTATAGACATATCGTTAACAATTTTTTTTCCACATGAGCTTGTTTTATCATTTTCGCTGTTTATACTGTCAGGAAGTATCAAATTTGATGCCTTTATTTGTGAGACTGAAATCGAAGTTACCAAAATATTGTGTCGCTGTAAATAGGTAACGACAGATTTTGCTATGCATCTAATTCACATTGGTTGATATGGATTGTGTGTATGATATTGTTTAACAGCGTTACCACACGTGAACCACCTTGTCTCCATGTCGTCTTCCGCACAACGATTATGTCTCCGCAATGTTTCATTTTTCTTGGCACGGACGCAACCTCAATTCCAGGGGGACGCTACGGTATACCCGAGTCGCGTTTCCAGAATTCGGCGGAAACCGAATCTTCGATGAATTCTTGGCATTTGCCGCGCTGCCGCGACTGAGTGACGAAAAATAAGGATGTTGCTGTTGAAATGTCGAGGGTGGCTGATTTTTACGAGTCAAGGAGGATTCAAATGCATTCGGGTCGAGCCACATAACGACAGTGTTGTTGCAGACCACGACAGTGAAACGGATGTTTGTTACGATTCGACCGTCTCAGACTGCATCGCCTCAAGTTTTTTCCCGCCCTTTCCGCTGTCTTCCTCTTCTTTTTCCCCCATCATCGTCTTCTTCTCGGTTAGGGTCTGTAGCTCTTTTGAACGCTGGTATCAAGTGCAACAATTGGGGAATTTAAATATTCGCTTACCAAGTCGGCCACATTCCCCATTCCGTGTTTCGTTCATTCATTGTATTCTCTGAGTTTACAGAAAGTTTAGCAATTATTGGCGAGAGCGCACGTGCACAGAGAAACTGGAGAAGGAGAAAGAACAGAAGAAAAAGGAAAGATGACGGAGCTTGAGTACAGTGCCTTGTCACTCCATTATTAAGCTAACTTTGATGATAATAAAGGCAGAAATTTTACCATCATCGAGCGGGAAGGCTATGGGATTTTAAACTTTCACATGTTTTCACAGAACGTTGGTTAGTTTTTACATATAACATCAGTTGCAATAACGTATATAATGATGTAATAATGTCCTCACCATGACTACGATCAATAAAAAAAATCATTAAACTATACTAACTCTTCAACTACAGCCCCTAACTACTTCAAGATATCCCTGCTGGGTATTGTAATACAAATGTACCACATTCACCTAACACACAAGAATATAGGAAACCACTATTGACTGAATTGACCTGAGATTTACTGGATAAATTTTACTGGATAGATTTACTGGATTTACTGGATACCAGCTTCAAAAAATACGCAAAAATGAAAACGATTGATCGCCAAACGTTAAAGTTTGGCCATAATAAGTGTCATTTGTTAACATTTCAAAGTAGGTCCATCATCAGACAGGGCAAAATATAACATTTCCAGTGATACTTCACTTGTTATACACAAGAAATAGTCTTGAAGCTGTGATTAAAAATATCCCATATCTTCCTATTATTTTCTTTGATTTTTAAGCAGCTTTAATCGCAAATATCTCAAATTCGTACGAGTGTACTTAATTCGTTTTGCCATTGAAGTCTTTACATACACACATACATGAAATTTGATTTTTTTTTTTTTTTTTTGAAGCTGGTATCTTATCCAGTAAATCTCAGGTCAATTCAGTCAATGGTAGTTTCCTATATTCTTGTGTGTTAGGTGAATGTGGTATTACAATGCGTGTTAGGTGAATGTGGTATTACAATACCCAGCAGCGATATCTTGAAGTAGGGAGGGACTATAGTTGGAAAGTTAGTATAGTTTGATAATTTTGATTGCTCGTAGTCATGGTGAGGACATTATAACATCATCACATACGTGGTTGCAACTGATATTACTGTATATATATATATAAAAAGAACTAACCAACGTACTGTGAAAACACGTGAAAGTTTAAAATCCCATAGTCTTCCCGCTCGATGATGGTAAAATTTCTGCCTTTATTATCATCAAAGTTAGCTTAATAATGGAGTGACAAGGCACTGTACTCGAGCTCCATCATCTTTCCTTTTTCTTCTGTTCTTCCTCCTTCTCCGGTTTCTCTGCACGTACGCTCTCGCCAAATTGCTAAACTTTCTGTAAACTCAGAGAATACTATGAATGATCAACTTTCTGCAGGAGTAGGAATTTCCGTTATGTGTGGGGATGGGGTTGGGTGTGTTAGTATATGAAAAAGTATGTGAGATTACACAGATTATTAGAATTAAGTAAAGATGTTGGTACCCCCTTTATATTACACTTATTAGATAAAGTTGAGTGAGTGTTTTTAAAAGTTACTTTCTGAACGAAATACGAATATTCTAATCTTATCGTGTACGAAGAAGAACATTTTTACGGGAAAAGAAAACAAGACACCTTACAAAGAGTAGTACCTTTGACATAAACTGAAGATCATTTCAAAATGGTAGCTTTTGATGACGATAATAAGATTATGCGTGAAGATTATTTCTAGATGGTAACTTATTTTGATGGCGAATATATTATGCAAAGCGTCGAAGGAAGGGGAGGGGAAGGGGAGAGAAAAAGTTAACTGTATCAGGATAGCTAAAAACTGACGCACATTCCACAATGCAATTCTTCGCCATGATGAAATACCTACTACATTGTACTTTCAATTAATGGATAATAATCGATACGCATGCGCAGCAGAGCTGTGGTTAAACGTGAGCAACGAAGGCAGATGGAAGTATAGTTAAAGGACAAGTTCACCTTCATAAACATAAGGATTGAGAGAATGTAGCAATATTAGTAGAACACATCATTGAAAGTTTGAGGAAAATCAGACAATCCGTTCAAAAGTTATGAATTTTTGAAGTTTTTGTGCAGTACCCGCTGGATAAGAAGACTACTGCAGTGTATGAATAACTTAGATGTCACATGCGTACAACAATATAAGGAAAATATAAAGAGAATTTCACAAAATTCCATCTTTTGAAAAAAGTACACATTCCCCTGACTCGTTACCGATAAATGTTATGGGTAATATTATTCCCCCTGCCTTTAGAAAGAGGCAAGTCAATTGCTCTTATATTATGCGAAAAAAGTGAAAATATGTTGAATTTTCTTTTATATTTTCTTTATACTTTTGTACGCATATGACTCACAAGCTGTAGTAGTCTCCTCATCCAGCGGTTCCAACACAAAAATTTAAAAAATTCATAACTTTTGCATCGATTGTCCAATTTTCCTCAAACTTTCACTGATGTGTTCTACTAATATTGCTACATTTTCTCAATCCTTATGTTTATGAAGGTGAACTTGTCCTTTAAAGTCATGGCAGGTTGTGTATAATTATGCTCACATCTTTCTTACTTTTCTACCTACAACGGACATTCAGAGTAGAAGGTATTAGAATGTGTGAAGACTTGAACATGATTGATGCAGGTTTTCTTTCTTGTTCATAATTCTTCTTTTTATGCTACCCTTGCTGACGTTTACAACTTTACCATTTTTTGACCGCAGCGTCTTTCAAAGAATCATGTATTTACAACCGTTTTTTCCACCGGGCTGTTAACTGTTTGTTGGCTTGATTTTTTTTTTCGCCTTCTTGCGACTTGGCTAAACTGTTACTCATCCTTACCTTTACCAGAATATTTTTATCATTTTTGCTATCACTGTTAGATTTATCATTATCATCAGTACTGTTTTCATCGTTGTTAATGTTTTTTTTTTTCTGTTTCTTTTTTTCACCTCTCCTTATAGGCCGATAAGTTCATGGGTCGATTATATGAGTTGTCCACGGTATATAAGTTTTGCTTTTTAGTGGACTTTTCTTTCTTTTTTCATTTTTGCTCAGAGCATGGAAAATGGGACATATTACAGAACATAAATGGTGGGAAACTATTAATATATGTTTTTAGTTCGTTAATACATCTCATTTTCATCGTACAATCAACTATTGTGTATTTAAGATCATTTGTAATGTTGTAATCTATTGTAAATTATGTTACGTCTGTGGACTTAGAAAAAGGAAATACACCAAATTGAAAGTATTCAGGATTACGTAATTATTATTACTATCATTATTACCATCTTTCCCCCAGCAGCAGTATTGATAGTAGCATTGTCATGAATGTCATTATCATTTCTATGACTTGAAAAGTGACAGCAGGGATATGCAACCTTCTTTAAAACATGACAATATCGAGATAAGATTGGAGGAAAAAGGTACTGTCCCTCCTCTTTTTTTTTCTTCTGTCAGCAACGCTTGATTTGTCTTTAATCCTCTGAGTGCCAGAGTAACTTTCTGTCCATCAGAATGTGTGCAAAATTTGTGCACATTTAACTCATTGGCATAGGAAGGGTTAATTCAGGCCCGGGATGAGGGGGCTGAGCAGTTGTTGTGTCATGCTCGTCTATATAACTGTTTGGCAACATTCCACTTGCTCGTCGCTCTTTCCATGGTAACCATGTGGCGCGTCAGGTGGATGGCAGTTGACTCGATCGGTACATTCTGCTTGCTCAACATTTTGCAAATGTTTCTGTTCTGTTTCCTCGGGTTACTGTTTTTTTTTTTCTTAGAAAGGTAGAAAGAAGCACAGAAAAAAAAGATAAAGAGATAGATAGATAGATAGATAGATAGATAGATAGATAGATAGATATAAAGATAGATATAAGAAATAGATTCAATCGCATTCAGCCTAATTCAGTAAATGCATTAGACCACAGACTTGAAATTCTCATCTGATTTGTTTTGTCACTTGATGTGTATGAATTCATCATTTTTTCGACATAAATTTATTTGCGATAAGTTTCATCAGCCTCAAGACTTGCGTGATATTTTATGGAAATATCCTGCGAATGCTACGCCAACGTCGTGAGGGTTTTTTTTTTAAATGTATTTTAGGAGAGAATCCGATGAATAGCACTGGTTGCATGACGTCACAAACATAGTAAAAAAAAAACAAACAAACGACGCTTCCTGAATGCCCTTACCTTCCAATCTCTGTCTAGGTGATAGTAATATGCTCGAAATGGCAGACGGTTGTAACTTTCTTTTCATTTCATTTTTCCATATCTGATAACTCTAGCAGTATTCTTTCATTCAATCGTTTGTTGCATGGAAAAGAATATCCGATTGCTCTAGTCAAGCAAGGTCGATTTGACATTACAACCTGGTTAGTCACACTACTATAGTATCGCACTTGATATTCTTCATCGGTTGTCATTGTTGTTTTGATGGAGGATGTCGTTATGTTTCTCTGGTAACAACGGTATGTATTAGGCCACCTGAATCAGTTTTGATTACCGTCAAAACACGTCTATTTGAGGTTCTGCTTTCTTAGAACTTATAACCGCTCTCCGATACATGGTGGTCGTTGTCATATTATCTTCTGGGATGGACTAAATGGGCAATTTCGTTATGCTGAAAATTATTATGATCGTGAAATTTTACGATAAATACCCATCTTTTTAAAGACTGCGGCTCGATGTACCTACCCTCTCATTGGCGAATGATTTTTAAAGGAAGAGTTTGCGCGAGTTGCGATTACGCGAGAGAAAGTACCCCCAAATGCGGACTGTTGTTGTCAAGCTAATCACGGATTTCAGCGTCTTTCGTTTACTACTTTCTTCTGCTTCTTCTTCTTCCTCTACTACTACTACTACTACTAATGTATACTACTACTACTACTACTACTACCACTATCACTTTAACTTTGACTTCAACTACCACTTCTATACTAATATACCACCGTGCACTGCTATTACTCCAGTCACTATACCATTGATAATTGTGATTGACTTTATGATAATTTTGTGTATTACATACAATAAACATGGAAATGATAAGTATTACAGGGTTAGGATGTATATATAGGGGCTTCCTTGAAGCTTATCAATGTAACAATGAATAGGCCGTGTCATTGTCACCCCTCCAAATATCATGTGACAGCGGCAACAAGATTATCGAAATTATATGCAAATATGAGTTCTTTTCAAAACTTTTAAGGTATATATTTCCTTAACTGATTATTTGAGTCACGTTGCAAATAAACCATCATGCACGTTGATGTCTTGACAGCGATTTATATACTTTGTGCGTCCATGCACATATTGGTATGTATTATTAAGAAATTGATTAAGAATTGTGCTCCTAATTTTATGTCCTTTTCTTTCATTCTGCGCATGCGAGTCTGTTTTGTTTCCTCGCATATGTTTGCAAATCCATAAATGATAACACAGTTTCTCGTTTACGCGAAATCTTGTTTCCCCCAAGTTTGAAGATAATAATAAGAGTCGAGCAACGCATGGCGCATACGACAGTAGACCATTGTAACATAAGTTGCATGAAATTCGTTACATTCCTACACATACAATCTTGGCAGGTGCGTACACTGAGTAATCCACTGGTGTCCCGTAGAGAACCAGACGTGGGTTATAAAGACGCGAAATTTTTCTTTAAATCGAT
Organism: Diadema antillarum; assembly: GCF_040938485.1. NCBI lineage: Eukaryota > Metazoa > Echinodermata > Echinoidea > Diadematoida > Diadematidae > Diadema > Diadema antillarum. The sequence goes on along the minus strand of NW_027271529.1, from coordinate 502,105 downwards.
TAAGTCGTGGATACATTAAACAGTTGCGAATAGCACCCTGTAGATTTAAGAGACATTGAACGTGCGAGACAGTTACGACGAAGAAGCCATAATCAAGTTACATGTTATTACGGCGAGTCATTTTAGACGTTAACACAAAGGAATTTCAATGACAATTTAATAGAAGGATCGTCTAGGTATAACCCACTGAGATGACAGACGAGAGATGATGAAAATGTTCATCCTTAAGGTATCATTGGAAATTTAAAAAAATATCTTAGAGTCCATTATGACATAGTTTGTATGTTTTCTTGGGTCTTTTTTTTTACCCATTCACATTCACATATTCCAATGCACCTGAATTTGAACATTGTCTGAAGTGGGATATTGTATCTTCTTTATGCTCTCGCATGCTTTCGCTTTATCCTTTTGTTAAATATTATATTTTTCTGCCGGAAAAGGGGATAAAAAATATGAATAAATGATGATGAGTGAATGCTCTGTACTGATACTTTTTTCTCCATGTATAATCTCTCCTTTTTCTTTCTCAGTGATTATTTCTTCAATGTTCTTATGTCTTACCCCTCCGTCCTCTCTCTCTCTCTCTCTCTCTCTCTCTCTCTCTATATATATATATATATATATATATATATATATATATATATATATATACGTGTATGCATTAAGTAGATTGTAGTCCACGTGATGGCACAATAATATCGAAAATAGAACAGAACTCAAGCCCACGCTGTCAATACCAACAGTTTATTTTCCCTTATGTTTTATTTCATATATATTATGTGTATATATATATATATATATATATGCATGTATATGTACACACATGTATGACAATCATCTTGTACGTCCTTTGCAGCAACAGTTTGTGGTGAGGAGATTGTGATAAATGAGTAAAGGATGAGAATACTTTGAATACACGGCCGTTTTCTTATTGCTCAAGATGAAAATGTTAACTTCATCAGGTACATGTCAATTTGACATCATGCACCGAATGTTGAGGTAAGTTATAGACGTTAGCGTCCAATTGAGCTTCAATTAACCCCCTCCCCGGTTTGTCCGAAGGAAAATGTACGTTGACTTCGTAAACCTGCACCCTACGTAGCAAGCAGTTAATCTAAACCACCCTTTGGACTCTATTTCTATTAATGAGCCGCATACATAATCTTAATCGAGAATCGTTGCCAATCGGTACCTTAGTTTGTACCCTTCAATAACTATATGAATACAAACATGATCTGTTAAACTTTCTGGACACTTTTAGGACTTATTAATTCAAATCCCAAACATGATTGATGAAACCTAAATGAGGAACAGTTCATTATTGGCTAATCGAGAAAGTACAAAGGAAACATTGATGGTGATGCAAGCAGAATGATAAGTTTATGGTAATAATGTCGAAAGAAATGATTATTGACTTTGTTATGGTTGAAATAATCGATTAATAAAGGTATGAATATTCATAAGTCAGTGAAGTACACGCTTTTCGATGACATCCTTGTCAATTTGATAAGCTCCGCCCACAGCCGAACTATCGACCAATGCAGGTCACTGCAGCTGTCGGCGTTGAATGACGTCACCTTGAGCTAGTGTACCCACATGTGGAGTTACCTGCCCTAGTGCCGTCGGCTTGAATTGCGTCGCGTCACCGTGCGCGCCAACAGCTGGAGCAGACGACACTGAGACGAAAAGTGTGTAACTTTCCCTGTCATGCCGCCATGATTTAAATCTTCCTCCGTGCGTAAATTATATCATACCATTGGATTCTTACGTTGAAATTCCCGTAAATCAACGAATGGAATACTGACATGATGGTATAAAAACTCCTCCCCAGTTCTGCTTTCGCCTCGATTTTGCGTGTCGTCTGAGGGATTGCCTTGCTCAGTAATTAGTCATTTGTTTGGATTTTTACGCTCTGCCTTTTCTGTGGGCTGAGAATGCCCCGCGTTCGGGGGCTACCATGCCACGGAGTTACCGCTGGTTGCTCGCAGTTTCAGCTGTTTCGAGCCTGCTACACACGATTGTTTTCTTGTTGCTGATTAATGCCCCAGTAACACACGGATACTTCGGGTAAGTTTTTGTTATTTTTTCTTTGAAGCAGTTTTGTTTTTGTTTTATCCGCGTATGAATTGATAATCATCTTGCTCATGGTCATAGATATTTTATGTTGTGATCACAGAGTAAAATAGATGATTGTCATTTTGATGGACCATTTTATATTCACCAAGACATGAAACTGTTAAGTGCGAAACCAGAGCAGTTGGTCGGTCACCAACTCAGTTGTATTACTGTTCTATTACTGTACTGTATAATCTGTCTGTTTTCTTTTTTCACTGTGTGCACAATCACTGCATGGGAAAAATGTTATACTGAGAGTTATGCGGAGGCAAAAACAGATGTTTGTAGGGTCTTGTATAATAAATAAATATTCCTGATCCGAATCCGCCGCTTTTTAATGTAGCATACATTGCTAGCAATTTAGTTTATTCTTCAGGATGCCTGAAGTGAGACTGACTGTAAATATACAGCTATATTCATAAATTCACTTTTAAGAGCGACATGTATGGTCTTGATGGACACAACTCCGTGTATCTTGCCACACTAGTCTTATCAAACACTGTATGCATGGTATGGCAGCGATCGTGAAGACATGTGTGTGAACTTGTGTGTGTGTGTGTTTGTTAGTTTGATTGTTTGTTTGTTTGTTCTTGTGTGTGCGCTAGCGTGTGTGTGCGTGTTGTAGATTAGAGTGATACCCAAACCAAATCGTCGGTTTCTCTTGTGATCGAATCGTATAGACAGTTGAAAACAGTCACCTGCCAAGGTAGTCGTATGTCACGTCGGGTCAAGTGCTTTTATGATACAAATTGCCCAACAGATGGAACTTGTTTGACGATTTTTTTTTTTTTTACTGTTTTGGTGACTACCGATCAAAATTTTATGTTCCTATTAGGTCTACTCGCATATAACAGCGTCACTGAGCTCCTTGTCTTGTAGTTCATTGCAATGGTCTCTGGTTATTTATAGGCCTATAGGCCTACAATTTACGTACTCGCCCCCCCCCCCCATTTCTCTCTATCCACACAGCTTAAGAAATGTGAACAAATATGCAACAAAACAGCGTACAAGGTGTCAGTTTACACGAGTAATAATTATATTACTTTTATATGTCAATATTGCCGTAACTGACATGAATGCAAAACATAAAACGCTATCCAGGACGTCTGGTACAAGCGATTTCAGACACATTATTGCAGAACAATATCTGACAAACAGTCGTTCGGGGTTAATGGAATACCAGATTCATGAGGGTGATTTGATGATCACCCCCATCGAAGCTTTCCGTCTCGACTTTCAAATGACACGACATTTTTAGAGGTGAACTTCATGCATCATGCGACTTCTCTCCTTTTTTTATTGTTGCATGAAACAATGGCCACCCATAAATCCTGCCTGTCAGAACTACTTATAAACTGTGAACTAGATCGACCCGTGCATGCCGGCACTTTATATTTACATGATTCATACTGCCAACCTGCAGGAGACTGGACTTAAAGACCGTATAGATTTGCACGTCTGACAGTATGCACAGCACCGTGGAGGCTAAAATAAAAACCAGCTTCCATTATTTTGCAAGGACCAATGTGATTTTTTTTTTCGCGTCTTCTCACCTCGTAAAACAAAACAAAACTTTCTTTTGTGATCTGAACGTTTTATTACGCTATTGTTATTGTCGTGAATACCATAGTGACAAGGAGTAAATTACGACGGAAGTGTAATTCGTTTATTTTCACCCAAATACATAAAATAGGGAGGAAATAAAGCCAGGACTGCAGCCCACTCTCACGTCTCATTTTTCTTCTATATCAAAGAATAAAAAATAATTCTCCTTGGCAGAAAGGGCCTGTCTTGACTTGTTTTTTTTTTTCGATTGCATCATCGATTTTATCGATTTTCCTGATAGGGAAACCAATCGCTTGTCATTTCACAGGAATATTACTTCATGGTTATTACTCATGATGATCCTCAATATCTAGGACATCTCCAGTTTTGTCTTCTTGCGTTCTCTCGATTTCTTCTCTATCACCTTAATTTGACACTCAAATAGAATATAAAAGAGAATCAGACTCTAATATGAAAAGAATAAAGTGTAATGTATCTACCGCTCTTCCCCCTAACATAAACATATATAATTATGTACGGACACAGGTGTTCATTACACAGAAACTACGGGAGGTATTATGACGTCATGGGTGCACCTATTGTCATTAAACATGTTGTCTGAAAAGATAGTGAGAGCCAGAGAGTTATAGAGAATGTGTAGACATGCAAGCATTATTCATGGCACTCATAGAAGCCATCATGAGCGGGTTTGGCTGATTAACCACCGAAATCATAGCTAAAGAGAATCCCAAAACTGCAATCGTTCACACTTCACGTCAGCGAGAGTACTATCTCAGTCCACTTGAAATACACAGTCGGCATAGCGTTGATAATTATGTTTGCATATCACTCATTCAATAGGGCTAACCATCTGGTATAAACTTAATCCAGCAAGATTACTTTACCCTTGTGCCTCCTATTCCCCCCCCCCCCTTCGCCATGTTTGTTTCATTTGAAGTCTTTCATCTTTTACTGTAGACGACACATCACTCTCGCATTTTCCCCTGTTGTTGTTTTATGTTGCTGTTCCTTTGTCACTATAATCATGTGCAAGGTAATAATATGGGAGTGAAATAAAGAGACCTCGTCGATTTCCACGGTTTATGACTTAATCACGTCCCATGGTCGCGCGCGGACCGACCGGCCTTCCTGCGATGTTGGTCAAAGTGCACAGGTGGTGACAAAATTCGTTAGGGGGATACCGAACAAGAAGATGACTGTGGACATGATGGTGGACGTGGTGGATATCGCTTATTTTGATCCTGGCGCCCTCAATAAGAAATAGAATAGAATGCGAATAATGGTGAAATGAGAGCAGACGCCGGATGCAAATTCGCGCGAATCCAGACAGCACGATTGATTTGTTAAAGAGCCCTGACCTTCCATGTATACAATATGTGTCTAACGTCAACTACTATTGGTTTCCATGTGCTTCTCAAGATAGCTATGAAATAATTGTATTTTGATACACACATGCATCTTCCCGCGAAAGACGCCCTTTTGTGAATTAATCCTAGTCACCGTCTTAACCGTGTTTTCGTTTTATGATATTCCGATAATTGTCTTTCGAAGAGTTCATTTAACAATCCCAACAATTTTCCCCAATTATTGACACTCCGAAAACACGAAACGAAGACATCCATTTTCACACAGTGTTTAAGACGTCATGTTCGCTGACATTCTAACCGTTTTTCTTCAAAATTTCTTTTCACTGTGAATCACTGAGATTGCTTTCATGTACAGCGTCATGTACAAATTTGAAGACAACTTCATAAATGTATTTACATTTAAGCAAGCCATTTTTTTTTTAGGGTGCACGTCACGAGACCGACACCCACGAGTCATACAGCCTATGAGCTATGAATCATACAGCCCATGAGTTCGACATTAAGCAAACAAGGCCCACGAGACCGACACATTAAACCCCGTGTTGTATCTGTCGAACTCATTGGTCACATGGGCTTTATTTGCCTAGTGTCGAACTCGTGGGCTGTAGGACTCGTGGGCTGTAGGACTCATGGGTGTCGGTCTTGTGGGATGACCCCCGTTTTTCCCCTGAAGGTCCAATGTGTCATCCAAAACAGAAATGGAATTGCTCAAACCTCTATGGACCAAGAAATATTTATTTCTAGTGAATTTTGCATTTACATGTCAGGAGAGGTATAGATGATGAGTTAACATGTATAAATAGTAGGTGAAATGAGAGGCAAGCTGAAGTGATGCTTCATTACTTGCAGCAGTTTTTTCACTGTTTTAGCATTTTATTTTAAAAGTGTTCTGAATTTTGTCGAGATACATAAAAAAGCGATATCCACCAATATGCAGACACCACTGATACCAATGAAGAAAGAATAACATTAAAGGCACCAGATGATTCTAGAGTGTTATTCAAATAATCTTTTTCTTCTTATCTTCTTCTGTTATTATGAAACTACTTCTACTATACTGCTGCTACAACAACTACTACTACTACTACTACTACTACTACTACTACTACGATACTACTACTACTACTACTATACTACTACTACTACTACTATAATAATAATAATAATACTAGTATGTTACTTCTACAATTTAGTGTACTCCCTCGTAATGCATTTTACAGTCTGCCTGGTTGATACCGTTTGCTGAGTATTTGATTGCTAGTCACCTAGTTATAAGGTGAACCACGAAGGGTTGGTATCATTCGCCCGTTTCTCTTGTGTAGGTTTATGATGGGTGGACCTCTTTATCGGTTTAGCACCCTACTCTTTGCGACGGATGGATGAATGAAATGGGATCTCTTACAAGTACGTGACTCTTGGCTTCCTCATACAAGGGACCTCCACCATTTAATGTCTTATCCAAGGGACAGGTGCAAGTAATCGTTTACGTATAGTTATCCCCTGTTTCCTTCAAACTATTCGAAATAATAGAAAAGACTGCCCTTTAAAAGTTCAGGTGTCTTATCTAAATCTGGAATTTCACACATACCACAACATCCTGGCTTTATTAATTTCTTCTCACCTCCTCAGGGTGGGGAGGGCAAATGGCGTGAATCATGTCCAATGTCATTGTGCACCTGTTTCCCTTAAAAACAGAAACTATCTTCATAGATAAGAAAATAATCCCAAAGTCAGAACAAATGCCTTGCAAGTTTTCCTTTGTCCTACTTTAATATCTTTCAGATATTTTTGTGTTTCTTTCAATCTCTTTTTCAAAATACCGTCATGCTTATCACAAAGACTTTCACCATTCTATGCAGCACATAACCATATTAACTACACGAAGATTAAACAATTACTATAGTGATAGCAATGATGATGATAATGATGATCATGATAATAGTGATAATAATAATAATAGTAATAGTAATAATAATAATAATAATAATAGTAATAGTAATAATAATAATAATAATAACAATAATAATAATAGCACTTTTAATGCGAAGGTATGCATCATGAATAGATGCTATGAGAATATGAAGAAATAAGAAAACGGAAGAAGAAAAGATTTGCACAAATTCTTGTCTAAAGCATTGGGACCTACAGTTTTACAAACTAGCTTTTATAATTATTTCTCTTACTTCTTTGAGACCCCTTTATACCATTATGACCATTAACATTAAAGTGTTCAGTATGTTCTTTGTTTGCTGCAATGAAAAGACATGGTTGTATGCATTTTATATTCTTATTTGATGTATCAATGTCAATAAAGTTGTTATTTCTTTGAGAAGAAAAAAAAATGAAAATATGAAAATTTGAAAAAATATCAAAAACTGGACTAGATTTGAGGGAAATCTTAAAGTGTTTACTGTCAAGAAAGGACAAATTACAAATGTCTTGTGTACCATTCATTCATTCATTTATTCATTCACTCATTTATTCATTCATTCATTCATTCATTCATTCATTCATTTTATTTCCACACGAGCACTTGCTTCAGCCAAAGGCTGTTCTTTCACAACTCCGTGCATTAAAAAAAACAAAAAGTTACCTAACATGGCACAGGAACAAACATGAACATCATATATATCATACAAAAACACTGAAATATATGATGGAAAAAACAACATTGAAAAGACAACATCGACATTTGAGTTTACAGGCTACAAAGTACAATCCCTACCCATCCTCCTTCCCCCCCCCCCCCCCAAAAAAAAAAACACCACACACAAAAAAAAAACAAAAAACACAATCATGACGTTTGATGTAGACTCTAGAACCTCCTATAATTATGATCAACCGATTATATTATTATAATCATTGAATATGTCCTCGTGAGTGTTAGCTGTTCCCTGGATATGGTGTGACCCTCATCGAAAAAAACAAAAACAAAAACAAAAACTCGCCTTTGGGATTTAGGGGAATTTAAATTGTATAGAAGCACTACGCTTTTGCAGAAGATTTGCGGAAGATTTGCAGAAGATTTGCAGAAGATTTGCGGAATTTGCAGAAGAACAGCTTTGCTGAAGCAAATTGCCGTGATTAGATAAAATAAACTGAACGCTGAAAGTTTCTTAGTCCGTTCAGAGATGCAATTAATTGATATCTGGCAACTCTAGCAAATACCTGTGTACAGATGCAATATTTCCAAAATGATACTACATTCTTACAAAGTAATCGTTAAAAAAAGAGTCTCAGAGGATTAAAGGCATGGAATGTAAGGAAAATGGTGCGTATGTTCTTGGACAAGATGTTTCACTCACAATTAAAGGGGATGGCTAGTAACCGATCAGTGGGAATGCTGAGGGATGATTGTTCCAATCCTTGTTGGATTCATTTAAGAGTACATTATATATCTACTGTTGTTTGAAAATTATTTGCTTCAGAACGGTCTCATATTCAAGTAATGTGCAGATTAATGCCGCGTCACTGACCAGGCACGCTAACCTGGAAACGTTAAACTGCACATTACTTGAATATGAGACCATTCTGAAGCAAATAATTTTCACACAACAATAGATATATAATGTACTCTTAAATGAATCCCACAAGGATTGGAGGAATCATCCTCCAGCATTCCCACTGATTCCCACTGATCAGTATAGCCACTCCCTTTAAACCCTCCTGACCAAGGTGTAATCATGGAAGGATCCATCGTGTAATACCGGCAGTATAACGGGGCCCTCCGGAAGGGCGATGTGGATAATGGCGAGACTACCCTGGGGGAAATTGGAGCCTTCTATTCATCCTAATGGTCAATCACCAGTACTGAAGACAAATGACTCGAGAAGTTACAAATCGATCACGGCATAGCCGCTAACATTTTTTTTTCCTCAACAGCCCGAGGCAAAGTGAAAAAGAGCGCTAGCAATGAGAAACAAAAATGTGACATTTCCGAATAAAATAGAGAGTCATAAAAGTTAAGGGTGATTTGAAATTTAGTTAAAATGGATAAACTACAGATAAATGTACATATTTATGAAATATTCATAAATATGGGCTATCCAGCCATTGTCTTTTATACGGAAAATAAGATCAATAAATCAATCAATCATACACATTTGTACATAGCACATATACATTGGCTATACATATACATTATACATATACATATACATATACATATATATCTAAAGTATGCATAAGAGAGGGTGAACTGTGTTAATACGAAGCTGAATTTCTGGCGGTGTATGGTTGTTTTGGCGTTGTTTACCGAGTCACGCGAGTATATGAAATACGAAGAGGTAACGTCCTCGATCGTCAGACATCGAACGATATTTCCAGCGGTCAAAGTCAAGTGGGTGAAGAGGACCCCGCTGTATATCTTCCCCTTTGTCGCATGTTGTGCTTCTTGAGTGGTTGAAGTGGAAACTGGGAGATTTATGCAGCCGTTTGCTCAGCTTTTTTGGTTCTCGTATCACCCCGTCACCACGACCCCCACCCGTGGCGACCAATTCACTTGACACTAGCCGCGTGCTTGACACAGTTACCAAGCCTGATGGAAACATTTTCGTCGAAACGAAGGATTCGGCATGGTAACCAAGGAAGCTCTCCGCGTGCCCAGGAATAGATCATCCCTTGATGATAATAGTGGTATGACAACATCGCTATGAGCACGATGAGCAAATGGAATCGCCAATCTGCGAAAGAAACCTGGTTTCTACGCATTTACTTCTCCTGCATTTCCTGGAGAGCATTCCATAGTCGTGCAGGATGACTCGTGGCATAAAAACACTCTTTACATTACGATGCCATATCCTTCATTGTTAACAGAAAAAGAATAAAATAAATGCCACATCATGGATTTGTAACATACGTGCAATTCCCACTGGCTAAGTGAACTTGTCCATCTAAAAATATAAAAAACACATAGGTCTATCTTGTAAGGTAGTGAAGAAGCTACGTGCGCACTCAGAGTTTGGATGTTCCTGTGTCGTTGGTCAAGCGTACATCGCAGATGTTAGACTACAATATAAATTCATCAACTGGAAAAAAACGGCACTAGAATTACACCGTACTTAACAACAACAACAAGAGATTATATCAACACTGTCAGTCCTCAATGTTACTGTCGCATTATTCGCTTTGCCATTTTACATTAGCCCGGCCCTTGCCCCTTAATAGGTGGTCTTCATGCATCGTCAACAGCGATGACGAACCTGGGCCCTATTAGCCCCCCAATAGTCCAAGTTTACGAACTTGACCCGGCACTCCTGCGTCTTTCCGTTGCTGAGGTTTAAAACAGCAGAAGTTTATATCCCCTCGGGGAGTGAATGAGGTAAACCCGGGTGTGGCAGTTTCTTCCTAGTATGGATCACAGGTCAAGCGCCGACTTTACCGGGACGTGGCACACACATCATGTAAGCTCGACTTCCAGTCCGCCACCATTGTATTTTGGCGAATGTTTCACAAGAAGAGCTGTAAAGCGGTCAAAACATGCTGAACCGTCAACGACTTACATAGTATCGCTTCACTGAGGATTCATCTCCGGTTGACCTTGAAGACACGACTGAAAATTGAAAGACGATACCGTTCACTCCTTATACAAGAAGCCTAACCGGAATTCATATCATTTTCATGAGTTTGACACTAGACTACGGGAAATTCCGAAATGAAGCTTAAACTTCATGGAATTACATTCACTCTGACGAATATACCTCAGTTCCAAAATTTCCATCGGAGAGGTGGAAGTGTGATCTATAGAATTAATCACTCTCGCTTAACATTAAAGCAGTCAATATCTTAAGTCAAAACAATTTTTTTTAAACGGAATACCAAATAGACCCATTTTAATTTGATTCAACTTTTCCATCTTTGAACAATGAAAACTGACAACAAAACTTCACAGGAGGTGGTCCTCGCTTTGGCGAATCAAGGAGGTCGGAGTTTCATTCAGAATAAGCTCGCAGCAGCTTGATATGGCAGCTCAAGTGGGAAACATGACATCTCGTTGTTAAATTCATATTAGCCAAGGTTACAATTCAGCGTTCTCCATCCGTTTCGTTTAAAGGCGACCGGAAGAAGCTTTCAGCAATCTAAGTACAAGAGAGTATACATTCAGGCAATTCTTTCAATTCTTACACGCGCGGGTGGTTTTTGAGATGCAATCTTAGGCTTGCTCTTCTCGTGAAAGGTGCCATTTTCGTAGGACTCTAAAGGAAATAAAACATTTTCTCTGAAGGGCAACCACCTTTAAACGACGTAATATCTAATATAATAGTCGTTAAATGTGGGTAAAAGTCACCAAAATGTAATCTTCCGAGCACGAGGTTTGATAGACTTCCATAATGAATGTGGTATTGGACTTGGAGTGACATTTACTGATGAAGCATGGTGCCCATTGTCGACATTTGGTCTTATTGCATTGTCTAGTTACAGAAGTATTTAGTGGTTGAAGCCCAGAGGAATATCTTGCCCGTTTCATTCAGGATTGTTTCAACAATTACCGCTGTTTTCGTTCTGACAGTGATAGTCCTGAACAATCAACAAGCTTCGGAGGTTTATTTTTTTCTTCTTTGTGAAATTGAAAGCAGGATTTAACAAAATTAAAAGGAAAACGACAGCAAATTGCAGATTATGAATTGGATGTCAAACAAAATCAAAATAATGAAAAAGAAACCTACTGAAAGGGAATGACTTCTGTAAAGAGATCGATGAATTCGAAGCGACAGATGAGTGTATGTGAAAACGGAACTTTGATTAAGGAGACTTCCGGATGATTTTCGGACTTTAGCATCTAACATATAAAACTGATTACACTGGGTACAAAGTTTCAGAATTTAGGAATAAGAATGTTTTCAAAATTCATTAAACAATCACAATGAACGAGGATGATGACATAGCAGCCTCACATAAGAATGTGAAAGGTGCTCAAGGAAGCAGAACAAGAGAAGAAAGCATGCATGAATAACCTACACAGGTGAAGTTGTGAAGCAAGTGGTAAGGTAATAGAATTGCATTGCTTCTTTACTGGAATGTATGAGCCTCTATGTCATCATCCTTGTTCAGTGTTATTTGTTTTGGGGTTTTCAAAGTATTGATTTATCTGCTTAAGGACCACAATAAATAAAAAAAAAATCTATACATGGCACTATTGATTTATGTACTATCCCGTATACATGATGTGACACTTTACAAATCAAAGTGGGATTTCATCCTTGTATAAAGGGCACCTCGAAATAAACAGCCTTCGTGATGTGACCCGGACGTCAAGATGAAGCCCCCACTTGTTTCATTTATTTGTTTTCTGTTTGTTTGTTTGTTTGTTGTTGTTGGTTGTTGTGTGTTTTTTGTTGCTCTTTTTTTTTGGGGGGGGGGGGGGTTAACGTAAAGCCTTCTACTAAATTTGAATTTTATTGCATGATTTTCGTGGAATTCCAAAACCTCTATCAAAGAAAATGTATGGCAATAAGATGTCCTTCATATGTCTTTAGTAAAGTTATGATGAAGACCTAAGTGCATATTGTCATAAAATGTGCTGTTTAAGTGCATTCCAGGAAATACGAAAATAGACGTCAGGTTTTCCCAGCAAAGGACACTACAGCCGCCTGCTATGGACTGATACCTAAAGCTGAAGGTATAATGATATACCGATATTATCAGAATATGTCATACAGACACTTTACAGGGTCATATATTTGATTTGACTTGATTCATATCAGCATTTTTCACTAAGTTTATATAACGCTACAATAAATCTTCCAAAAGTAAATATACATTTGAAAGAAAGTATTGTCGGTGGAGTGATAAGACCTGCATGTATCTCAAATTTTGGTGAAAATGACCTTTATGGATTAATGGTCAGATAATCGGTTAAGTGATGTCCTATCCAAATCCTAGCAATCTTACCCCCAAAATGAAGCCACTATGGCATGTCAAAGTGTGTGTGTTTTTTTTTCTTTTGTTTTGTTTTTGCTCTCCTGAGCATTTGACATTTTTGAGATAGTATTACGAGGTCTTCTCGCCCAGCAACGATATATATACCAATCATACAGTATGCGCAAATTGTGGTAATACACGAACAGTTGAAAAATCTTAAATTAGTCAGTCCAATTATTGTTATCATTTTTATTATTATTATCATTATTATTATCATTGTTATTATTATTATTATTATTATTATTATCATTATTATTATAGTGTTTTGCATTATGACACTCGGATGTCCCTGCTTCACAGATAGCTTTCGATAATGGTGTAGCTCGGGCAAATTCTTCTCAGAGTATGAAACCTTGCCAGCAACGTCAAGATAATCAATTAGTAACTGTTAATAAATTTCATGTATTCATCTTGCCTTTATGGTTTCCTTTAAAGAAGAAAAAGGATATGTCAGAGTTGACGGTGCTTACAGGAGTATAAGCGAGTTTCGACAAGGTTTCAAATAGAGGAAAAACACACGATGACACACCAAACGCCAGACAAACGTTAAGGAAAGCAAACATATTTTCGTGGTAAGTCGGTCCAATTATCCTTATTATTTGGCGGGAACCAAACAATCCATTATCCTCTTTCTTGTCGTCCACTTGCTCTCGGCTTCAACACGACCTTCGGAAAACGCAGATGACATGAATGAATTGCCTGTTAGAATTGCAAGCGACTGCAATTTGTTAACTCCTATTCGTCGCTTGTCATTTTCGACGTTGAGTTTGATTCTTTATAGGTTCCTGAAAGCAAAGAATACCACTCCGAGTATGTTCCGCGAAATACGGAGGCCCCCAGAACCTGGAACGTTTAACGAATGCAAGCAGATTGTATGTGCGTGCGCACACGGTGTGTGTATAGCAGCTCAAGGTCACAGATTCAATTCAATTCGTTCAATTCAATTCAATTCGTTTATTCATCTCATTTTCGCATAAAACAATACAACAGTATTGTATTTTACAATACACAAAAGGATAATCAATCATTTACATATAACAGTGAAAATGAAAAAAGAGAACTTGAGAAAAGCCAAAAGGCCTTGTGAAGTAAGTTCCCTTACGATTATGCACAAAATAATTGATTTTTAAGGTACAAAGTGTAGACATGGACAGAAAACCAACAAATACAACAAAACATAACATAACAAAACAAAACAAAAACATAAGACAATTAATGATATGATAAATTGACTATGACTATGTGTGATTTGCTAGAAGGTACATTTTCAAAAATTTCTTAAATGAGGACAGGCTATTGCGTGAACAAATATCTCTAGGAATTGAATACCAGATTAACGGAAATTGGTGACGTACGGAGTTTGAAACCAGATTTGTTTTTACTACCCACATATGAAATCTATTGCAATTTCGTGTATTGTATTTATGAATTTCATTATTAGTTGAAAACATACATGAAATATTATGAGGTAACATATCTTTAAAATAATAAAATCCCAAAACAGCGGTATTATAAGTATACAAATCAAATATATTCAAAGTATTAAATTTACGAAAAAGAGGAGCCGAATGAGCAAGATAATCACTACCAGAGCATATTCGTAATGCTTTTTTCTGCAATTTATGTAAAACTTCTATCTTGGTTTTATCATATTTGCCCCATACAGATACACAATAATTAAGATACGGAAGCATAAATGTATTATACAGCAAAAAAAGTGCAAACTCTGGAAGAATATTTTTCAATCTATATAATATATATTTCAATCTATATAATATACCTATATAATATACCTATATATTTAGATACCTGCATCAGTGTTATAGAGTACAACGAGTTTTACGTGCCATTATTCATCATTCTTCATTTACCATTAATAAAGTTGTGCCCTTGGAGGTACAATAACACGTAGTGAATGTTCGAGTTTATGTGCCCCCGACTGTTAATAAAACTGAACATGAAAACAATTCCTGTTCGTTTCAGTCGATCCCTTAATTCATGAAGATCTTGAACTTTGTCAGCTGGTACAAGATAACCCAACGTTGATCGATTGTCGGGAAAGATGGAACACAGTGGATCATTTATACTGGTGGCTAAAATCATTACGGTTTGATATAATGATCGAACAACAATGATGTGCCTATCCATATTGATATTGATGAACAAGTGCTTTGTTTTGTTTTGGGGTTTTGTTTTGGGGTTTTTGGTCAAAGAAGACACGAGTTTTTGCGTTTATCATCAATGTTTGAGTGCGAGATCAGGATGGAGATGTAACCACTCAATTCTAAATTAAACGAGAAAGCGGTAACAACGATTGCCTACAAACAATCCAACGACTAACTGAAAAACTGCACTGGCGGATGTTAGTACAGTGAATAAATGAATGAATGATTGAATGAAAGTTTACCTGTAATTCAGATGATGATCTTATGGTAATTAATTGAGAATTAGTGCTAAAATGAAATTGCTGATTTTGAAAAAACAAAACAAAACAAAATAAAATGTACTAACAAACAATGTATGTTAACCACATTAGCGGGAAAACAGCAAAACAGATGAACCAATGTAATTATAACAGAAACGCGCATAAGAATAGTTTAAAGATCGACAATGGACTCTAGATCATAGATTCTTGCGGGTTGTGCTTGCCGTTCAAAAAGAAAAAAAAAATGAATCACTATTGAGCAAGGTTATAACAAAATCCTAGAAGATTATATCCATCATGATTTAATTTCATTAGCCCAAAACAAACAAACAAATGCTACGAGGGGTCCATGTACTAGATGAGAAACATCCTTCCAGTGACCGCTGAAATGTATTGCTCGCTTTTCTTTGTTAGATATATCCAGGCAAACTGCAGATCGGGCCCGCCCTGCAAGTGACAGTTTATTGACTAGGCGGAAAACACCACTAATATCCGTGGCGGGTGACATGATACCGTAGGCCATACCGCTGAGGCGCTGTGACCCAAAACGACCCTCGAGAGCTCGCCATGTCCGCTCCGGTGCTCAGTCGTGTCCCGGTCCGTTGAAAATGTCGCTGGCTAAAACACTGTTAAAAAGAGGGAATTCAATTGGGAGGAACTATCAAATTAGAAACATACACTCGGGCAAATTATTCTACTCATTTCATAATGAAGGCACAAGATGCTGAGAAGACAAGAATAATTTTGCAAAATCCTACCGAGACCGTGAAGAAAGTTGTCAATATTTGTTTTTCTTTCTCGATTATATTGAGGTGCGCACGTGAAGTTCAAGTGAGAAAATCAGTTACCAAGCATGAATTTTCCTTTCAAACGTTTCAAAATAGAAAAAAATGTCTACACAAATTAAAAACTACTCTCATATCTTAACAATGAGTTTCATTGAGGGTGATGCCGAAGGTTCGTTAATCCGAAAGTGAAATATGAATCGTTATTTCGAAGTTTCTATGATCGTAAAATGAAATTATAAGTTTCGTTATTTTGAAGGTTCTTTAATCAGAAATTGAAATAAGGTTCGTTACCCGGAAATGAAACCAAGGTGTTTAAAAACGAACCTTCGAAATTACGAACCTTATCGCTTTCGGATTAACGAACTGCAACCGGCCATATGACTCATGGGCTGTATGACTGGTTACAGCTCGTAATTCCGAAGGTTTGTTATTCTGAATTTCATTTTCGGATTAACGAATCTTCGGAATAACGAACCTTCGGAATAACGCTACAAATGTTCGGATTAACGAACCCTTTTTCATTTTCGAGCCTTTAGGTATAGGGAATTTGTGTGTTTCGGATTAACGAACCTTCGGAATAACGAACCTTAGGAATAGCGAACCTTCGGAATAACGAACAGCACCCGTATGACTCGTGGGTGTGTAGCTCGTGACGTGCAGCCGTGTCATTGACACCTTGGAGTAATCAGACACTTGAGGAAATGATTTCATTTCTCTGAAGATATGGAATCGTGATTCTGTCATTCACTGTCAATATTGCGTCTATATATGCCACGTCAAAAATGGTTGCAGTTCGTTATTCCGAAAGTTCGTTAATTCGAGTTATACAGCCCATGAACTTTAAACACTAACAGGGCCCACGAACTGTAAGGACCATGAGCTGGACACCAGACCTTATTTGCCTATCGTGTCCAGCTGGTGGGCCTATTTTACTTACTCTCTAGCTCGTGGGATTGTTTCACTTGGTGTCCAGATCACGGGCTGTATGACTCGTGGTTTGTATGACACGTGGGTGTATGGCTAATGGATCCCTTTTCCGTGCCGAGCTCGTAGACCGTATGACTCGTGGGGTCTATCTCGTGGGATTATTCCGACAATACTCGTTGGTATACTCCTGTGCATTAAACATGAAGAAATGCATCTCAGGCATAACAGTGGACGACGCAAATGTATGTTTCCCTTTTTATAAAATGAAATGAGTTGTCACAATAATGTATTTTATAATGTACCGAGGAAATCACCCAACGATACTGCGAAGATGATCGAGGTCAAAGGAACTACTCTGTAACAATCCTTTGTTACAATTATATTGATAAAATTAAGTCAAATGTATCAATGAATTATCCATGCAAACAAAATACAATAATATTCCCAGATTACAACCAACAGTGTCAAAATGCTTTCTAGAATTAGCATTCCTGTATTTTCCAATTGTGTTCCAGGTTTTAGGCGTTTCCATTCCCTTTCTTAATGTTTCTTACTGTAAGATGATTCATGTTCTTGCTGGAATGTCTTGATTTTCTCCAACATAATGTCATGAAATTCTTTGTGACGTGCACGT
The DNA here is from genome assembly GCF_040938485.1 of Diadema antillarum. NCBI lineage: Eukaryota > Metazoa > Echinodermata > Echinoidea > Diadematoida > Diadematidae > Diadema > Diadema antillarum. The sequence continues at coordinate 484,363 of NW_027271529.1, read as the reverse complement.
GCGATGAGTCGACACGCATTGTTCTGTTCAAAGAAAGAGGTGGGGCATATCCTTTCAAGTAAAAGAAACAAGTTGTGCCCATGGTAACAGCATTCGAAAGTTGTTAATTTCAAAGAGGATATAGTAGACGAACACTCTGTCTCTGGACAAGTTTTCAATTTTTCCTAATACGTTACAACTGCAAGTAATAATTACGTATTCCTGCTGTGTTCCGTTTGAACTTCTATCACACGGATTACAACCAGATAATATGGTCACAGGCAACGCAAACATGCTGACAACTACTCGTTTATCATGCATCGTATTCCATGAAGTCTAATGTGTTCATTTCATGACAATGATGACCAAAAGTCCGTTTTTACGAATATCAAGAATGGAGGGTTCATAGGGATTATCATGGATTCAATAAAGAATGATATAGAATGCACAGAATAAACAAACATTGGAACGAACCATTAGAAGAAAAGTCATTGTTAAGTTCCGGTAGTTTAAAGGGAAGATCTTTATTTGCTAGGATACTTACCAGATTGTGACGTCATAATCTTATCTAATTTGCTAATCTTAATCGAATACATGTGACAGTGTGTTTAACTTGCTTTTTGTCAGACTTTGATAAACATTCTATGTAGGCCTATGTTTTTAAAAAAGTCGTTTCTTAGAGTTTACACTATATATTTAATTTGAGGACACTTGCAATGGATGTCCCCTCTGTATCAGTTAACAGTTGCTTTTAGAATGATAGGACCAGTAGGTGAGTAGCGCCCTTAGAAATAATGACTGGTGTAATATCTTCTTTTTTAAAAAAAAAAATAAAAATTATGCACCTCTACGATGAAACGCGTATTTACGTTGTGCGTTATTCGAGCTATTACGTATACTTTTCTTTCTTCTGTACGCTTATTTTTGATATTTTTACCATGGCTTACATAAAATGTATGAAATATTTCAATAAGCTGTTTTATGGTGAAAAACAAAACAAAACAAAGCAAAAGGGTATCGAATTGCTGCCTTTTAATGAACTGGGCGGAAACTTAAGGCAGTTTAGATTAAAGCGCAAACCGCAGGGAGTATAGGGTCATACGAGGGTGGCGTTCTTTGCTGGGGTCAAGTTGGAAGATTTTAAACTACGACGTTCTCGAGACGCGTCACGTTCAGAGCAAGAATTAGTAATAATATTAATAGAGAATTATACTTGTAATTCTATTACGGTCATCGGCTTCTTCCCTGGATCATGCATGGTCACATTAAAGTTTCAGATATTACACTATAACCTCTGATAAAATCAAATGCCTTGAAGGTTTTCATTAAACTGAGTGGCGAGTTAATCATGACTAGGAGTTCACTTCGTCTTCTTTTTTTCGGATTATCCCTATTGAAATTCAAGATACCGGGTAGATCCCTCTTATCAGTCTACTTGAAACATCACTGAACGACAGAATACGTTGAACTCATTCGATTGTGGTTATTGTTCTCATGCATGTGCATCCATTTGATATTTCGGTCTTCGAATACGGGCTATTACCCACCCTCTGCAATCAGGGTTAAATGGGTATTTCTCTCATTATACGTTGAGGGTGAAACCAGGCGGGTGAAGGACCATTGAGGAGATGTATATCGTGAGGATATAGGAAGGCAGGCAAACAGATGCATTAGACTCTCGGAGCAATTCGAAGTGTGAGTGCTGAGAGGAGCTTTCAAGTCTTGTAAGAAGAATGAATTTGATTCGTGGCGGAGTTTATGTAGAACACATCCAAAATAGTAACATCAGGTGATTTTTTTTTTTTTTTTTGCGCAGTCTTAACCTATCGTTTGGAAAGTTGTGGTAATGTAATACTTGGCGAGTCATCTCAAGCAACTTCCAGCGGCCCCTACTGGAGACTGTTCATCTTGGTCTCGTAAATGTTACATCATTTGAATGACATGCCACTTATTTCTTAATTTCTCCAAAGAAGTTTGTCTTTAAGCTCCTGCAAGCGACATATTAATAATTTTATATCATTTCATACCATGGACAAACAAAGGCAACGAATTTGTTCATGCACACTATAGATAAAGAAAAAAACATTATGAGTATTCTAAACGAGACTTTGTTGGCGTTTTTTTTTTCATCTCGAGCCAAACCAGCTGATGAGTCTCTTTAATGTCAAAGTACTTTCGATTCAAAACGAACTCGCCGTCTATACCGCACATACTGTAGATAAAATATTCAATATCATGTCAAGCCGGAAAGTAATTGGAGTATTGTTGATTCCGATATGCATTTCAGCTCACTTTGTGGCTTCGCCGCTCGAAATTGAAAATGTCATTTTCCTTCGGCGCGAGTGTGTCATCAGCCTAAGCTACCAGCACTCACGTAACCCGCATACGGACAACCACCCAAATGGCCTGCTTGTTCAATAATGGTTACAGTATGATACAGCGTGCTTCCCAACATATTCATTGCCTTTGTTATCCCAGTCTCCTGCGTTGAAGACCATTTCAACGCAGCGAATTCATATTTGACTGTGCTATCACGTATGTGCCTAACTTGATTATAGACTGGTGAAACAGGTTCGGAGGCAGTTCACTTGAAAAAAAAAAATGTTTCAATTGCGTTCAAGCCATTGACGACTTTTCTCGATGACGAGAGGCCATTATGTTCCCCACAAAAATACGGTGGCATAATCGCCGTTTTAATAGGGCGACAGAACCTCGAATTTCAAAAATATAAAATATTCAGGAGAATAAAAAGGCATGGCAGCCAAAGCGCTGTAACAAATGGCATCGCCTTTCCTTTGACATGCCATGATGGCTTCATTTTTTTTTTGGGGGGGGGAGGGAGGTAGGACAGCTAGGATTTGGACAGGACATCTCTTTAAGTTAATTCATATGACTTATCAAAAGAGAATGATTTTCACCAAAATTTTAGATACAGTGTTTTGTAATCCTAGCAGCGATATGTTACTCATGGACATGATTTATCTTTCAGTACAAGCTTCGAAACAGGAATGATGATACTTTGTGTTAACTATTTTGTAAGTTCATTTCCAGCAAACTAAGAATTAGAAAAAAAAAGTCTTTCTGATTGCTCAGATGAAACAAAATGTCCATGCCTAATCTAGACGGTGGCTCAGCTTGGACCGTCAAACTGTGTAGTAGACGGGTCTTTTGATCTTCAGCCTAATAGGCATCTGCTCTGACGTGGAATGCTGTGTTCTTCAGCGTCATACTAACGCGTTATAAATTTGGAAGAAATGCATAACTGCAGTACATGACGCATTTTAACATTTTTGTTTTGTTTATGTCACTAGGATCAATAAAATGAAATGGGGGTCTAGGAGAATGGGGAACATGTCCCCCCCCCCCCCCGCCCCTTCCCCCACATACACACATACTTTTGAAAGCGTATGATAGCAGGTACGTCACTGTTCATTTATCCCTCGTTCTTCTTTGTTATGGCCGATATTTTTTTTATTTTTTTTGGTGGGGGGGGGTGAGGTTGGGGTTTTGGTATTATTGCTTAAGATTGTGTCTCTGTTGGAGGGGGTAAAAATTGACAAAGTGGCTGAAAACTGTAGTGTTTATTTGGGCAGGAGAAAACAGATTGTCGTAAACTGTGCGTTCTGATGTTGTTAGGGAAAATGTAGTTTCAACGATAATCTAAAAGATAGAAATTGTCTCTGATTATCAATCATTAACACAGTTCGTCTGCATAGTGAAATGACGGATCCGCTGTTGGGGCTTAATGCAATTAAGTCATGTAAGTGCTGGTCAAACCGGTAACCCTCTGACTTCGAGAAGCTGTTTACTCATTAACATGCAGGGTTGATAAACGAGTATACATGTATATCATTTTTGCTTTTTTCTTTCTTTCTTCTGTTGTAATGCCTTTGAACCCGTACGTTGCTTTAATTTTTTCTTCTTTTTTTCTTTTTCTTTTTGTGCGTGTATTTGTGTGTGTTTGTACATAATATTTGTATCAATTGTATTCAAACTGTTTTATTGTATAAGGGCATTCCAACATACGTTGCCTGTTAGTGTAACTTCTCGGGACATGTCCTCATCAGATCTCTGTATATAGCTATCGTATTCCATATAAATGTATCCTTGCAATTGATATGATCTGAAAGAATATTTAATGTATTTTTGAACCATTTGAACCATTTGAACGATTTGAACAGGCATGAAAATAGTAGCTAGGGCAGATCACACATTAAGTTGCTATATCCAGCAAACCGAAGAAATTCCCCGCTGCTCCATCGACTTTGAACGAATCATGGACGAGGTCAAAGGTCACATCAGCGAGGAAGTACTTTGCCCGGGGCGCTGTTTTGCCGCAACTGTTGCAAAAGAGGGTTAGGGTCATTTCGCAGGAGGTTAAAGAGAAAACGAGTGTTTGGCGACCAAGTCTGATGTCAAGATTTTTAGGAAGTGGTGAAGTAGTGATATGCAGACATGTTTGCCCTTGTTAGGTAAGAGAGGAAATGGAAAAGGAAGTTCGTGTCCAAGCCAGCAAGATGAGATTTTTTTTAATCAAAGGTATTATTTACCATTTGAAAATGAAACATAAACCGAGCTTTAGTGCTTCAAAATGGTTCTAAAATGTGACTTAGGATAGAAACAACCAATGTAGAAATTTTAATTAGTACAATCAATGTGAAGTATTGTTAAATATAAAAACAATGTGAGCAGTAGTTATAATAAAATAGTTTCTCGAATAAACCGTCTACAAATATGGTTTATTGAGTTAATAGTTATATCTCCTTATATTTAAGGCTTTATTGCGATTTTTGTATGTATGATAGGATGTTTTTTGATACAACTGATCTACCCATATGAATCAAATGTAATAACTCGAACATTCTTTAAATCACAGCTCCCAATGGTAACAATACCTTTAACCCTTTCTGTGCTAGGGGACTTTCGAAAGTGTGTACAATGCTATGGGGTTTTGTGTGCCAAGCGGCACTCAAAGCCCACAAATGGTTAAACCCTGCCTGGAGCGACTTGCACTTCCCTACGTGTCCTCTTCCCCGGAGGTCTCAGCTTGGCATGGCAGGGGAGATTCGCAGACACACTGCTACAGTGTATCTGTAACAACTTAAATTTTATTATATTGCACAGATGGGTGGAGAAATTTGGGACAGACAGTCAGTGGAAATTGACAATACATGTACGCATCGACGTCGAACAGCGCGTGGTCTCACTCTCGTTCATATTGATATTAGAATGTTGCTGTTTTGTCGTGAAATTCGTGGACACAAAAGAGAAAAGAAATGTATTGTCTATGAAATTTATTGGCGGGAGATGTGAGAGGTGTCGAACATTTTTTCAATGTAATCCTAGCGAGCTCAGTAGACAGTGACTCAGCTTGTTAGCAATAGCAATTAAAGGGATAGGACAGTTTTGGTTGAGATGGGGCTTCAGGTTTCCATTGTTATGCTTTTTAATGATGATTTTTTTTTAAGATAATGAAATACCTCTTATTAAATATGACAGAACATAATTCTAAAAGAAATTCATAATTTATTTGATGAAAATTTGTTTTGGATTAGCTGACATATCCAAAACAAAGCCGTCCTAAGAAAAGGTGGGACCCTCCTTCTATTAGGATCACTTTGTTTTATTTTGCTTTTTATATCTAAGCCATTTCAAAACTGATTTTCATCAAATAAACTTTGAATTCCTCTTAGAATTGTATGCTTTTTAACATTTCATTAAGATATTTCTAAGTATCTCACAAAAAGTTAAAAGCTGAATCCTCACCTCAGCAAATACTATACTATCCCTTTAAGTCTTAGCAGTATGATGGTCTTAGCAGTATGATAATGCCACCTCACCCCCCCCCCCATTTTTCTGTCTGATTTACACAAGTGGAAGGGTTTTTCATTAGAGATCTTACACAATATTATTTCTAATCCCATTCCGGTAGAAAGGTCGTGTGTGTAGGGACCGGGAATAAACTGCAGCTGCCTTTAGGAAACAAAACTTTGATCTTATCAGCCGAAGTCGAATGGATAAAGTGCCGCCAGAAGAAAGCAAGATTTGTGTAGATTATTATTGGGCTCAATGGTAAAGTAAATGTCGTATGTGAGTGTGTGTGTGTGTGTGTGTGTGTGTGTGTGTTTGCGTGTTTTTTTTTTGTTAGTTTGTGTGTTTGTTTGTGAGTTAGTTAGTTAGTAAGTTAGTAAGTTAGTTAGTTAGTTAGTAATTAGTTGGTTAGTTAGTTTCTTTCTTTCTTTCTTTCTTTCTTTCTTTCTTTCTTTCTTTCTTTCTTTCTTTCTTTCTTTCTCTCTTTCTTTCTTTCTTTCTTTCTTTTTCATACTTGCAATTGTTCCTGATGTTCCTGATCTAAGTTCTTAGGAGAAGGGGAAGTCTTCGTCTGGATTCAGATCAGAGACATAGGAATGGATGAGATGAAGGGAGGAGGAGGGGAGGAGGTGAGGTGAAAAGGGAGTGAGGGGAGGGGGGAAGAGAGTGGATGAGAGGGGAACGGAGGGGAGCGGAATGGATCGGGGAGCGGAGTGGTGTGAAGGAGGTGCGAGGAACAGAAAAAGGGGAAGCGGAGAGGGAGGGGGAGGGGGAAGGGAGGGGGAGGGGGAAGGAAGGGGGAATACGTGGGGGGTCTCATATAGAAATATGTTGTTGAAACTCCTTTGGAGGAGAAGTCTATTTCTTTCTGTGTAGTTGCACATTTTGGTATTTAGGGAATTTTCAACGAAAGTGGTATATTCATCTCAAGTGACCGAGATGGGTTCTTTGACAGGTGTTTGAGCGTGATCATTTTCACCATGCCATAGATGATTATTTAACTGTCTATTCATAATGACTTTCTTTAATCTTTCTATTTTGATATTAATGACATATCCTGTCTTCAAATTGTCACTAGTAGCTCGTCACTTCAATTCTTTTTGATTTATTCAAATTATTGACTTCTGGGTAGATTATTCTTAAAAATCTGGGATATATTAAACAATGAAAGGAGATATTGATTTGGACTGGAAACAAATTAGATTCAGGCAACTGATTCTCATCTGATATGAGATGATAGGTGATAGTATGCAATAAGCATGATAAGTGATCAAGGAGAGAGGGGAAAAGAAAAAGTTAACATTTTGGAGGAATAACGTTGGCTTTTTTCAATGAAATAACGGGTGCAACGAATAAGGTTAAGAGTGTTTGTATATCGTGATGTGGATTTGACTTGGGGTTCAGATTTCTAAAGGGAATAAAGAACGAAAGAGTAGATGTGGAGATTAACTATAGTGATCTGAAGAGTAACGGACTATAATTGATCAAGTGAAGGCGTACTGAGGAAGCAAGATTGAAGACTGCATATTTATTCCTGTCATATTATATTCAGATCACATGGAAAGCTAGGCATTCGCTTTGAATGAAGTATAGTTCATGCTCGTTGTAGTAGTTATTACTTACACAGAGCCGAACACTCTGTCCAAGCTGTCTACCTCTTTCCACGCCCCCCCCCCCTCATTCTTGTCCAAAACTAAACCGACTTCGCCTCTATATGGATGAATTACAATTTTGATCCGTTCCTGCGGCTCACCCCTGTATTCTGTGGTCGATCCCAGCCGACGCTCGCGGGGCTTAGCTCAGCACCAAGCCGTCTTGTGCACGTCGTTTCTTAAGGGCCACACACAGTATAAAGCGTCGGCACTGTTCAAAGGAATATAATTTCGCCACGGGACCTGAATTTTTTTGTTATATTCTCTTTAGCACAGAGTAGGGGGAAATAATTTCAGGCGAGGCGGAACCCGAGTGCGTTACCATTTAGACTTAATGTTATGCGCAAACAGTCTTTATCGGCAAGTGATACAATTTTGTTAGCCTCGCAAACACGTCAGCCGTGGCACCGAGGGTGGTTTTTGGCGGGAATGTAATACTTTAATAAGTTTGCGTTTAGCAATCATATCAGTGAAATGCACGGGTTTTTTTCTATAAGGAAACAAAGAGATGCTAGAGAAAAGCCTACGTTGTCTCATCTGACAGGTGAATAGATTCGACATCATTCGGCTTCCAGGTGCGATGTGGAACGTAACACCACGGAGAGAAACATATCATGGCGTATATGGCGAGAATTATCTCTTTTTTTTGTCACGTTGGTTGGAAAGCCTCTGGCAAAATGCTGAAATAAACGCTGAGATTGAATATTACCCACCCCCCCCCCCTCCCAGAAAGAGAGAGAGAGGGGGGGGGGGGGGGGTAGCCACAGAGAGGCTGAGGGAGACGGAATAGGGAGATATAATATAGAAACCCCAGGTCATAGCATAACCGCAGAATATATACCTATATCTTACCACAGACATGATAGAGCAGATCATATGACATTATGGTTTCTATTTCTGATCACGTATAAATTGATAGCATGCAGACGTGAACTGAAGTGCAAAGGGGAGTTGTCTCCCAAACAACAAGGGATTAAAACGACCATTTATGTTCTATGCTTCATTAAATCAAATATACACTCAAAGCGACTTGCAGTAAAGGAGCAAAAAAAAAAAGCAATACAGAACAATGATATCGGACACTACCACATTATGCAAATTAGATTTAAAAACACAAACACAGATGGCGTTATTGTTACGCAAGTCTTCACAGTCACTTGCCCACAAATCGTCACCAAAAAAAAAATCCTCTTTGTACAGAAACGCAGAAGAAACGATACTCTGCTAATCATGATGATGATGCATCATGATGATGATGATGATGCATCATCATACATCATCATCATCATCATCATCATATTTCACGTTACCCTTATTCGTACCTATGCGCTATACATATATAAAAAACATAATGTATTTACAGTGTTTTATATTTTGTAGTATTTCTCCATTCCGCAAACAATATAATTTTTTGTGTATTATGCAGATAGGTCCCTGGGCTGCCACGTGCTCAAGCTTTTGCTTATAGTGACAGTCCTTCTTCCACATAATTTCTCAGATAATTATTTGGAAAATTGGTAATACGATTTATAATTTGTTAATGAAATTAATTTACACATCGATTTTCCTTCTTTGAATCATGTACTTGTAATCTGCTTACTGATATTCCATGTGATATTACTGAAAATAATTTTGATTTATGTATGAAATTGTGTTGGAAGAAAAATAAATCAAACAAACAAACAAACAAATGATATTCTGCTAATCATATTGCTCTAGATTTCCAATGCTTTATCGTCGACAAATTCAAATGCTGGAATTTAAAGGAGACCTCCGGATGATTTTCAGACTCTTACATTTGAACAAATTTAAATTAGTTATACCGAGTACAGAGTTTCAGAATTTATAGTGAATTGGTTGAGGAATAAGACCGTTTTCAAAATTTACAGCAAATTGCAATGAACAAGCATGATGACATGGCAGCGTCACCAGAAGAATGCATGAGTTGGGGCTCAAGGAAGCAGAACAAAAGAAGATGGCATGCATACATTCTACACAGGTGGACTTGTTAAACAAGTGGTATTGTAATGGAATTACACTGCTACATTTCTGAAATATTTGAGGCTCCTATGTCATCAACACTGTTCAGTATAATTTGTTTAAGATTTTTCAGTCTTGTTTCTCTGCTCAAGGACCACAATAAATTCCACAAATCTATATAGAGCTGTCGATTTATGTACTACATGACTGTGAAATTATAAAAATCATCTGGAATGCCCCTTTAACACTGACAGAGAGGAATAAAATTTTTAACAGTCTTGATCCACAAACCTGCAGAAGAGTTGGATGGATATGATAATTATCATCACCTTATGCAAATAGGTATGCATATCAATTTGATATTGAACGATTTTCGGGTAAATCCTTTACGCCAAAGAAGACCACAAACAAACGACCAAACAAACAAAACCCCGAAAATGATATGATATAAACCAATAAACAGATAAATGAATCATGTTCTCATTATTAGCTGCCCTTGAAACCCTATTCTATATTTTTTTTCAACGAGATTAAAACAAGAACTCAAAGCTTGCACATGATTGAGTGTGTCTGCGTCTGTGTGTGTTGTTGTTGTTGTTGTTGTTGTTGTTGTTACAACCCAGCAGTGCTGACTTCTAGGGAAAAGGGGATATGGAATTTATCAGTTGTCAAATTGAATTAGAAATACACACTAAGTATGATTTTATAACACTTGTGTGTACAAAGAAATGAAAGTGGTATGGTGTGATGACAATAACTATTAACAAATTGCCCATATCAGGTCCCTCATCCCTTTCACTTGATAAATCCATGAAATTTTCCAGCGAAATTGGAGACGTTGGGGTGAGGTGCAGCTTTGAGAAAGTGGACGCACTGGAGAACTTTTGGATGTTACAGCGGTCTGATGGATAGACTACTCGTAGATTACTACGACCTATGCCACGTATGCTATGATGCAGTTCTGGCTGGATCTTAATAAACACGGTCATGTATGATAATCATCATGAGCGACCTTGCAAAGAGAAACAGTGGATGGCGTATTTTTGCACCTCCGCGAGTTTTCGTCGTATCGCATAGCAACCTTATTCTTAGTCATTTTGTTTCCTATCAACATGCAGTTTATAGCTCGGTGTTGTGATATGGATCATCCAGCTTTTGCCAAAACCGTCATCCAAAAGTGTGCAAATGAAGTTTGAACTCTCTCCAAAAGTGCGCACACCATCCCACCGGAAGCTGCGATATCCGGAATACGTCTGTCCATACTCGTTTACTGGAGCCCGCCGATTATACGGACTATGCAGCCTGAAAGTGGTTTGACCAGCGTACAGGGATTAAAAGTGTGAAAGCAAGGAGCTCCAAACAACAAGCTCCTTGGTGAAAGCAAACAATATGGGGTAAATGGTGTGTAGGTGAAAAATGTTGGGTGAACGCTGTGGGAGTAACCAGTGTACACGGGTGAACAATGTATAGATGAACAGTGGATATAGGATGAACAGGGTAGGGATGAACAGTGGGTACGTGTAAACAGGGTGTAAGGATGAACGATATAAGGGTGAACAGTGCAGGGATGAACAGAGTATAGGATGAACAGTGGATAAGTGTGAACAGGGTACGGATGAACAGTGGATTAGTGTGAACAGGGTATAAGGATGAACGGTAGGTAGGTAGGTATTTATTTCCGTTAAAACATATACAAAATATATACAGTTTGAAACGGCTGGAAAGCCCATATTCAGCCGTGCCGCCATGGCACCACTGTATAAGGGTGAACAGTGGATACGTGTGAACAGGGTACGGATGAACAGTGGATAAGTGTGAACAGGGTATAGGGCTGAACAGTAAAAGGGTGAACAGTGTAGGGATGAACAGTGTAAAGGGTGAACAGAGGTTAAGGGTGAACAGTGGATAAGTGTTAACAGGTTACAGGGATGAACGGTGGATGAGAGTGAACTGAGTGCACAGGCTGAACAGGGTACGGGTGAACAGTGTAAGTGTGAGCGTGGGGTGAACAGTGTAATGATGCACAGTGTATGGGGTGAGTATTTGATGAACACAGGGTGGCAATGCAGGGGTGACCAGGGTAGGAATGGACAAGGCATAGATGAACAGTTTAGGGGTGAGTGTTGGAAGCGTAAACAGTGGATAAAGGAGAACAGGGCATATAGGGATGAACAGTGTATACGGGAGAACAGTGGCTTAGGGCGACCAAGGTAGGGATGAATTACAGTATTCGGGGTGAGCATGCATTGGAGGGGTGAACAATGTTGCGGTGAAAAGTGTGAACAGTGTAATGGGTGAACAGTGGCTGATGGCGAACAGGATAGGGATGAACAGTAGGGTTACAAGAGTGAGCATTGAAGGGGTGAACAATAGGGGTGAATAGTGTGAACAGTGTGGTGGTGAACAGTGTATAGGGGTGAAATAAAGAGGATAAGGGTGAACAAGGTAGGGATGATCAGGGATGCACAGTGTAGGGGTGAACAGTGGATAAGAGTGAACAGGGTATAAAGGGATGATCAGTGTAGGGGTGACAATAGGAAGGGTGAACAATGTATAGGGATGATCCAAGCAGAGATTAACAGTGAGTGTATATAATATGTAGAGGTAAACAGTGAAGAGGTACACGGTGTACGGTAACGGTGCTCATATAGGGGTGACCAGCATACATGTGACCAGTGATTGGGTGAACAGAGATGTAAACAGTGTGGATGAATAGTGCGTGGAGGGTGACCATAATATAGGGATGGATAGGAGATGCACATCAGTGTAGGGGCGGTTGACTGTTGAAGGAAATAAGAAGGGATGAGGGGAGGGGAAAACAAGGGAAGCCGGAGGGTGCAAAGGGGAGTTAGCTAAATAGGAAGGAATTTAAGGGATAACGAAACTAGTTACTAGCATTGTCCACTAATACTGCACGAAGAGAAAGATGGATAGCGTGGGCTGTGGAAGTACGGGGTGACACTTTGAAATTTGCTGGGGGCGTGCACCTCATCATTTATAATCAGCGGGTGAACATCAATCGAGTGAGATGAATGATTGTCTCATTGCTAAATATAGACGCAGCAGAGAAGATTTAAATGTATCAAGCAATTAATGTCTGTATTGTGGTTGAAGTGCCGCATGAAATGAACGATGGCTCAATAAAGGTGTCAAAGGATGATACGAAATACGGTCTGAGCAAAATGCTAAGATGGCACAATTCTCCTTAAAAACAATTTAGTAACCGCTCGAGTGTCCCGGTGTTCACCAGAGCTTAGGCCTATATATCAATGGAATACTGCCAAATCGAGTGAACGAAGTGGCAGGGTTATTCGGGACCCCTAGATATCTACAGCTATTTGGAGTTGCGGTGTATTAAGATTGCAACGTCTCTGATATAGCGTGACATCACTCTGAATTAAAGTGACCGAGTTAATTCCACGGAAGGGTGTGCGTAAGTGGAATTGCCACAAGAGACGATCTAAGCTCCGTATCCTGGATAAAGGGTTGAGAGGAATCACGTGACCCCTTATAAATCTAAACTTGTCATAATACATTCAATATCAAGATAGCTATTTAGATATATGTACATAAATAGTTGAAGGTGGGTGAATGACCTTGGGTATTAAGATAAATACTAATTATATCTAAAGGTTACAAAATAGATATCAGCGAGCAAATTATTACTAGAATGAATTCATTATACAGACACCTAAATCAATAACTTGGTCTTATACTCAATACGCCACTAATGTAAGATCCTGCATTACTCTCAAAAATGAAAACCCAAATGATGAATTTGGCAGTTGGAATGAAACAGTCGGAGGAGTTCGTGCCACACTCATTGCTACTCCCGACACCTGTTTCACCAGGGCAGGTTGTTATTTCAGGATAAACACACAGGGTGAACGACAGTGAGTATATCGAACACCGCAGGTGACAAAGAGGTTGTACATGTCTATCAAAGCTTGTGTGCAAAAGCCATGTCACAAGAAAAAAATTGAGGAAGTTTAATAAATTGCTACGTGCCAACTATAATGTCACACTTTCGTCCTTACAATCAAGAACTATTCACCTGCATGATTCCCTTGTATGATTTTAAAGATATCCTACCAACGCCTGAAATCATTCTTGCAAGACCGAAGTTCTTTCGATTATGGTTTGGTATAGTTGTTAATGTAGGACCTATAATCTTGTTTAGATGATGCTGGATTTGTAGATATTTCATACAATGTTCAGTAAAAACACATACTTTCGAAAGGCAAGAATTTCTTGTAAAGAACTCGATTGATTCAATATCTAAATATTACTTATTACACATTAAATACTTATCCAACTACACAAATGAGTGACGTGTTTGTTTGTTTGTTTGTTTGTTTGCTTGTTTTTGGATTAGTTTTTTTGTTTGCTTGTTTTTTCTTGGGGGGGGGGGGGTGGTTGGTTGCTTTAGTTTATCTAATTGAGGGGTAAAAATGCCCCGGATGAGGAAGGTAACTATTTCATGAGAGGCCTTGAATACAATATGAAAACAAAAAGAACCCCCCAAAACAAAACAAAATACGACACATTGTTTTGTGCTGAAATGAGGGGCTTAGTGTCTTCTAATGTGAAATGACCTAGCAACATTAGACGTCTGGAAAAAGTGCACTCCAGACAGATGGTCTAGCCAAGAAGGGGGAAGGCAGGGGCCAGAGATACAAGTGAGATAGAGATATATCAACAAAAGGAGAGAGAGAGAGAGAGAGAGAGAGAGAGAGAGATGCCATGGAGAGTTAAAGGTTCTGTTACCTTTGGGAGCAGTGATTTAAAAAAAAATAAATGTTCCACATATCACATTTGATGCATATGTGTAGGTCAGTTGTATCACAAAACATCCTACCATATGAAAAATTCGCAATAAAGCCTAAAATACAAGGAGATATCACTGTTTTTCTCAATAAACCATAACTGTAGACAGTTTAGTCTGGAAACATTTTTATTATGACTATTGTTCACATTTTGTATATTTAACAATACTTAATATCAATTATAATGATTCAAATTTTTACATTGGTTGTTTATATCCCTAACTCACATGTTAGAACTATTTTGAAGCACTAATGCTGGGTTTTTGTTTCATGTGCAAGATAAATTATGCCTTTAAGTATACAGAGAGAAGAATTTGAACAATGACGCAGTCATATAGCTTAGTAATTTTGCATCAGTTGACTGTAAATGGCAGAAATTTACCTAAAAGTGAGCATCGACAGTAACACAAAATAAATAAACATTAATTTTCAAAGAAGATCATCTCAAATTAGCAGCTAATCAGAAGAAAAGGATGAACGCACAAAATAATGCAATCGCTGAAATTCTGGGAAAATGGGCAATTAAAGGGACACTTTAGATAACCTCGCTGAATAGTTTTCATGCATTCGTTCGTGCGTTCGTTCGTTCGTATATATTCGTATTCGTTAGTATACTTCTTTTGATTTGCACCAAGAACTAAAGTTCTTGTTTTTTTTTTTGCTGGAATGCACACATTTCTTCCGATCTGTGGTCTCTCTGAAGTGGTCATCAAGAAATGGTTTCTTCTCTTGAGAGAGAGATAGAGAGAAAAAAAAATAATCTCAGATTAGTTTTTCATGCCCGACACAATCTAGTAGGCACATACGATTTGAGTGACGTCACAGTGCATGTAAGACGAAGAAACCATTGTACATATTAGATGACTTACTGTGCTGGTCTCACACTCCGGGAAGTTATTGTCTACAGACACTCGTGTTGAAAACAAAAAATTCCATAAGAAACACGGAAGATTTTATGTCTTTCTTGTTTCAATTTTTTTTAAAAAATCAACTTGCTCACTTTAATCATACTACATGTATTCGCAAGGGGGTCCAGCCCGATCAGAAGTCCTTGAGAAAAGACTAGGCCTGTATGGTTTCTGTACTCTAGATTTCCAGTACATTTTGAATGTGTAACATAAAGTCCATCTAACTTTAAAGGCGCATTTTTAAGAGGATCCCCCGCTCATTAACCGCAACTGACAGTGTTTATTAAACTACTTTTGTTGTTTTTCCATCAATTTTCCGGATAAAGTATAATCCACATTATACACAAATACATTGTCTTAGACGTAATATTTAGAATACTCCATTTGTAAGGGAAAAGACTACGAGATTATTTCAAAATGTGTATTGGATTGCCTGTTATTGTGGAAATGGGGCCAAGAAAAGGACACACACACACAAAAAACGCCACAATAATGCACAAATAAGTAGGCCTACATCATAAACCCGACTTGTAAATGCGCTAAGAAATAAGCGAACGAGGCTGCTTCCAGGAATCGCTGACAAGGCTGAGAGGGGATCGATGAGTGTAAGGAGGGAGGGAATTTGAAGCACGGCTTGCATATCAATCCGAAACGCGAGGAACAACTGGTCGGAAGTGGGTCTGGACAACCACGAAGGTGATGCATTTCCGGGACCTCGTTTGTACTTAACTATCATTTAAGGAGTGGATTATACCTATATGCATGCATGAGAGATAGATTCTTCTCACTTGCATTGCTCTGATCGTCACATAATACCATAGTCTGTGGTTTTGAAGACATTGTATACTGTTCTTGGTTTGTACAATTTCAATTCAATTTCAATTCCAAATTTCAAATTGATTCATTTCTCCTCCAACATAGCACAAATAAAACCAGTTGCGCGAATGAGATGACGATATACAGTGAAATCATTTCAATGATTATGACTCTTCAAAACAAATGCTTGCCATAAAACGATGAAAGGTCAGTTTGAAACATGTTTATCAAAAGAAATGGAGGGACTCACTTCAAAACGGTGATTGTAATGTACAGGTCCTTTAAAGAAATTAAAGTGAATGGATAAGGAATAAACTTCCGTAATGAATATAGCCCACAACGCAAGATGACAAATTCAGAGCAGATGGGACAATATGATGACATATTGTGACATAAACAGTGACAAGGAAGTACAAAGACACGACAAAGAGATAGAGGGAGAGATTAAGACAATTCCTAGATAAAATATATATAAAAAAGATAAAAGATATGTAAAAAGGTTGGGGAAAGGAATCACACATATATGAAACATGTAGTGGTACAGCTTCTTCAAGTGGCATAAATACACTTGTGAGATGTACATCTGTACATGCACGAAATACTTGTACTTATGAAATGACGTACAGGTAATCAATTTGTGAGGGATTTATGGCAATTGCAGTACAAAGGCCTATCTCACAGAGGAGATGCGTACATACCTAGATGATAGATACTGTCTTTTGAAAATCAAAATAGTGATGTGAAAGTTATAAACGCAAACAATTAAGAGATGGACAAATAGATATCGTATAGGTATCGCTGGATAGATGTTCAGATGCACAGATGGAAGAACATAGAATATTATTCTAAACTGAAATGAACAAAATGAAACCTTTTCTTAATATCTTAGTTTGATATGTTGTGGACACAAAGGACACCAATTCACAAAGGTGGTATAATTTTTGTCCATGGTTTAAACCATGGACACACGTATATGGGGCGCCAAGTGTTGCATATTTCGTTACGAAATCAGTCATTTCGTAAATTACGAAATGACTGATTTCGTAACGAAATAGGCCATGCAACACTTGGCGCCCCATACAAAACTACGGTCTTTGTCCATGGTTTAAACCATGGACAAAGATTGTACCATCTTCGTGAATTCGGGCCTGTAAGGGGCACCAATTCGTCACTCGATCTCTACCTCAGTCTCCTTGTTAATGATAGAAAGAAGTCTCAGAAAGACAAACTTCTCCCTTCACTATTGCTAATTCCTCTAGCGTGTTCGAAATCTTCAGCGTCCCGCCTTGGATATAATGGCTCTCTCAGTAATGTTGACGAACCTTACACCATCATCTCCTTTTTTTACTTTTCATTGTGTCATATATGCATTCAAACATAGTTTTAATGTTTTTCTTGCTTTTAATTTGAAAATAACTGGTTCATTTCAGGCGATCTTATGCCATTTTGTTTTCTCTGCTACCTGCGCTCGACTGACGAACCAATTTCTGGCTGTCATTCGCAGGGATCTTCAAAGAACTGGCGTGCGGGGTGCGCCGAAACTCAATGCCACCAGCAGCAAAGCCACCGACCCTAATACACGCGCTATTGAAAACACGTCAAATTGCAAGAATTACCGTGATGTGATTGTGTCCGTAAGAATGCCTACCCCTCGAGCAGGTCAAAATCCACTCTTGCCAAAGTCCCCGTAATAACATTACAGGTGTCGGTATCGGTCCACCACCAATGGAAAGTGACTTAGGAGTTGTATATGAAATGGTATCTGAAATTGCGACTGAAAAGGAGATACGTAATGAATCCGTATATGACTGCGTCTACCTCTTTTGATACCAGGGGGGCTCCGATTGTTTGGCCGTGTTGCGTTCGTGTATTCTGTTACGCTCTACTTCTCCACTTTCTACCACTTTCTCTAGCTCCTTAAAATAGTCTCACTTCCCGAGACCGTCAACGACTATTTTACATGCACACAAACGTCAAAACTATTGACATTAAAAACAGAAATCTTCAAATTCATAAAATTACAACAAAATCCAAAACGATATATTATCATTACTGGCAGTGCGTGTAGCTCATGCTAGCGTTGTGCTCTTAATTACCGAGGAAAAAGATATTACAACAGGGAATAACAAAAACTTGAACTGAAACGGCAGCCATGACTTCACCAAGAGTCCTATACTAGAACATCAAATTATTAAACATTGTTAGAAGGGAAATAATCAATCAAGGACCCGGTAAATTCTCTGTTCATGATATTATTTCAGCAACAGGGCAACAGTTTGATCTCGGCTTTGGCAGACCCTAAAGTGGTAATGATTCACGAAATAATGTTCTTTCCGTCATGAAAATCACATCACGTCTGTGAAACTTCAAGTGGACTTGCTGATGTTACTGAATTGAAGTCTGAAATTCAAGACTGGCATATATATCCCTGTCAGTCGGTCTCTGAACTTGAAATTGATCTCCCGCTCAAATTTCCTTGCGCTATTTTCCCATCAAGCAAATTGACGGTCGTAAACCACGCCGGCTATAAAAGCTCCCTACAAGGGGGTATCCAATAAACCTCGTAAATCTCGGGGCCCCATCAGAAACATAGTTGACTGCGTGATTAAAATATTCCCCCAATATTGATATAAAGGTCCAATAACGCACGAATGTCCATGCGAACGATTGTTTTGAACACGGCAGCATGTAGTTTAGACATCCCTTGACTATGACAGTGGGGAAATGAGCCATTTACTTGTATCTCGCGATGGACCTTTTGTTAGTCTCAATGTTTTGAAATGAGATGCGATGTAGATTCTTAGCCATTGCTTTCAAGCATTCATTACTCACAGAATGATAATAAAAATATCATATGCATTTGATGCACCTATTCTCCGTCTAAATGAACACATCAAGAATGTACAAAATAAAATGCAATATCACATCTTTATGTTTCGCATGTATACATAGCACAATGATTTCGTTAAAAACCACTTTTCCTTTTTTCTAACCCCTCGTCAGGTCAGTTTTGTTCTGCTAATACAGTTGAGTAGAATGACATCCATAAGCAGTATCCACTATTATTTTCTTACCAGCTTACTATATTTTCAGCTGGCTGCATATTACATGACGTAGGCCTATATTTTTGAATCTTTACTGCACATAATCAGTCGTGTTTCGATTTTTGTTGCATCATAAAAAGAAAAAAAAATCCGTAAGGATATCAAAAGTGTTGACATATTCAATGACTTCGTATAATGCTAAATCATGTAGTGATCAAATGTCTTTCATTTTGTTCAACACTCCATGTATATATTTAACATATCATATACGTGTAAATTGTATGTAATGAGACATTTGCCATTGCTTGCATCAAATGGTAAATAAGTAATAAGTCAATAGAGTACGCTTATCTATCACTTACTGTCTTTCAAGAAAATTAGCTGTGTTTGTTTGTCGCATTGTGCCACTCTCATTTTGTAACTTTGTTGCTGTTCTTATTCCCTCCGTATTTGGATGCCGGTCGCTGCAGATTAGCAAGTTCGAATCGGATTTCGCTGGACAGAATGGGCAGAGATTGCAAGAGTTTATTCCTGACTAAGAGACAGCAGAAACTGTGCAATAGGGACAGCGAAATGGCGGCGGTGCTTCTGGACGCTTTCCGTCTCAGCCTGTCCGAGTGTCGGTCGCAGTTCAAGCACGAGCGGTGGAACTGCAGTATGTCGAGTGACGCACACAGATACAACATACTCAAGGAAGGTGAGTAATTGATTAACTCTTTGAATACCAGGGTAAAACATTGTGAGCTTTTAGTGGTGTGAACTCGCATCTTTGAGAAACCAAAGACTTAATTGAGGTTGATCCCTAATTGCATTCAAATTTATTTACCATTTTCAAGCATATATTGAAAGAGCACTTCACTTCCCTCTTTCAGAAAGTAGGGGGAATAATATTACCTTTAACATAATCAGGACAGTAACAAGTAATGGGAATTTTTTACTTTTCAGTTAAAAAAAAAGAAATGTTGTTGCATATTCTTATATTCTCTATATTTTGTTCTTAGTCTTCTCATCCAGCAATGGCTGCACCAAATATTAAGTATATTTATTGCTGCATTCATTCTATCCACGTGAATGTTTTGGGTTTTTATTCTCCTGTAAGATATACGTTTGTCAGTGTGACAGATAACAAATCGAACGAAACTATTAGAATTATCTCTGAGATGTTACTTTAAATTCGTTTCTTTTTCTTACATTTCCTTTTTTTCCCCTCTGCTTTCGTTTCCAGTCTAAAATGAATTTTTTGGGTCCTCATGTTGCCAAACAATTCTACATCTAACAAAGATATTAGACATCATGTACATATTTCGCTAACGCCGAACTGGCGACCATTTACAACATTGTGTATGATTTTTAATGGGTTGTGAAACAGTGATCAATACTCTTGTGACATTTTTATGTGCATGGATTTGCAAAAGGGTAGAATGACCGAGGAGTAAGAATTGGGGGGGGGGGAGGTAAGAAAATTGAGGTATATAGGCCTACACTTGTACCAATTTTACCTAGCTGGCGTCTCGAGTGTAAAGTTGCATGTACTTAATTGTCTGTGGGCCAATGTGTGAATGTTTGGGGGTTTACTTTTGAAAAGCACGAGGTATGGGCCTACCTGTCTGATGTAAGTAAACGCGACTGCAAAAGTTATGCTTTTCCTTACTAAATTCTGTTAATTTCATTCTTCATAATTATTGTGTTAATGGTTGCAGTTTACAGGTGTTATAAAATAGGTGATATACCTAAGGTATGTATAACCTAGTTCATTGCATAACTTTCCTGTAAGGTGTAAGTAGGCCACATATTTGTTCTAATGCCTAAATGAGATCACGGTTAACCCATCACGTATTTGTAGGAGACCAACCACTGGTGACTGTGCTATTTGTTTTGGATATAATAATAATTGTTTTGGATATAAACTCCAAATTTTATTGTCCGAGAATGGAAATTCTTTTTGCCCAATTGATCGTGGGCCCGGCAGCCACTGAGCAGCGCCAGATCGACGTTGCTCTAACCTTTTCAACTGTTGAACGGCAAACAGGTAGCAGCAACTCCCATCTTTTAACGTCTTTTGGTATGACGCGGCCGGGGTTTGAACCCACGACCTCCCGATTGTGAGGGTAGCCGCTCTACTCACTGAGCCAACACATCGGTTGTTGGTCCCAGTTATCAAATAGCAATGTAATAACGATACTGCATGACTCATTACTTTAATTTAATGCAAGGAGAGTGAATTCAGACTGGTATGAATAGTACCCTTCATTCAGAGAGTTGGTATTTTTTTCATTCAGTTGCTCGGATATGTATAGACCTAGAATGAAAGAGTCTGAGCTTCGCACACTATGTGATACTATCTGATTCCCCCCCCCCCCCTTACAGGTCCCCTGGCGTTAATTATGTGGTCACTTCCTCTAATGTGAAGAGGGATCTACCCATCGCATATTCTGGAACTGTTTCACCAAAATGTTTACCAGATTTATATATATATATATATATATAATTATATACATATATAATATATATATAATATATATATATATATATATATATATATATATATATATATTCAATTCTCGGCTGATGTTGTTGGGCGTTTTTTTTTTATACCCTCTAAGCTCCACCCTTGATACCAAACTCTCTTGCCTATTGTGACGTCAACAAGAAGAAATTCAGCCGTAATAAGCATCGCAATGCTTAATGGTATGCACCTTACCTTGACTGATGCACAAATTTACAATAGCAGGTGTCATAGGACATATTATATCTCAGATGATTATAGTCGTATATCATGTGGGATATGTTCCAGGAGTTTGAGTATGGCAAGAAAAGATAAGGAATTGTATTATACAAAACCGTCTTGCATTGTGAGCTGACGCACCTGGTTTTTCAAGGTGCATAATATTATTGGGTATAGAGACTGCTATGTTGATTTCAGCTGACTTTACTGATGATGTCATCTCTGATGAAAGCCAATTAATATTTATGAGGGGTGGAGCTCAGTAGTTGCAAAATAATGAAAAAAATAAATGGTGAAAAACATTTGATACATATTTCAAACAAACAGTTACTACATTTGTTACTTGAAGACCCATTCACATCAGCCACCGAAATTGGATGTCAGGGGGCCTTTAAAGCGGAATTTGTTCTCGTTGACAGCATCCTCTATAACTGTTTCCTCGCCAACATACCGGTTACATACTTCCCTCACGTTCTTCTTGGCTGTCCTTGGAAGTTCACCTTGATAAACAGTCAAGCCCAAAAGCCTGAAAGTTTTGTCATCCCACTTCAAATTTCAGCAAAAAAGTTGAGGAGTAAAAAAAAAAAAGAAAGAAAACGCACTCCGAGAAAAAGTAGAACAGCCACGCACGCACCCGCGTACATTCCGTTCTCTACCAGCTGTCCCGCACGCATTCTCGGAGTTCCATTTGTTGAATGTCACTGCCCTAAAAATGGCAGATGGATTAAGGGCTTTACCAAGGATGATCTTGTAGAACTGCCTAATCTCCACCCACAATTTAAGGATTTGGTTTTTTGAAGGCAGGCCTGGTGCTCGGGTTCCCCCCCCCCCCCCCCCGTCTAGTTCTGTCATGTGCCAACTGTGCTGTCTGTAACAAAGATGAGTTATTAAAGGTTTGATGTTCGCCTTTACAGCGCCTTCCCGCCCTATGGCGAAACTAGCAGGACCTACCCGTCATAATCAGAAGCTATCACATGATTATTGTTTGTCATGCGATGTGAATATATGTATTAGTTTGTTCTTCTTTATACTAGTGTATGCTACCTTCTGCAACAGACACAATTCAAGGTTAACAAGTGTCATCATAAGACGTCTTGATGAACCAAAACTTTGCATTTCATCAATTCAATTCAATTCAATTCAATTCAATTCAATTTATTTATTTATTTTCATTCTTCTTCTTCCAACAAAACATAATATGGAATAAATCAGGAATTAAATCATAGGCATACATTCAACTCTGCAAATGATAAATGATAGTTTACAGATAAAGATATACATGCAAACCGACAAAATACAATGTCATGTCTAGTGAAGAAAAGAATTGAAAGGTCCACTAAAAAGCAAGTTTTTATACTGTGAACCACTCAAAGGATTCTTATGAAATACTTGATTACGTAACAGATTACGTAACTAAATTGTCACCATGATCAACACAATCATTGTCGTTACTATTACAATCGACGTGAACGTCGTTGCCTCAGCATCGCAGTAGAAAGAGTACAATCATTAATGGTAGTAGGGATATCCTTGGCATGATGAAAATCACTTCAGTATTTTCCATTTCTATTCGTCTTTTCATTGGAGGTTTTGACTAGTGATGGTAAGAAAAACCGTGACTGGCAATCTCTTCCTGCTCTGTAAGAAAACGTGGATTAGAAACGATTCGCATTTAAACGTCAATCCTGTATCTCCGGCTACTTTCTTTTATTGAAATATTTATTTACCTTCAATCATTTTCTGAATTATGAAATGTCAAAATAACGAACCTTGAGATAAAACACCACAAAGTATTATGATTAAAGGGGCATTCCAGACGATTTTCATAATTTCACATTATGACAATGTAGTACATAAATCGACAGATCCATGTGTAGATTTGTGGAATTTATGTGGTCCTTGAGTAGAGAGAAAAATACTTTGAAAAACCTTAAGCCAATTACACTGAACAAGGATGATGACATAGGAGTCTCACATATTTCAGAAATGTAGCAGTGTAATTCCCATTGCAGGTTCACCTGTGTCTTTTGTTCTGCTCTCTTGAGCCCAACTCGTGCATTCTTATGGTGAGGCTGACATGTCATCATCCTTGTTCATCGCATTTTTTTACACATTTTGAAAACATTCTTATTCTTCCTCCTAATCATTATAAATCCTGAAACTCTGCAGCACTCAGTATAATTGATTTATAGTTGTTCAAATGTGAAAATCATAAAATCATCCGGAGGTCTCCTTTAATGAACATTTTTTCTTTTGGATTAACAAATATCAAGGTATACGGAATTTATGTGTTTCGAAATAACGAACCTTGGGAATAACGAACCTTATTTCATTTTCGGATAAACGAACTTTTGAAATAACGCACATCGCCCGTCTCCTTCTACTGCGTCCCTATGAAGAAAAAGCTAGTATATCACAACTTCCTCTTCTTTCCGTTCTGAAGTTGATCTGAAGTTGTCCAGGTAGGAGTGGCAGAACCATATCGACTTGATACCTCATTGACAGCTTTTGGGAATACTGACACTTCCGAACAGTTCCGAATCTGAAATCTAGATATTAGTTTCTAAAGAAGAAATCCACCCCAACATTTTATTAATCTCATAAGAAAAAAAGAAAAAAATCCCTGCAGAACAGTGCAAAAGTGATGAAAATCGCGTAGGAAATGAAGAAGTTATGACATTGTGAAATTTCACAGATTTTCGGAAGACACCTAATTTTTGACCAGTCGTCACGAATATTCAAATCAGCAAGTAGACGATGTAATGCTCTCACAATTTCTTCACAGTAAGACTAAAATCCCGTATTTCAACTGTATGAATATAAATCATGCCTTTAAACCACCCAAAACAAAAAATAAAGGTTACCTCTGATATAATGATTATCTCGGTATGGGAACATTCTTTTACTTGTATGAGCTAAAAAAATATATTTTTTCCGAATTTCACTTATAACATACATAACATACATGAAAATTGTGAGGAAACGACATCATCAACTCGCTCATTTGAATATTCATAAGGACTGGTCAAGAAATGTTTTCCAAAAAATGTGAAATTTCAAAATGTCATCTTATTTCTTCTCCGATCTTGTCATTTTTGTATCATTCTGTAGGGAATAGTTTTCTCTTTCTTTTGAAGTTTATTTCATTCGGGGGTGGATTTCCTCTTTAATTGTTGTAGGGACTCTCTACTTTATTTCAGGGTTGAAATAAGGGGCTGTGATCAAAAGAGCTGTAATCGAACAGAACAGTCAGACTGGACATTGTTGGACTCGACAGATCTGAGTATTAATAGTATAGTAAAACGGGTTAAACACCATTTTTATGTTAAACGTTTTCAAGTGAGCCCATAATCAGATTTATAAAGCAAATAAAATCTTTCCAGTGATACCTCGCCTGTTACTGTCGCTTAACAAGAAATATTCTTTAAAATCGCGAATGAAAATATCCCATGTCTTCATGTCTGATTTATTTGTGAATATCTTTTTACAAGAATGAAGTTAAAGGACAAGTTCACCTTCAAAGACATGTGGGTTGAGTGAATGCACCAATATTGGTAGAACACATCAGTGAGAGTTTGAGCAAAATCGGACAATCCGTTAAAAAGTTATGAATTTTTGAAGTTTCTGCTCAGTCACGGCTGGATGAAAAGACTATTATAGCTTGTGATGTCACATGAGTATAACGATATAAAGAAAGAATAAAGAAAATTCAACATAATATTATTTCCATTTTTCTCGCATAACAAAAGAACACTCGACTTCTCTCTTTCAGAAGGCAGGGGGAATAGTATTACCCTTAACATACGTCAAGTCGAAGAAATGTGCATTTTATTCAAAAAGTAAAGTTTTGTGAAATTCTCTTTTTATTTTCCTCATATAGTTGCACGCATGTGACATCATACACTGTAGTAGTCTTCTCTTCCAGCAGTGACTGTGCAGATACTTAAAATATTCGTAACTTTTGAACGGATTGTCCAATTTTCCTCAAACTTTCACTGATGTGTTCTACTAATATTGCTGCATTCTCTCAATCCTTATGTATATGAAGGTGGACTTGTCCTTTAAGTCGTTTTGCGACCAGACTCTTCATATTTTCAGAGATAGAGAGATATGGTGCGGGAGAGTGGATGAGAGCAATATTAGTGGTGATTAAGGGCAATCGAATTGTTCACCATACTACTCCTGTCTATTAGACCCCACCCACTTTAAGGTCGTCCCTTTAATGATGCGTGGGATCGGTAACAATTCTGCCTATTTCACTCGGATCCCGGGGTAATTGACGTAAGTATCGGGCTTAAGGGGGGATTCCCGTTCCACTTAGGCGCAGGTTCCCTGATCAGATCCCCCGCCAATGGCAGACGGAATCTGCCACAAGATGCCGGCTTGTCTTCATCTATGCTCGCACCCCTGCTCGAAGGAGGATGGGAATTATGGGAGACCGCTCCTCTTCATTTCACGTCCAAGCTCTCGGCGGTCCCTCTGTGCCGACGTCTCGGGAGTAGTCAAAATATTTACCAAAATTTAAAGGTTGTAACCTTCATTTTGAGCACACTCCCTGTTTCACATTTTTAGTCTTTATACTTGGATTATTGGTAGATGGTATTTTTGGGTTCGAACGTGGCTTTTTTTAATAATTTTGTCTGTTATTGAAGACCTAAGACCAGCTAAATATAAATAGAGACCAGGGACGTGTTAATTTGGATGTGAAAGATTAGATAATCTTTTGGTGATTTTCTCTCTCTCTCTCTTTTCCCTTTCTTTTTCAATTTTTGTGGGCTGCAGGAACGAGCTAACTATAACCTCCTGCAAAAAAAAAAATAGATAAATAGATAAGTGAATAAATGAATATTGGCTCATAATTACGAAGAACATAGCAATAGTGTATGTTTGTTTGGGATTTTTTTTCTTTTATTCCAGCAGTGATCTAAATTTCTGGTATCCAAAGTTACTCATAACGAATATATGTTTACAGTGCACTCCCGTTACAATAAACCCAGTTATGATGTATAAAAAAAAAACGCGGTTATAGCGAAATTCCGTTTACAACGAAGAAATTAAAGCTCAAACGTTATCCGCATTATTTTTTTTCTGTTTATTTGTTATAACGAAATAAAATTACTGGTTCCGAGGACTTCGTTATAACGTGAGTCGGCTGTAATACCCAAATATTCAGGAGACAGAACTAAAACGACAAAATGCAGCGTAATACAACAATCTACCTATTTTCTCCGGTTCAGGAGCAAGTAAAGAGGAACGGGATATTGTGCCTCTGGTGATATTTTTTGATATCGATGGGACGTCGTGGATTGTCTTCGAGTTGAATCCGTTACTTTGGTACCTTTATGCGAGTGATAATATCAAAATGTCCAGTCGTAAGTTCAATGACTATTCCAATATTAACGAAAACTTTGCAAACTGCATCATTTACTATTGTTACGTTTTATGTGATTTCAACGGATACCCCGCGATAAAGAAGAAGAGGCTGTAAAAGTAAATGTCGTACATGGCATGTACGTGATCTTGAGCCGGGCCAGGAGCCACATATTATTATAGGAGCTGTAAGACCCACAAAAGCGGAAAGCATCCATCAGGTCGTACCAGCGAAACACTTCAAACTTGGGTTCAAGAACCCACTTGCCGGATCAACCTTGAACGAAGACTTCTGTCGTTGACATGTGGCCAAACCATATACCTTCTCTCTTTTCCCGACGGGACGTCAGCTGCAAAAGAGAAATGTACTTTTCGATGACACACACGTCGCTCAACGCTCCTCAAAGTTACGGGGCTGGGTCATTGCAAAGCGCATTTCCGTTTGATGGTAGCCTAGGTTAGATGGACCATGTAGCTATGTGGCTCCTTGGTTAGATTCTGCATTGGTCCCAGACACATCAGGTTGAGTTCAACGTAAAGCTGTATGACTATCATTCTAATTTCTCGTATTTGCGCGCATTCCGCGGAGATAGGTCATCACTCTATTTTTACTTTTTATTGAATGATAAAAAAACGCATGCACAAAATGGTTATGTATAAACTTAAAACAAAACAAGGCAAAGCAGATAGAAAATCGGTAGAACATTTGGGTCCTTTATGAAGAGTTAATGATTTCTATCATAAGTCTATGGCAGCCTGTGTGGTAGGGAAAATTTATAATCGATTATATCTTTTGATAAAACGGGGCACAGATTTTTCCCTCGCGTGGTCTGAATATCATATTCAACTTAACACTCAGTGCCCACTCTTGGAGATTTCCCTTCGTTTATCTGGTGGTCAAGCGAAGTGGTCACTAAAGATCCACAGGAACTGGTATATGGGCAAACATGACATTTTAACGAATGGACAAGGTTCATCCTTATAGTGACAGAAAGTGTTCCCTTTTAGATAATAGCACTGCCAAAACAGTCACTTTATATTCTTCTCGTCGAAAATTTCTTAGATGCTCGAGTAAATATGGATAAATTGTACGAAGATTTTCTTGACTAATCCCCCCCCCCCCTTTGTCCTCCGTAACTTTTGATCTTCCTTCTTTGCTCATGTAGTTGAGTCAGTGAGGGGTTTCGGCTGTCCCGTCCATCAGCTTCAAATCTATGGAAACCCATAAAACGCTGAGCAACCAATTACAGGGTCCCCTCATAATGTCTTCATCAATTTCCCTTTGATGTATGCCTGTCTTCACATGAAAGAATCTCAAAAATAATCCCTTCTCACTGAATGTTCTCTATTACTCCTTGGTGTCCTGAAATTCTCAGGAAATCATCGCACGACCAAGAAGTGCAAATATACAGTGCGTAATGTTCGTGACAAAGACAAACAAAAAATAACTAAGGAAAGCTGCGGTATCCGTGGTTTTATTTATCGTTTTCCTTTCATCATTAGAGGCTTGCGCATTTGCAGGAGGGAAATTGGACAAAATTTCTGCTGGCTTTGGATGTTCATGCAACAACATTATTCCCATCACGGGCAAATCGTAGGCCTACTCACCCGAACCCGCAAAACACCACGGGTAAACAGTTCCAATCCGTTGGTTTGGTATTTTGTTTATTAGCGGTCCTCAAAGCTGGCTATAGCTGAAACACATGCTTTCACAACTGGGGTATTTTAGGGCTATCAAAATCGTAGGATCTTAGACTCACTGACATTTTCCCGAGAGAATTAAATGACGCGTTTCATCAATGGACACTTCAAGATGATTTTCAGATTATGGAATTGAACATCCATACATTGGTTATACTGGGTACAGAGTTTCAGCATTCGTTGTGTTTGGGATAAGGAATAAGAAAGTTTTCAAAATTGTTAATAAAGCAGAATACTAAAGGAAACGCATATTTTGTTGGATTATTCCCCCATTTCAAGCATAGAGCATGTTAAACACAGCGGCCTTTAATTCATCCATTTAGAAAATTGCGTTTTGGAGAACGGCTGCTTAGAAAAATTGTATCCTGAATCATGCTCAATCGGAAGATCCGTGGTTATTTTGGGGGCGTGTCCATGACGTCATGGGATGAAAGGTAAACCCGGAAGTATCATACAACAGCCTAAGCTTACCTATGTATGCTCTCGATGAGAGCGTGATGTCGAGGCTCATACCCCGAAATCCCAAGACATTTTTTATCAGAATGTCACAAAAAATGAAATAAAATTGTTTTCTACTTCAAGTCTCCTCTATGGAACGCCATTAAGGAAACAATACAAAATTCATTTCACTCCAGCCAATATTCATTTCACTTTTAACAAATACATTTCACTCACAAACATTGATTTTACTTTTTATAAAAATACATTTCACTTTTCACAATAATACATTTCACTTTTGAATTAAAATTCATTTCACTTTTCACAAAAATACATTTCACTTTTGAATTAAACTTCATCTCACTTTTCACAAAAATACATTTCACTTTTGAATTAAAATTCATTTCACTTTTCACAAAAATACATTTCACTTTTACATAAAGATTCATTTCACTTTTCACAAAAATACATTTCACTTTTACATAAAGATTCATTTCACTTTTCACAAAAATACATTTCACTTTTAAATACAAATTCATTTCACTCTTCACAAAAATACATTTCACTTTGGCGTACCATATCACTCAGACGAAACCATTTCACTGCGCTAAAACCATTTCACTCTGATAAAACCATTTCACTCTGATAAAACCATTTCACTCTGATACAAAAAAAAAATACGTTCCTCTTTTTTCCCGGCCAAAAGGTGGCGCCAGTCTGAGAGGAGTCACAGTGCCATGGCACTTTGTTAGCACTGAGCTGAGGTGAGTAGCCGGCCAGCTGGCCGGCTTGCTATGCATGCAGTACCTAGATTTGCTGAGTAGCCAGTCAGTCGGCAAGCCCGAAAAAACCCGTCTAGAATATCCAAGTCCTCGCACGCGAGTTGACCCCGCAAGTCATAGAGAGCGCGATTGGAGAATCGTTTCGAAATGCTCATATCTTGGTCACTGAATTACGTTTTCACATGATTTTTCTTTTATTTGATAGGTAAAGGTTAAAACTTGGATGCTATCTTGTTGATTTTTCCAAGAACGACATGAAAGATTATCAACTTCGTGGCTAACTAATTGCAGATGTTCCGGAAATAATGGATACAGATATTCTTCTAAAATTCTCCTAAAAGTCTTCTTTTTCATCGTAAGGCACCAACAAAAGTTATATCATGTAAAAGGAAATTTATTCAGCTTTCAGATGATACCTAAAAGTGTAATGTGATGATTTGTAGATGGGTCAGCAGCCAGCTGATATCATAGGGATGTCATTCCTTTTTTTCTCGGCACGAAATCGCGAAGTACTGTACTGTCCCACATATAGAAATTGACGTGTGCCCTCGATGCCTTTGTACGTGTGTGTTACTGTATGAGCGACCCCAGCGTAAATACACGTGGTCAGTTTCGAGCGTCTAGCTGTGATATACTGTACTTGTGTCTGTCATTAGACATTACGTACCAATAGTCTACAGCCTCTTGCTGGGCCTCCCTCTCTCTCTCTCTCTCTTTGATTATCAATGTCTTGTTCTTGTTATTCATAATACAATGTATGCTTGTTTTGTTTGCTTTTGTCCACCCTTCTGATTTCGTCAACAGGAAGTGTCTGATTCTCAGTTTCATTCTGCCATCAATCATTCACATCACTCTCTCTCAATTCAAAGTATCCAAAGCATCCACTCAAATACATTATAACCACTACTTATACCGTTCACTCCGCTAAAGTGAACACAGTTACATTATATCGAAATTCCGCTTACATTATCCACTTTTTTTTTACATGCTTGGTTATAACAACATTTTGATATAACAAAAGAAAGCTGTTGATCCCAAGGACTTCACTACATTACTTCACTCTATTACTATAGGCCTACCCAACTAGGCAGAGAAATTTACATACATTATTGCACGTGCCATTCTCATCAATTAATAAAATACCTTTTTTTTTCATTAATAACAACAGAGAAAGGAGCACAATCCACAAGTTTTTTTTTCTTTATAAATGTATATACATCTCCATATATATATATATATATATATATATATATTACATGTAAGTGTTGAAAGAACTACATTGCAGTTAAGTTTCAAGGTATCCACCAATCTTCATGACAATGTATCACACACATAACAACAAAAAAAAATAATACCTAAAGTAAGAGCTGCATAAGCAGTCTACAGTTTTATCTACTTTTTAGCAGTATAGTCAAATGCAGTTTTAGATCATTTTATTTTTTTATTTATAACTCTCATTTATTTATTCATCCATTTATTAATTATTTTTAATTTATTTTTTGGTGGTGGTATATTGGACTCAGTCTCCAGCCAAGTGGCATGTAAGAGACCTGCGAAAGGTACAACTGTCAGCGGTCTTGTGAGTACATGTAGGAACGCAAGTAGGATCAGTCTGTCTTGACTACAACAGTGATGTACAGTGAACATTTCAAAAAAAAAAAAATTCTTCTGGTGAAGCTCAGTAATAAGACAAGAGCAAATGAATGTACCAGGTAGTTTGAACAATTGCAGAGCTACATTGTATGGAGCAGATCTGTACAAATAAAATGCCGGCAAATTTTGACACTGGCAATAAACAAACTATACTGATACCGATGTTGCACAAACATGAAACAGTTGTGAATATGGCTTGAATGTTATGTAAGTGAATGAAATCAAGCAAGAATACCACAAATGTTTTGAGGCAATACTCTGTAAATTACATGCCATCTACACTTTTGGCAAGGTTTCACTCAAATGATACATGTACAGAGATAACTTCATTAATAGTTCAAACTGCATGAATGTTTGAGGGTGTACAAATGCCCTTGAGTACTCTGAAGGCAGGTACACATACGTGTATCTACTATAGTATTCACATCGCCAAGGTTTCACACACATGAATAGAGGGTGACAGTAAACTGGCAGCTTCAAGAGCAATTTGAAGGTGTACATGTATACATATGAAGTGTACTTACTGGAAACAAAATGAAACATGTACAAAATATATAAACTTCATCGACAGTCCAAACAGCAGAGAATGTTTTGAAGGTGTACATATGCCCTTAAATACTTTGAAGGCAAGTACAATGTATCTATTGGTCACACTGCCAATGTTTCAAACACATGAACTGGCAGCTGCATCAACAATTCAGAAGTGTACATACTACATGAAGCAGGGGCGGATCCAGGAATTCCGTAAAGAGGGGACGCGTTTACAAAATTAAAGGGGGGCGCATGCACCCCTCCCCCCCCCATTTTTTTCTTTTAATTTCTTTTGTTTAAACAAAAAATAAAGGGGGGCATGCGCCAGTTGCGGTCCTAACTGGATCCGCCAATGTATGAAGTACACTTACTGGAAACTAAACAGATAAAAAATTTAAAGTAACTTTAAAACATCAATATTACTGGAAATCGAAGCAGACAGATTAGATTTGGCCTTATAGCATCTTGCAAAACATCTATGTGAAGAAATCTTTCATTCCCAACTTTAGCATTGACTGTATATAATCTTATCTGAAATGTCAAAAGGCAAACTAATCATCCCAACATCTCTGTCAACTGAATACACATGTACAGGCTAGTACATGTACACAAGCAGTATCATACACATTTAAAATATCTATGTGTCACTCTCTTCATGGTTATGACTGAGTGAATGATACAAATGTGTATTCGAACCCCTTACCAGTAACAACACTCGACAACCCTGGGGTAGACTACAGGCCAACATGAAACCCCCCAGGTGTTATAAAAATCTGCTCATCTTACCTTTCACAAGGTCCACAATTTTTCTTTATAGGTATCTAATAAGAGCATGCCTGTTCAATGCGAACATGTTCAAAATTTTGGTTGATTTGGGGGAAGTACTAATGTAATGTATCATCTATCTAACTGTTGTGTCAAAATCTTCATCTTCCTTATCCCTTCTTGACTGTTCAATTCCTTTTGGTGACATACCTTGTGTATCTTCCTGATCGAACAGAATTCTTACATCTTTGAAACCTCTTCTGAAATGGGTCACAACCAAAATATTAGCAATAAAACATGCATACATGTACTAACTAAACCTCTTATAGTGCTTCAGTGATGATGTACAAATTAAATTCATACCTTCAGCAACAAGACATGCCCCTGTCGAGTAATGGCTGTACGTCCAGATACTACTTCATACTGTACAATGTACTTGCTTCCATAACATTTATCAAGAATATCATGAAGGATAATATTTAGTTTAATCAGGGCTCATAATTCTGCCATCTGTACAAACTCCAAAGTAATTTAAATGCACATAATTTAACATATACTATCTTGCATAGTTCCACACATTGATGTATCTGTAATGGTCGAACTTCACATTTACTACAACAACTGTGCTTTTCAAAGAATATACATGTACATCCTCTTTACTAAAAATGTTACCGTAAAGATGAATGAAGTTGATATACGGTAACATACAGTAATATGTTACAATTGTATATCAACTTCATTCTTCCTATTGTATCATATCACATATTTAGCACCTTTCTGAGGTAGGTTATCATGATCACATACTGCTTTAGGTTTTTCAATGAAATGAAAAAGTTGACAGGTGTATTAATCAGTTGTTTCTATTCTTGTGAGGAAGTCACTCAGCGCTTGCAAAACAGCAGTGCTCTCCTTGATAAAAATCTGTCAGAGATTGAATGGTACGTGTGCATCCAAGAAAACAAAATACACTATAGAACTGACAGTGTAGATCTTCTCGTTTATGTCATGCAGATTTTCCTGGAGGCCACAGAGAAGAGAATCACCTTAAATATGCATGTTCCATCGGTGTGATGTCAGGTACTGGGGATACCTACATATACAATGTGACACAAATAGAGAAAATTAATCATAGATGATATTATAAACCATTATTCACAATAACATGTCCGAAAACATTATGTTGGAGTAAACCCCAATTCAAGCAGAGAGAAACTACAGACATGCACTGTACTATGGTAAACATATGAAGAGTCTGTTCGCAAAAACCGATAAGTCCATTTTTGAAGATTTTCAAGTACGGTCTCTGTCATAAAGTACAAAATAACACCTTTTAAATGAGATATTGGTCACTACATATGAAAGGGCATTTTTGAAGTTATGGTCAAAAGAAGCTAAAATTTTCTTCGTATCTCTTTATTTTTCCTGACCTTTAATCGCAAA
The DNA here is from genome assembly GCF_040938485.1 of Diadema antillarum. Classification (NCBI taxonomy): domain Eukaryota; kingdom Metazoa; phylum Echinodermata; class Echinoidea; order Diadematoida; family Diadematidae; genus Diadema; species Diadema antillarum. Next base: position 449,942 of record NW_027271529.1, on the reverse strand, counting down.
TATCTCCATTTGGCAAATATGGACTTATCGGTTTTTGCGAACAAACTCTTCATATTATTCTGAGAATAATTGCATTCATTCAGACATCCTCATAAACTTTATTGTTACAAATTGTAGATGCGGAAGACTAATAATACATCTCTATATTTACTGACAACCTGTATACCAACTTGAAAAATTCAAATAGCCTGGTACTCTATTAGTGTTAACATTGCAGCCGGGTCAACTCTTAAACATGTCATGAAAATTATGTTTACATCAAATACTACAATCGCTCTTGTGCCTTCTTTCTCCATGCGAAAGAAAAAAACTAATAATAATAATAATATTGAATCTATACTGTTCTTGTTTGTATTAAGTGATGAGTAGGTGCCTAAATTATATAATAATTAACTACTAAGAGATGAAGACTAAGACCCTGTTTATTATAGACAGCATACACATTGTACACTGTACAATTTTTGTGAATAAGTTGTAAATTCAAATTTACAAATTGCCATCGCCACATACAATTGTAGGCCTACCGCCACCGGCCTACACTGACTCATTGTACACAACACACGATATCACGAAGTTCCAATTGAGCGAATGAACAACGCTAATTTCAATATATGGGACTGACCCTGCACCTCCGCAGAGATCGTTAACAACGGTGCATTTACGGTCCGAAAAAGTCCCCTTCCGCACTAGATGCGATCACGTGACCTTCCGGAGGACTAGAATACATTATTTGGCCTCTAAAAATGCAATCTTCAGGCCTAATTTTTAACAAGTTATGCTTCTAGGGCACCGTCGATCTGATCTGCGTAAAGCACGAAGTATTGCCGACCTGATGAACAAAAAGTCACATCAATCCCCTTTTTAGATGGGTCAGCAGCCAGCTATAAACACGGGAATGTTTTGAAAGAGGAAAAATACTATGTCAACTTCGAGATACTACTTAAACGGAAAAAAAAATACTCATTTTGAACCGGAAAAAATAGCATGTCGATCACAAGAAGTCTCAGACATCAAACTTACCCCACAACATCGCTGTTGAAAAGCGTTGTAAAACACACGTTAATTATTCAGCAAGTCAGGCGTAGATTCAATTCTCGATGTAGAACATTTGTATGCATGTAACGGCACGAGCGTGCATATTAGTGAGTGAGGCCGAGGCGAGGACCGTCGACTGCTAGCTCGCCTCGCGTCGCTTCTAAATCTAGAGTCTAGGTACTGACATAGCCAGCCGGCCAGCTGGCCGGCCACTCACCTCAGCTCAGTGCTAAGTGCCATGGCACTGTGACTCCTCTCAGACTGGCGCCACCTTTTGGCCGGGAAAAAAGAGGAACGTATTTTTTTTTTTTTTTTTGTATCAGAGTGAAATGGTTTTATCAGAGTGAAATGGTTTTATCAGAGTGAAATGGTTTTAGCGCAGTGAAATGGTTTCGTCTGAGTGATATGGTACGCCAAAGTGAAATGTATTTTTGTGAAGAGTGAAATGAATTTGTATTTAAAAGTGAAATGTATTTTTGTGAAAAGTGAAATGAATCTTTATGTAAAAGTGAAATGTATTTTTGTGAAAAGTGAAATGAATCTTTATGTAAAAGTGAAATGTATTTTTGTGAAAAGTGAAATGAATTTTAATTCAAAAGTGAAATGTATTTTTATGAAAAGTGAGATGAAGTTTAATTCAAAAGTGAAATGTATTTTTGTGAAAAGTGAAATGAATTTTAATTCAAAAGTGAAATCTATTATTGTGAAAAGTGAAATGTATTTTTATAAAAAGTAAAATCAATGTTTGTGAGTGAAATGTATTTGTTAAAAGTGAAATGAATATTGGCTGGAGTGAAATGAATTTTGTATTGTTTCCTTAATGGCGTTCCATACTCCTCGTTTAAATAGAGTCTGTTACGTGTTATTTAGGCCATGAATACAGAAGCTGTCAGGCCTAGTGCCTGTACGATGGTGCTTCGTAGTCGATCAGTCACATGCATGCGCCCATCACCGGCCGCGTATGTCGCAGTGCAGTAGCCTCCGTGTATCAAAGAGCGGAGAAGCCTGAGCTTCGTACCTCTTTGATACGTACAATGTATTATATCGGCAGTTCCTCGGTAGTACTACAACTGTGTACGCCATATACATATTGTACATTTATATATTTAGCGAGTCTATTTTGTCGCGAATCGGGACTTGCCAATAATTTCGCGAGTGCTTAAATTCGTGGTTGTGGAGTACACCACGGAAGAAGGAAATATATACGGAAAGAGAGTTGATATTTTCTCGTGTTTTTAAATTCGCAAAAAGCACCAGGTTCGCGAAATAGGCGAAAATAATAATAAAAAAAAAAACTCGCGAAACATTCGGCGTACGTGGATCGCTAATGCTAGATACCACGCAATCAATGCGCGGGCATCGGCTAAGTCGAAGTCTTGACTAGGCCGGCCGGGCTATCTGGTGATAGAATAAACGATACAGAGCTCTGCGATTTTCATCGATAGTGATAAAACTTTGATGGACTCGGTGAAGCAATGAATGGATCGTGCAGTACCTAGCTCTTGCTAGATAGAATGCTGATGAGCTGTGAACGGGAGTACGGAGTGAGTTAGTCCGACCAGACGCTGGAAGTACGCTGTGCGAATACCTGTCGCGACGTACCTACGTACAGCGACTGGGCTGTATTATTAGAAGTGAGTGTGATGTGATTGATAATACGTAGCCCGACCAGACGCTACGCTACTTACAGCGACTGGGCTGTGTTCAGTTAGGCCTACTGCTGCTCTGAAGTACGAGATCAAGTCAGCACTAAGCTCGGTTCATTTTCAGTTCAGGATTAAAAAAAAAACTCTTACCCATCTAAATTTTGAAGTCTACCTGGTGTTGGTCCTGCGTCACCAACATTGTCCCCTGGCCTGCCGTGTGGCAAGGGCTCGTACTGCCAATCTCCACTAAGTCCGTCCGCTTCAACCGAACCGCCCTGGGCCTTCCCCACTAGCTCGCCCGTAGCGTCTCCCTCCTGCGCCCGCCGTGCGGCTCGTCAGCAACATCTATCTCTCCAACTTAACCAGGGTCATCATCACTAGTTTCATCATCGCTATCATCACTAGTGTGTACTCAGTTCATCATCGCTCCCACATTCAAATTCCACCAAGAAATCATCCTGATCATCACTGCATGGCCTTAACGTACGATGTCGTGCATTATCGAAAAACAAACTTTTAAACTTTGTATGCAAATACTATCTACAACAACTTGTATGATACAATGCATGCATTATGCGCGCGGGGGCCTGCGGCGCTCGAGACCTTGCGCGATTCCTTTCATCCCATGACGTCATCGGCAAAGCCTCGAAATTTACGCTGTGACCTAGATTTCATGGGGGTGACAGGTGTAAATTTTCAAAATCCTCTAACTCCACTTCAAAAAGGCCATTTTGAACGATGTAAACGACAAATTGTTCTATGTGTCCCACTCTTTCACTTCATATATAATTCTATTTCTTTAGTATTCCTCTTTAAATCACAATGAACGAGGATGATGACATAGCAGCTTCACATAAGAGTGCACAATTGGGTGCTCAGGGAAGCAGAACAAACGAAGAAAGCATGAATGAACTCTACGAAAAAGGACTTGTTGAGGAAGTGGTATTGTAATGGAATTAAATTTCTAAATGACTGGAATATGTCAGTCTCATTAGTTACGTTCAGATGGTCATCCTTAAAGGACAAGTCCACCTTCATAAATAAGGTTTGAGAGAATGCAGCAATATTAGCAGAACACATTGGGGGAAATTTGAGGAAAATCGGACAATCCGTTCAAAAGTTATGAATTTTTAAAGTGTCTGCGCAATCACTGCTGGATGAGAAGAATACTACGGTGTATGATGTCACATGCGTACAACGATATAAAGAAAATAAAAAGAGAATTTCACAAAACTTTACTTTTTGAATAAAGTGCACATTTCTTCGACTTGTTACTGACGTATGTTAGGGGTAATATTATTCCCCCTGCCTGTCGAAAGAGAGAAGTTGAGTGTTCTTTTGTTATGCGAGAAAAATGGAAATATGTTGAATTTTCTTTATTCTTTCTTTACAGAGTTGTATACACTTGACATCACAAGCTACAGTAGTCTTTTCATCCAGTCGTGACTGAGCAGAAATTTCAAAAATTCATAACTTTTGAACGGATTGTCCAATTTTCCTCAAACTCTCACTGATGTGTCTTACTAATATTGCTACATTCTCTCAACCCGCATGTCTATGAAGGTGAACTTGTACTTTAACTTCGAGGATAAGCTCACTTCAAGGATGAGCTCGTAGGTACGTATGGGGCGCCAAGTGTCGCATGGTCTCTTTCGTCACGAAATGACTGATTTTGTGACTATGCGACACTTTTGGAGTCCCATACATAACTATGAACTTATCCTCAAAAGATCACGGTCTGAACGTAACTTATATGTCATCATCCTTATTTGTTGAGTGTATTATGTATTGGGATTTTAGAGTATTGCTTTATCTGCTCAAGGACCACAATAAATTCCACAAATATATACATTGCACTATCTATATGCGCTACATGGTGCGAAATTGTGTATATCGTCTGGAATGCCGCGTCAATAATGACTTTTCAATTATTTACTTTTTATGTACGTTTCTGGACAAGGAGAAGTGTGCCAAACGACGCAAGGAATAGCCCAACTCTACCAGTGTTAGCACGTATCAGTATACTACTGTATTTATCAAGATAAATAGATTTATACAGTAAATATACACTACCAGAAGAAAGAACAATATTCCTGAAACATAAAAACACGTTGCAAAAAAAAAAACACAAGAAAACAACTCTGTTACAGCATTGCTGTAAAATATGCAGTTTTCATATTTTCAAATTATATAAGACTTCGTTGATTTCACATCTTATTATGTGACTAGAATTATCAGATCAGTAGAAACTCGGTGGCGAAACACCGTACATTGTACAGTGCGAAATTGCTTTTAATTGGTCAGGAATGAAAACGGTAAAACTTTTTATCATTTATACAATGATTTGTGAAAACCATATTTTTTTTTATTCTGGAGTAAGCATAACAGGTGGTATAAACTCGGTATCGAAGAGGAGAGATCGCCTTTTCTTCGTCACACCCCAAGTCGCTACACCCAAATGGCCATGAACTCACATTATATGGCAGATCATCAAGAAACCAACAGTAGGGAAGAATGCTGTTTAGTCACCACTTAAAGTTGCACTTCCTCGTAGAAAGGGTGGAAATGAAGTGATTCGTCGTGCGTCGAACTCTCGTGACATCTTGAAGAAATTAACAGGGTAGTTTAGGCCTAATAGTTATGTATCCATGCAGTTATTATTCGCTGGCCATACATACCATGACAGAGTATGCAAAAACAAAAGAAGTAGTTCTATTGTGAGCGAGTTATACTGTTAGTGGGAATTACTTGTTTATGGAGGAAGACCGGTTTTCTTTTTTCTGCTTTCAGCTCAATCTTAACATTAAGTACTGATTTCATTTCATTAATAAAATGAAAGGGAAATCATATAAAGCATGAACGAAAGTTTTGTATGTACTCCGAAAGTATTTTTTCTTCGTATTAAGAAGAATTGAAGAACAATGAATCATTAAAAATACAGGTGCAATCGTACATCCACACAATACGTCACGAGAAGCCAAGAAAAAGTGGATTGCAACGCAGCTCAAATACCTCCCCCACAAGCTTTCAGTGAACGTGGGCGTTTCGAGCATACTTTGCGCGATTGCGCACCTTAAATGGGCAATTAAGACCGCTGAGTTAATCCCCTACGACAAGCTTTGGGTGCCAAAATGTTTTCACCGCTCAGCTCCGTCACTTGGAGGACGCGGAAAAGGCAAAGCACTTTTTTTCGCCGCCACGTGTTCTCAAGGACGCGCGTGTTAGAATGTTGACAATTAGCACATTCGGTCTGTTTCGCCGTGTCACTCTGCACACTTCATTGTTTGCAACACGTGTCATTCTCTAGAAAGCACGGGCAGGGTATGTTTCATTCTGGATCAAAGACACGCCATTACTCTTTCCCGATGCTGTCAAATGCTTCTTGTTAAATTCCAATGCCAGCAAAACGCCTGCTCGTAGATATATTCACTACTTTCTTCGAAAGGTGTTTTCAGGGCAATGGAAGCTAAAACCACAAGCCAGCGTTGAAATAATAATGATGAAAAAAAAAAAGAACAGCATGCGAAGGACAAAACAAGCGAAACATGAAACATGAAACGCAAAGAATAAAAACAAAATTTGCCTAGTTTTAACTTTCAAGTACATGAATGGTATTTACAGTATATCAGCCCATAATATCACCATAGAGCAAGTTGACAATTTAAGACTATACAGCATTCGAGATAACGGAATATGTTCTTCGGGAACAGCAAATGAATCAAGCTTGCGACTACATTAAAGCTGAACATTCAAAGATATCAAATATGAATAACATTTCACGAAATTGCAAATACAGGTTAAGCTGTCCCCAGTTATTACAATTCTCGACCTCGCGCAAAATATCTGTGCAACTATTATGAAACTCGAGCAATACCATTCTCCTTTCTATTTCGAAAACCTACCGGAAATTCGGCGAACATGCCTGATATTTGTGACGTCACTGAATGGATTCACCAGGCAAATAAAGCAGACTATGTCCTACAGACAATGCACAGATTCAAAGGTGTAACTGTTTTCCTAGGTGAGCGTTGTATTGATATTTAGCCGGGATAAATGCCAAACCAATGCAAAGTGAATTTAACGCTTTTCCTTGTCATTCGAATGACCTGATCTAAAAGAATACATCAACAGTAACGAGCTATCAAATAAAAGGAAAGATTCCATGTCTCTCGCGCACCTGCAATATGATTTTCTCTGAATGTCCACTTTAATGAGCAGGAGCGCTATCGCACCTACTCATAGGGCGGAACAGGTCACATGACCTCTCTTCTTCGCGGTTAGCCTTGCTCGATGCCAAGAATTGTTCAAATTGTCGAACTTTTCTGCAGACGATGTCATCCTGTAACCGAAGATGTGAGAGAATGATTCGCGTAACTTTTGCTGGAATAGCAACTTCCCACATAGTAACAACCAATCAAGAAGCTGGGTTTTTGCCGTTACCATGACAATCGACATTCTAGCAAGACTTGCTATATCAAGTTTTTATGAAATCGGGCCCTTGTAAAACAAACCAACAAACAAAGATTGTGGTTCACCAGGGATAAAACATTTTCGTCTTTCTTTCAAATAAGACATTTACACACACACACACACACACACACACACACACTTTTTATGACAATTTTTTCGTCAAATTTCGTTCGATGTGGAGATTCTATGCAGATTCGTACACACAAACAACAAAGGACTTGTAGAAAAAAAATGTATGCAACAATCTTACAATACAAAATTCACCTTGATCAACTTGATCAAACTCATTAACTTGAACACACACGTACGAACATAGGTACACCTTTTCCAATGTTATTTACTCATTACCATTCAAATTCAAGAGCAATATTATAAATTGTTAAAACATTCGTTATGCTATAAAAAGTAACACAATGATCAAATATTTTTGACACATTAGTAGGAACGTGCTATTTTCTTTTCAAGAACCCGAAAAAAGGATCACAAAAAGTACGATTTAACTCTTTATGTGCCAGGGATTCTGGGATGTGTGTGTGTACAACGCTAAAGGGTTTTCTGTGCCAAACGGCACTCAGGTCACACAGAGAGTTAATACTGCATGATGTGTTCTTTTAGAGCTAGACAATAAAGCTCAACTATTGTACAATACTTTTACTTATGTTTATCTACTTGTGTAATATTTTGTTATGATATTGATCATTGCATTTGTCATTCATTGTATCTTAAGAATTTGTGCAGAATTTGTATTTGTTTGAATGCAGAATCAAACCAAACAAAACAAGCACATACTACAGTGAAAATTTCATCAAAATCCTAATAAGATTAAGGAAGTTATGAAATTTAATGCTTTGCTAATCTTTTCAAAACTGATAAAGATACAAATGAGTGAGTTGCTGATGTCATCATGTCACAATTTTCCATTGATCGTGTACCAAAATAAACATGATGGAAATTCAATTCTTCTGCTATAAAAGTGTAAATCATAATGTTATTTCTGGCTGAATAACTTCGAACTAATGATCAGTCAGATATATAATTGTGTTATGCCCCAAAAATGGAATTTTCATATTTTTGTTTGACAATGTATATGGCAAGTTGTCTACTAATCACATCACCAGCTCACCATTTGCATATTCATATATATATTGACTGTTCAAAAAATTAGCAGAACTTCACAATTTCATAACTGAATTCCCTAGTATCATTCCGATTTTGATCAATTTTTTGCTGTTGTACTTTTAAATCTTAATCTTTCTCTTCAAATTAATTTGTGATTAGAAATGATAAATTTCGTTAGTCGAAAATCAACAAGACTTCATCGCATCCTTCACGTCACATTCTTGTATAGTCGTGTAAAGACCAAACAACGCAGATGTATAGAGGAAAGGGCACCAGGAGATCATAAGCATTATTGGCCAAAATACTATTTTACTCTTTTATTTTGTGTACAAATAAGTAGGAAGGGGTAACGTCATCTCCTCTTTTTATATGAAAAAAATGTATACCGGTAAGTAAGGTTTTGACCAATATCATTATTTGGTGGAATCATTTACAGCTTTAAATAATGTCGACAATTCCACGGCGTCTTTTTATTGAAAGTCGCCTGATATTTCCTTGTTCATCGAAGCCAGCTCTGAGCAGAGTATGGGATTGGATTATGAAACGGTAGATGATCACAGACAAGATTGAAGTTCGTCGTTGTAGTTTTACTTGACAGAAAATATATATTCTCAGAATTTAGCAAGGAAATCGGTAGAAAAGAGCCAAGAATAGGAGAGGTGGAAAATTGTTGAAGAAAAATATGAAAAAGGCGAAGTGAGAACAAAGTTGTAAACTCACAGATCGGACAGAACAATGCATAAAAACAATACAAGCGTATACCAAGTACAAGCCAGCGGGATAAGACCGAAAAAAAGTAGACAGCAATACTATTTTGAAAGAGTATGTAAGGGACTGAAACTTTGTGGGTGGGAAATCTCTATCAACATTTTATTCCAGGATGTAATCGGCATGCTGTTGCTTCTGGTTTCACGCGCCATGAATTCGTACCATTCCTATTCAAATGCCGGATCTCTCTACATGTCCCATGGTTCGCATCGCTCCTAATTTATGTCCACGTTCAGACGCCGCTGTCACGATTAAAAAAAAAAAGCGAACAATGAGAACGTCCCGAGGAATTTGACACTTTCCGCAAAAGCTATTCGGGATCCCTAAGTATTTTTCGATGGATTAGGGGGTCAAAAGTGCCGAGACTTGACAATGTACTTGGAAAGTGAGTCCCTTGTCTTCACCGGAGCCAGGGATGGAGTTGGGCGTCTTCTGAGGAGCCTTTTCACGGAGAGAGGGGGACAAAATATCAATACTGTACCTAGCCCGGGGCTTCATGCTTGCCCCTTAAACCCACCACGTCCAACTTTTACCCCGTATCATCAACACGCAGTGGCAACCGTTTACCGAAAAAAAAAGAAGACATGTAGCATGTCGCATGCCCCCAAAGGATTTAACTAAAGTTGAAACTCTGATTTCTTACCTTCTTTTTCTCACTCCCTTCCCCCTCCCCCACTTTCCCTCCTTCTTTCTGTTGAGCAAATGTGAGGCTCAAATGTTCTCACAACTATAGCTGAATCCATATTTGGATATTGAATGTATCGATAATAACTAATGTATCACATAATGTGGTAAAAAAAAGGAATGAATTTGAAAACAAACGGCGGGATGGATTCGCAGCTTAAATAGGTCTATGGATCAAATTCGTGCCATCAATAATCACTACATCGATATCTTCAAGAACTTTGCTTGAGAAGTAAGTATTAGTTATAGTCCTGAAGTCAGCATTCCGCTGACTTCATGACGCTTCGCTTGAATGAGGTTGAAGTCAGTGAGAAAAGAAATTAAATCATGTAAGGGGTTTGATGTCCTTGTGATTATTTTTTCCCCATATGTTAGACACAATTTTACATTACACCATCATCATGCCGTTTAATTTGGCTCGGCGTTTGTCTTTACCTTCTATTTGGTCAAAAATGTTGAACAATGGTTTGCCCAAATGAAATGAAAATTAGTGAGATAAAGATACACATAAAATGCATTTATACAAAGATATTATGATTTGGATTGACAAATTGAATGAGACAAATAATTTGTCGTCATTGAGTAGATTTGTGTAGTTGTAGGAACCAATTAAGGGTGAAATTATTACCAAATATGGCGAGAAATCATAAGCATTTTGATATGGAGTTAACCAGAAAGTGTCGCTTTAAAAAATGGAATTAATGAAGAAGTGTTCGAAGAACAATAACATTTGTGATACACGTTTTTATTTACTTAAATTTTTTAAGAGTTCACTAAAATGCTTGTAGCTAATTTGATTGCCGACAACAGCATGTGCATCTCTGTTGATACTCTCCTAATAAAAAGAAGGTACAAGTATAATATCATCAGCGTTCAATAGTATGGTGAGTGCAGAGCAAATAGTCACGTCCCTAATTATGGCCGTCTTTGTCGCATTTTACACGATTACAGTACATGCTCCCTTTTAGTTTAATGACCCGATCGCACAAAGCAGTACAACAGGTCACCTTGGGAAACATACCAACTCTTCACACTCAGTGTGTCGTCAGTAAAGTAAGGTACGGCGCCTCACTGTAGCGAAGGATACTGGACAGGTTTTCGGCGGGCCTTAAACCCGTAACCTTCGGCGTCCTAACCACTGGTCTACCGCCTGACAGACATTCTCTTTCATTAGCAGACGAAGAACACGTGCAAACCCTACGCCAAATCCGTCACCATGTTTTCGCCTGTCCGCGGGAAGTGACCCTAATTAAAACTTTACGACACATTGGGATTTACCTTCCTAATTTCATCCCTCCACCTGGTACTTTGGCATTTCCTCTAATCTATGCACACACACACACACATACACTCTCTCTCTCTCTCTCTCTCTCTCTCCCTCTCTTTCTCACATTCTTACCCTCTCTCCCGCCAAACATATATATATGTCTTTCCTCTGCTACCTGCTAACAAAGGTCATTGACCCTTTTAGATAATGAGTCTCCATTAGTAAAATTTAGCCAGACCTTCAGACGTATGTCTCCCGAGTGCCCAGCAGCTGACGGAACAGCGCGCACACACACACACAACACACACACACACACACACACACACACACCATATCTAATAAATCATATCAAAACGCACACACACAACATATCTAATAAATTATATCCAAACGCACTCACACACCCACAAAGTGTTTAACGAAAATTAGCCTGCACTCGCACATTCAACAAGTTCAATTCAAACGAACAATAAAGTTTGCACCGCGAGATTTCATCGCGCGAGGTTATGCTTGACGACATGCAACAAAAATCTTTTGCACACCGAGGACATTGGCCTTCCGAGGACATGACAACAAACATCCGGGATTTTCTGGCCGCATATCGTTATACAGTGGCAAATCTGATAGGCAGACTGATCTACACGTGCATTTATAGGCGCGCGCACGCACATACGCACACAAGTTCGGTTTATCTATTTGAGTCATATGTGGTCAGTGAATGACTGACTTTTGGCAAACCTCGCACGCTTCAGACGAGCAGGAATATCAGTGTAGTTAGTCACTTGCGCTAGCGACAGGTGCGTATCCTGTCTGGCGGAGGCTTGACCTCTCGCTGCCAGGCAACTGTAGTCTCTTTCGCGGCCGAAGCTCTTTGGAAGTGATGTGCATGGGTAGCATTGTGTAAGATATTTTCCTTTCTGTAAATGATATGAATATCAATAAACACAGTGATGCTTCTGATACAAATGTTGGATCAGTCATTCTGATATTTTCTCAACTGAAACATAACCTTGTATTGTTTTGCAAGTATACATGCATATGTATGTAACTTTATTATTGTATCATTTGCAAGTTGTATGTATACGATTGACATATGATTCCTAATTCATACTGTGTTATGTTCTGTTGGAAAAAGGAGAAGAATGAAATAAAATGAAATGAAATGAACTCTTATACTTCTTTCAACAATTAATTTTAGTTAATTTGTACAATGATAGTGATGATAATTATGATTATGACAACAATAATAATGATAATGATAACAATAATGATTACAATAACAATAAAAATAATAGTATTTATAAAGATTATAATATTAAGTGATGAGAATAAAAATAATATGAATATTAATTACATGAATTGTTATTATCATTATAGCAATAATGATAACCATGATTATAACATTGAAAGTGATCATAAAAATATGATAATATCGTATCACAGTAACTACACTCGTGATCGTCATCATCTTGATTATCACTCTGATAATGATTCATGATCTAACATGGCACATCTCGGAGTTCAGCGGTATTGATGATAATTTAGGAAACATTTAAAAAGTGAGGTTGGCTTATATAATCGTATAATGTCATGATATAAGGAGGAATATTTGGGTTTCAATTCTGACTTCTCTGGATTTTAACCAGGAGTACTTCTGATGAGTAGTTGTCATGGCAACGATAATATAGGCTGATATTATGATACCAAGAGTCACATTTTACCTGCAATTTTATTCAGAGAAGAATGTAAATAAACAAAAAGTGTACATCATTCACAAACGGAATGCGTAACATTTGGTCAAACTTTTTACCGAGCACTCACATCTGCAGGAGTGCTCCGTGTGTAGTTTTAAGCCACCCGAACCCCAAGAAAGTTCCCGAATGTCTCGATATCTGTCAGCAGACCGTCTAACTAGGCCTTCGCGCGCAATTTAACGCAAAAGTTCAAGGAGGTTTAGTAGATGCACGTCTGCGGGGGTATAGCTTGAACCTTCCGGTAGCCAATCGTGCGTCGATTGACTCCATTCGGAATGATGGCGCAGTCCCGTGAATCATCGCCAGAAAATCTCTCATGCTGAAAATATCTCGCTCGACAAGTATGAAGAGTAGTAGAAGTAACGTCTCCATTTTTAAATGTCACTAAAAAACTTTAGCATTCAATTCAATTCGACTTAATGCAATTCAAGTTAGGTCAAATCACTCAAGCCAAGGAAACGCGAACCCTCGGCAATACGTTTTCCTGGATGTCTGACTGTATTTGGAACAGGATTTTGGTAACACTTGCCTCTTCTCTTAAGATTAATAAGACAAAGTCATGACAGTCTGGAAGTACATCGGCATTCTTGCATGCTACATTTATAAAACACCTCTCAATTCCTGTATTTGACTGATCAAAACAACGCTTAACATCGTTATTGCCATGAAAGAAACATACTTTTCTATAATAGCCATTGAGAGCAGTATAGTACATAATCCGCCGAGGGACGTGGTACTAACACATTCTAAATGCGGGTTGACGAATTATGTCATCGCCTCATTCAACTGTCCCGTCCAATTTCGTTCATTTTGAAGTTGCGAGCTCATTACTCTCAAACGCCGTGTGTGTTGCATTCGTCATAGCTCTCGCGCTACCTCGGGTCTAAACTCGGCTCAACTCTCGGTCGTTCTTGCCTCGACTCGGTTCTCGAATCGGTTCGGTTTTCGACTCTCTGCGCTGCTCGGCTCTATTCGGCTCTGTTCGGCTTCGCTCGACTTACCTTCGACCAGTTTTATGCTGCTTTTCCACATCGTAGTGTTGGCTTGCTTCACCGAAATTGTCCTGAATTTCTTTATCGGTTTTTAGTGTGGAGTGATGGTTGTGTTATTTTTCTAAACACTACCTGTCATTCAGGGTGAATAGCAAAACGTGGTAAAAATAAACAAATGTTCAGCCATATTTTAAACTCTATGTCAATCACAGCTTACATGCAGTGTAACTCAAAAACCAGGTAATTATACGTGACTCATGGTAGAATTTTCGCTTACAGGATTACGGGATATTGCTGAATTATCACTTCTATCACAATCTCTTAAGTTTCTATTTTTTTTCTGATGAGTATGATAATTATATTAGAATTTTTGCCAACTAAGCCTTTTCGTTATGACTTGCAATGCATTTAGTAATGTGAGTAGAGTCATTTTACCAGAGTTTAAGCATTTATGGGCTAAATAATACATAGAAAAACCTTTCATAACCACCGCTAATGAGGGAGACCTATCAATATCAAAATTGCGATTTCCCTTTTATGTCAAAACCCTTGTCGTCATTTATACCATAATTCTTATTGCAAAATTAATGATATGTCTAAAAGATTTGACAGAAAATGATAATAAACAAGCATTATACAATATAACTTTAAGTTAGGATTCAGTGTTTCCAAGGTTATCTGTTCGTAGACTTACAAAGTGTGTGTTCTCCGTCGAATCACAAGTCATGACACAATCTGTATGCAAAGCTTCAACTTCCAATCTGCCTGACCTTATAATATCTGAAGGGGAGCGTCATATTACGAAAGGACGACCGTTTCGTGTTCTAGCATCTGATCAGACGCTTAACTCTCCATTCATGCGCCTAGCGGCTGACAGGGTAATTATTTTCAGTGCATATCAGCTGGTAAATAGTCACACGAGTCCCCCGCCCCCCTACAGTCACGTGACAGCACTTTTCAACCACTGGGGGCGGGCTTGCGACCTATTAACCGCATTTTCACACCAGATAAAAAGGTGTTGATTGCCATCATTTAAAAACTCGTCTCAGTCCATGATATTCGTCATTGGCTGATGATAACTAACGGTAACACATTCTACATGACACTGCGCTGAGAAATAGGTTATTGAGTTAAGAAGTCTCCGTCGCACTTGTGGTCCCGCCTCTACCAAAAATAACATCCGAGTGGGTGTTCAAATCATCTGCTTATAGACATTGTTCGTATAGTAACGCAGATAAGAGATCATTTCCAGGTGGAATCTCAAAAGCGTCTTGGTTCCCCCCACCCCTCCCCCCCCCCCCGGAAAAAAAACTGAATTGAACTGAATTGAACTGAACACCCCAAAAATTATCAATATGATTATCTTTGTCCCAAAATGTTATGAAACGGTGAAAGGAGAAAAAGACAAAAAGGTTAAAGAAGAAAAGAAAATGAGATGATACAGCTTTTTTATGGGGCCTTCAATATTTGATATATTTTCACTTTGATGGATTTTTCGCATAGCGAATGGATAATCATAATGCTCAACTCATATCAGATATCAAAAGTCGACCAACGACACTTACAAAATAATTAACTCGTCATCTGCCAGGAACTCGGGAGCCATGTGTCGAATCCTTCGAGGGAACTGAATCAGCTTGGAGGCAAAGGCTTAACATGACTGTGATGGAAATGCAGTAGGCGTGATAAACAATCTTTGACAATCGGCAACATTTCCACAACACACCTCAGCAATATAATCGCTGGTGTCTACCACTTCAACCATTATACTGCCACCTTAAAGTGGTCATGGGCGTTATTCATCTAAATGTCAAATTAATCGCTTTTATCTCTTTTCTTAACTATAAATGCGGAGTCTACCCCTACATTTATCAAGCCACGTTATCTCATGATTTCACGGTGACAGCAAACTGTATCCTGACTTCATTGTCGTTTGATCCGATCAAGTAAAATGAAACCACAGCAACGCCTCCATCATTTACCATGCAAATGAGGCGCCATCTTCAGCACGTACCACATCCCGTAGTCTTCTTTATCGATTAAGTGCTCAATGCTAAGTATCTCTTCGTGTCGGATTAAAAATCAAAGATTTTTGAATCAAGGACTCAAACCGTTCATTTTCTTTAGCTTTAACGTCTTCGATAAGTCCATACTAGCAGGTCGGCATTCTTGGATTTAAAACTCATTAATTTGTACTCAGACAAGAATGAGGAATTTAGGTTTACAGTTTTGTGAGTAACCTCCAGCGCAGGATCGGCTCGAATACCAGCAAGGTTCGTCCAAGGAGGTACCCGTCCCTGATTCTTCGAAGGCTGATAATTTAAAGGAAACCAAAGCGCATATATTATGTGAATTTAGTGAAAGCAGCAGTAGTAGTCGAACACATCAGTGAAAGTATGAAGGAAATCAGGCAATCGATTCAAAAGTTCTAAATCTAGAACTTCATGACGTCATTATGGACAAGAATATAAAGAAAATATGAAGAAAATTCAACACACTTTCACTTTTCTAGCATAATGAAAAAACACATGACTTACCTCTTTCGAAAGTAGGGGGAATGGTATTACTCTTTATAATGTCGGTAAACAGTCAATGGAAAGTGTACTGTTCATGACAACCGACATTTTGTGCAATTTATCCTTTCTTTATATTGTTGTCCAAAATGACGCCATAGACCGTTGTAGACTGCAGTAGTCATCTTATCCAGCAATGACAGCGCTAAACCTAGAGGGTTTCAACATGTGAACAATGGTTTTATCAAAATCGTTTCTATAATAAACCGTGTAGACTTAGGTTTATTGAGAAAATTAGCGATGTCTCCTTCTATTTTAGGCTTTATTGCAAAATTTTCATATGTGATAAAACTGAACAATACATATGCATCAAATGTGATAACTCGAACATTTTTTCAATCAATGCTCCCAATGGTAAACGGTGGCTTTAAAATCTGTATTTGTCGGGTTTTACGAAGCTGGGGGGGGGGGGGGGGAGGAGGAGGAGGGAGGGCGGCACTGGTGACAAAACTAGACCCCGACATGTCAACACTTGGAAGTGCTAAAAACTGTTTCCTCCCGGTCGCTCGACACAGTTTTACGGGAATAAATCTGTCATTCGATGAATGAAGGTGACTTAAACTGTCGCCAGAGAGTCCGACCAAGTTTAGGTCTCAATACGTGCCCCCGTAAGCGTTCTTCTGCACCCTTGCACGGTCACTACCAAGTGTTTGCAACGTCTCCTTTCTTCTACCCTTGGGCTGAGAGATAGACAGTGAGAGGAAAAAAATCTCTTGCAGAGCTTTTCAGTGTCTTTGTCTCTTAGTTTATAGCTTGTCTTCATTTCACGTGGAAACAAAGATCGAATGCTTCTTTTTTTCCAGCATCGGAAATCCACAACTTGAAATGAAATCTAGACAGCTCTAAACAGTCATTTGTTATCTTCAGGACATGATGTTGACATAGTAAGTTTTAACCGCCATCTCCGATCTTCTGCATCGATTCTATTTGATTTTGCTGATCAGGGGCAAACTATGTTCAGGTATAATGTAAGAGTACACGAAAATGTATGCATCTTGGTCTCACGGACGTGTGTAAACTTGCCTTGTCTCAATGCTACCTTGCTTCTGTCTTTTTATCTTTTGCAAAAGGAAATTTATACTAATGTTGCAAAGCGGAGAACCTTTTTCACCTGTCATGTTTTACTCGTAATTTGCTTTGGCTGTTTTCTTCTTTGTAATCCCACAATATTGCTGAAGTTTGCTGTCTACATGTGATTAAAATGACAAAAAGTACCCAAGAGTGGGCACCGAAGATTCGTATAGAGAGTGCCGTAAGAATGAGCCTAAGAATATCATGATATACTTTTCTCTGTCCCCGTTGTTGTTTTATAGGGATGAAGGAGACGGCGTTCCTCTCCGCCATCAGTTCGGCGGGACTCGTCCACGCCATCGCGCAGGGCTGCAGTCGCGGTTCGCTGGAGCGCTGCTCCTGCGACGAGGTCAGCTTCAGCGACGAGGCGAACCGCGAGGCGTGGAAGTGGGGCGGGTGCGGCGACAACCTCAGCTACAGCCAGCGATTCCTTAAGGATTTCCTCAAGGGCAAGTCCACGGGGAGCAGGGACCTACGGAGCAAGATGGACAGGCACAATAGCAACCTCGGTCTCCGGGTAAGTCTTCCTTCACGAGATAATGATGATATGAGTAACTCGCTCATCGCCTAGCTTTATCCGCGAGGATGTTTCCGGTTCATGTACGTGACTCTGAATTTTCGATGCAAGATGGTCTCTCCCGCCCCCGTTCTGTGGTTATCATTCGATTATCCGTTTCTATCCCATGTCATTCAGCATCATGTTCCTGTTTCTGTTTTCATGTTCCCCTCCCCCCCCCCTCATCTTCTCTTTCTCTCTAACCCTCTCTATCCCTTTCATTCTACTCTCTTCTTGTATATTTATTATGTTTATCTCCTCCTTAAAGGGATGATATAGTTTTGGTTGAGATGGGACTTCAGGTTTCCAGCCTTTTTGTGAGATGTAATGAGAAACTCCCAATAAAACCTCTAATGAAATATGAAAGAGCATTAATTCTAAGAGGAATTAAAGGTTTGAAATGGCTCAGATATCCAAAAACGAAAAGGTCCTAATAAAAGGTGGGATCCAACTTTTCATTGAGACCATATTGTTTTATCTTGTATTTTCATATCTCAGCCATTTAAAAAACAATTTCATCAAATAAACTTTGAATTCCTCTAAGAATTGTATGCTCTTTAATATTTCATGTTTGGTTTCTAATCATCTCGCAAAAGGTTAAAATCTGAATACCCCATCTCAACCAAAACTATACGATCCCTTTAACCCAAATTTCTCTCTGTATTACTCACCTCTTCTTCATACTCAGTCTTTCTAGTCATGTCCTCTTTATATATCAAATTATTTCCTTTCATTTCGTTATTCATTTTCAATAAATATGAATATATATATATATATATATATATATATATATATATATATATATATATAATTGCAAAACTTACATAAAATTGCTTGAAAAAAGTAGAAAATTAGACAGAAAAGGAGTACACATATACAGACACATAAACAAACACGAGGCAGCTCTCTTGTAAAAGGAGAAAGAGGAAATGTAAGGGAAAAGAAAGTAAGAGGAAAGGAGAACCTATCTACATAAGTTGACAGGAAAGGGTGCTGTTCGTTATTTCGAAGGTTCGCTATTCCGAAGGTTCGTTATTCCAAAGGGTCGTTAATCCGAAACACACAAATTCCCTATACCTAGAGGTTCGTTAATCCGAAAATGAAAAAGGGTTCGTTAATCCGAACATTTGTGGCGTTATTCCGAAGGTTCGTTATTCCGAAGATTCGTTAATCCGAAAATGAAATTCGGAACAATGAACCTTCGGGATAACGAATCTTCGGACTAAAGAGCCTTCGGAATAACGAACCTTCGGAATAACGAGCTGTAACCGACTGGAAAAAAAAAGGAGAAGGAAGAGAGATGTTGGGTCAAAACCAGGGCACGTGATGCACGAGATATGATTATAGACTCGCCAAAGTGTAAAGAGTTATAGAGAGGAGTTGTAGAAGGCAATAAATAATTGTCATGAAAAGGGACTTGAAATGAAGGCACAAATATGAAGTGAAGGCTTAAGGCTTATTTCATCCTTCTTCCACGCTTGGATTGATCTCAGCGAGGCTTTTAGGTGCATGCAATTCGCAAACAAAGCGTTACTGTGGTCTCAACTCCTAGCACTACATCCAAAGTTCGGCTACAGATAGATATGTATCTGGCCTTGCAATATCATGCACGTACCTTGCGCAAGTGGCACATGGGGTACTACGCGCAACTGGTATTTTTACATGCCTTTATTAACAACGGGGCATTAAAAATTAGCAAGCATAATCGATCATTCATGTCGTTTCCGCAGCAATTCAACAAGTGAAACTATCATTGAATCTCAGATCTTGCACTGATCTCCAAACGAATTTAAATTTAAATATGTACAATACAGTTGTATATCAATTTGAATGGTGCCTTATAAAAAACAAAAAAAAACAAACAAAAAACAAACAAATAAACAGTGGTGACTTCCAATGTGTAAGTCTATAGTTGTAGTGGCCAAGGTCAGTTAAACATCTTACAGTCTGCTCGCATGATTATTTTTACTCAATGAATTGTGTAACCTTAATAATATGTATTGCTTTTACTTCATTTATTATGACTCAATAGCAATCAACTCATCAGTATCGTGGTATGAATTATGTTCGCAACAATTTTAGTGATAGATACAGCATGCAATATATATGTCATGGAGTTTTTCGTCCGCGGAGGGATATATATATATATATATATATATATATATATATATATATATTTGTATATGCAAGTACTTTGGTGGCACATTACGAGTCAGCATAAATTAGAACAAATCGATTCGTTCTGCACTTATCTCTTGAACTCTCCACCAACCCCACGTGCTGTCAGGACAGAAATTTGAACTCTGACCCACTGCAGATAACCACGTCTTCTCCTTTTCGGAAGACGAAGATAGATGATAATAACTGGTCTTACGCCTTCTTGTTCACTTTGAGCACGCGTATACAACACTGCCGCTGCCAATATCCTATACAATTTGCCTTCACGCCAGTCAGATGTTTACACCCAAACAAAGACATCTTTACCGTAAAGAAGGAAACGTAAGCAGAGTTAGTTGATCTAAAAATAAAAAATGAAAATAGTTTGTAGCCCGGGATCGTAACATAATTTCCATGTACATACGGATACCTTGGTGACATAACCATGTCTCTGTAAGCTGTTGAATTTGTCATCGTACTTTCAAAGACGGCATTACTTGAATTTTTTTTCTACCAAATGAGGTAGTACCTCAATTTGCTTTTTTTTTCGTTGTTTTAGGTGATATAGAAGTTTGTTCTTCTTCTTTTTTACCTTTTTTGTTCAGTTCAGTTCAGTTCTATAATAGAACTGAACTGAACTGAACAAAAAAGGAAAGTTTGTTCTTCTTTTTTTCCTTTTTTGTTCAGTTCAGTTCAGTTCTATAATAGAACTGAACTGAACTGAACAAAAAAGGAAAAAAAGAAGAAGAACAAACTTCTATATCACCTAAAACAACGAAAGGAAAAAATTGCTGCATCCATTCTTAATACAATATAACAAAATAAAATAAATTGTCCACGTAATTATATGAATTATTTTCGTAATTGCATTTCAATATACATTATGCATGCATAAGATACATTTGCAGGAAAAACACTTAAAGAGAAAAAAAAATATATAGTACATGTACAGAAATTACTAGACACCAAGCGATTTGATTCATCAATGGAGGGATATTTGGGTAGAATACTTGGGGGACATCCCAGAGAACAGCCTGAAAATAAGGCTACGTGTGACTGACAAAAACAGTTCAGAGAGCAATGCGCGGAGCGATATCAGTTCGGACAACATTATGTCGCAGTATAGTTGGTGAATATGAAGATCAAACTGTTTCAAGAGAGATTATTTCAGGTCATTTGCTGGTCACATGGAATATGACATTACGTTGGCAGCTCAGTTCTTCAAAACGTTATCTGATGTTTTCTCATGCTCTAGAACTTTCTTCGTCTTTCCATGTGACTAACATCCGTTTACACGACTGTCCTGTGGACGTGGGTGTCACGACATTTTTGCTCCCTCGACAATTGCTCCGGTCTTATTTTCTCCAGGTCTTAGGGTTAGGGTTTTGATAGGATTTTAAGGTTTAGCTTGATGCGAGGATTAGGATTACGTTACTGTTCTGTTTGTGGGTAGGTTTTATGTTTGGCTTTAATAGCGTGCAGAGATTTCATGGTAGCAATTGTTGCAGGAGCAATGTCATAGAACCGTGGACGTGATGGTTATCGTAACGGATTTTAATTTTCTTGGGTTCGCGAATCACTTCAGTGAAAACAAAAATATAAAATCAATCTTACAAATATATATATATATATATATATATATATATATCCACATATGTGCGTGTGTGTGTGTGTGTGTGTGTGACAGACTTTGATATTGCTGTTTTATCCCCCCCCCCCCCCCCCGAGAAAAACGCCGAAAAAGCCCGCTTTAGCTATTATGCCTACTATTTCATCGCTTGATTATTCTGGAGTTCTCAGGTAAACATTTAGTGTGTACAATAGTTTGCATAAGATATTTGATGCAAATTATGAATGAAGTATACATACAGAGGTGTATTTTACAGTAAAAAAAAAAGTTATTCTGTAGATCCATAGGTTTGACTAGTTAGTATACGAATAATTTATGAGTTGTGAGTGCATAGGGCACGAATATCGCACGAGGCGCGAGATGAGCCACTGGTCTATTCAACAAGGCGCGTAGCGCCGCGTTGAATAGACCAGTGGCGAATCTCGCGCCGAGTGCGGTATTACGTGCCCCAATGCACGAACAAAATCATAAATTATTCGTTTTATACAACACCTTGTCCACAATCACAATATTAGTGACTGCCAACTCAGGAAGGCCCAAAAATAAATGTAACAATTAGGCAGAGAATTGTAAACCACCCTGTGTACTGCTTTCAAACACTCGTCATGATTCGACCACACAGTCACAGGAATCACAAACTCCGCAGGGTCTATACCCATTCTACGCTAACGTTAGATCGAGATAGGCCTGACTGTTAGGCCGATCTGAGATGTCGGTAGATCTAGTAGTAGGTCTAGACTTTGTCTATTTTAGAAAATGATTTTGTATAAAAACACGGAAAAATAATCAAATTACGGTTTCTCAACTTGAAATGAAGTCTTGATTTTGGGATCACTGTGGTCCACGTAGCAGATCAGAGTCAAAAGTAAAAACACAGCAGTAGGTATAAAGGCCGCGATACATGCAACTAGCTAGGTAAAGTAACTGCGCGTACACGTACACGTTAACGTTGCAGTACTCCGCCGCGCCTGGTCTGTGAGACTTACCGGCAGCGCAGCGCAGCCGGCCAGCACATACACAGTACAATGTACTAGTAGTTTGCTGGCGCTTTGCTACTATACGGGTGTGTGGTGTGAGCCACAGAACTCTGTGAGCGGCCATGCATTAGTAGCCCCCCGCGAAGCCGTGCTATAGTACCTTCGAGCCGTGCAATAGGCCCATGCCAGGGGCCTATTGTATGGCTGTCACTCTCAATGAGTTTGATAGGTATTTTCTATTGAATGTCATGTGACATGTTCTTGGCCAATCACAATTCGACATCATTCTGAGTTGTTGTATAATACACGATATTGTAAACCCTCTGAATAAAATGCTAAGCACAGCTAATGAATGCAATGAGTCATAGTAATCAAAATATTAAAACTGCTTTAACCTATTAGAGTATGATATCAGAAGTTGAAGTTTCATCCGAGTTAGATTTGAAAAGGTGACAGCCATCTAAACGTCATGTGTTTTTACTAAATTGCGGTATTGGTATCATACCATGATATACAAATTGATTGACTTATTACTATGTTCATCTTTTTCTCTTTGTTTCTGGTCCAGGCCGTGAGAAGACGGGTACAGAAGGTCTGTAAGTGTCACGGCATCTCGGGAGCATGTACAACGCAGACGTGTTGGAAACAACTTGGTCTCTTCCACGATGTCGGCGGCGACATAAAGCAACGTTACGAGCGCGCCGTCCAAGTTATTCTGGCTAACCGTGCTGACGGTGAAAACGAACTCGTCCGTCGTCGAGCGGCGCGGCGAGGAGACGCCGGTCGCGAAGCCACGGCTTCGCCGGGCAAAGGCGACCTGGTCTACGAGCGAGCCTCACCGGATTTCTGCTCGCCGAGCATCTATTCCGAAGGCACGGGAGGACGCGAGTGTGACAAGGTCAGGACTTGTGATAGTTTGTGCTGTGGGCGTGGTTACAACATCCGGAGCGTCATGGTAACGCGAGCTTGCCAGTGCAGATTCCATTGGTGTTGCGATGTCATCTGTCAACGTTGTACGACGCGGGAGGAGATTCACCTGTGTAGAGTCTAGGCGCGTCAGATCGAGACAAACTGACGCTTCATGTTGCAGTGCACAAATTGAAGGCCCTTGAGATTCTTCCAGCTCAATAGCGAAACAAAGCTATGAAATAGATATCCTTATCTGATATTGTCCGTATAGGAAAAATCGAAGATGATCAAAGCTAACATTGAGAACCACGCGTAAAATGAGAATCCTGTACGACGTGACGTTCCAGACGCCGTTGGACATATCTGAGAGGACGGTAATCTGAAACAATCGTGATACGTGCTCGAGGAATAGAGGACAGTGGAGCAGAGAAACTGAACTGCTTTTTCGTCGAGCACAAATAGAGATGGACTAACTTGAAGCAAGTTTGATAGCGTGTTCATTTATTTGTAACATAACGTCTTGACATGTTTCAGATCAAAAGACACTTCCAAGCGCATCGAAAGGATGTCTTCCGTCGTCTGCTAGTGTTTGATATCACGTGCTTTTTCCTTCTGTTTGCATGGCGTATGTTATAGATATTGATAAATAAATGGAGAGGGCCAATAAGGGACAATGAGATCTTTTCGAGGAAAAATGCTTGCAAAAGTACAACTGAATTATCTAACATTAATTTTGTCCAACATCTCTCAATATGTGTGAGCAAACGCACGATCGAGGAATTATATCGTTCACATTTGACACCAAAATGATATTTTTATCTGACTTGAAGTGCTCTACTGGTAAAAATGAAACCAGTAACTAAAGCGAATTTCAAGCGAATTTGAACGGACAGAACTCGTAGTGATATTCCTTTTTTCTACTCATCGATGGAAAGTATATAATTTATATATCATGATACGTACGTGTAAAGAATGTATATTATCTTCTTCGATTCTATGCATTGGACGCATTCAATGTGAATGATGTCTCCTTTCTTTTCATTTCGTAACACGCTCACCATTAACACGAGCTCTGTGCATATTGTGCATGTATCCGCGACGGAGAAATCTTGCGAAGAATGAAGAATAATGAATTTAGAACTCTTCACATGTTGTTATCACCCTAAGTTAAATTATGGCTTTCCTTTTGTAGTTGCCTTACCCGACGTTGTTGTCAGAGGTAGTCTTCGCACAATACGCCCTCGTTATGCAAGCGTCACACTCTCCCGACATTGAGCAAAGATGTACACAAAAGCAAAATGTAAATGTTCAAATTTAGCTGTGATTGTATACACATTCGGTTATTGATGAGGGCATCTTTAGCTATCGTTTGACCGCCGGTTAAAGTTTCTCAGGCTCCAACAGCAACTTCTTGAGCGGCGGCAAAATCTTCGTCATTCGTGTAGCCATTATGTTTTCTTCGTGTGACCTTCGGGTAAAATTCTCAATAAAGATTCACATCTTCGTGTATAGCCTTCGTGTGTGGTTCGGGGGCCATCGTTTGATCTTCTGTAGACATCGCACGTGCTTCGGCTTTTAATCGGCTTTAGACCATGTTCGGGGCCAACATCGAAAAGTGCCACTTGAAAATTCCATATATTCGTATGGCCATCTTGTGTCAATTTCAGGACAGTGTGAGGCCACCTTTAATGTTAACAAACATGATTATTTACATTGTTGTACAAAGCACAGAGGATGTGTGATTCATTGTTGCCAGACGCTTCTACCAGTGACATTTCACGAAAATGACAGTTTATGAGCCAAAAATAAAGGTGTTGTATTGTTGCTGTTACCAGGCTCCACGGTTACGGGAGAGAAAAATCCAATTAAATAGCGTCATCAGCGCGTTTGCTGTTTTCCCACAGTGCGTTCATCCTCTCGTAAATTCTTCGAGAGTAATTATTTCTGGCAGTTTAAAACAAGGGGAGACAAGACAAAAAAGGGGGCATAACTCACAAAGCCAGTTATGCCTGCCTTGTGTGCCAAGTGTACTTTTGATGGCCTTATACAGGGTTATCGGATTATTGAAAAAAAAATCGAGTGGATCGCACATCATCCGTCATGAAATAATCTTGTCTGACTCGTCTGATTCCAGAGTCTTTAAACCTTTCTGGTTGTTGTAATTACTAAAAGTAGCTTTAAGTCATAAAATCACCTTGATATAAGACATTATAAAAATAGAATTCATATGTCCATTGATGACAAAGATAAAGATAGCTTTAAATCCACTTGAATACCCTAAGGCGCAAGTTTAAAGTGGGCCTTTGATTTATAAGTGCCGTCCATGTTCATGTCGAGTAAAACTGAGTAACGTCAAATCATATAGAATCAAGTTAAAATCCGGTTTGAGAAAATAAAGTCATTCTATATGTCTGTAAAGTTTTCAAGTTCATATGTGACAATGATGTATAGGTATCCCCATAATATGCAGATTATGACGTCATACCTCAAGGGTCGCTAATTAGACCTATAAGCCATAATTTTTCCCAGATTCTTTGCGTGTGTATGTGTGTATGTGTGTGTGAAATTGAATAACTAAGTATATCTTGCATCATTTGCATCCAATTATTGTAGCATTGTGGTAATCTTGGCAACCATGAATTTTAAGGGTTGCAGTTGCTTGGCGTTTATCAATGATATGATTTTCCAATATTGTTTAAATGGGTAATATGGCCGTACGGTGGGAGGGGGTAGGGACGTGGATACTACATTTCCATATGGTGTGTAGATGAGCAAATTACACTACACACTACATGGCCGTATACGCTGGGAGGGGGTAGGGTCGTGGATACTACATTTCCATATGGTAATATATGTAAATGAGCAAATTACACTACAATTTAAGATATTTTTTCTTGTGTTTGATGATAACATTTCTAGCTATTCTAACCGGGAAATACTCATGGGTTTCCTGTGCGAAACCTTTTGGTTTTGATGAAACAGGCGACTATGATGTATCGAATCAAAATCAGACCGACAAATACAGTAGAGTTAGGCGTTTGCATGTAGCTGTGCAAGTGTTTGAAAATTTGGTAAATTCTGGTTTACAGTCCATGTGGATTTTTTATTTGCCTGTTTCAAGATAAGTCAAAAACTCATTTCTTTAATGTGATACGTGGTTTATTGTTGATTCAATCACTTGAAAGAAAAAGAAAAGGATATGAAATTCCATACTGAAAATATTTTGTATTGCAGGAGGACACTTCAAAGACTACATGTTGGGCATACGTGTGTCAAAGATCAAAAGTGAACAGCTTCGGACATAGACATTTTATGATTTAATTTTCGTCATTCATTCCATGCATATCAAATGCGACAGAGTAGTTCTACAGTCAACTTTGACTTACTGGAACAAAGGATTTACAGTATATGATGAAAAAATGAATTCATTGTTGTTTTCTAGATCAATTTGACACCTACCGTGGTTGTAATTTTCTCCAGGAAATGGAAAGGAACCTAGATTAACATTTAACATCAAAATATTACATGATATTTTAGATCAAATTTTAGTTGCTTTAATGAGCTGCGTTTATGACAAAAATATATAATTTCCTTCCAGGTATAAGATTTAGATTATGTGCTTAAGAACCGAATGTTTTTCGTAAACAAAAAGGGGATAGAATTATAATAGAAATCAGACGTCACCTGCCTACTCGTACGGGGTTACGCCTTCCCGACAACGTGAAAATTGAAGACCCTTCCATTGACACCATGTATTCAATGATATATTCAATGATATTTTCAAACGGCTGAATCTTACTATTCTTGCCATAAACTTGAAGAACGTTTGAAGTGATCTCATGATAGCTATTACAGCGCTGTAGATTGACAGAACAACCGATTATGATGACATTTTGCCGAAATTTTGTGGAGTTTACTATACGATTTGCGACCAAAACTATGAAAATTAGTTACATTCAGTGAGATAAGGAAATACTGCATTCTGTGAATTTTTAACAGCTCGTGTGTTTTATCCGAAATTGTGACTTTTTGGTATGGTGAAATGTAATGCTTTATCCGAATTTTTCCTTCAAGGCAGTTTGTATTTTGTGTACAGAGTTGAAAAAAAAAACATTTTTTTTTC
Organism: Diadema antillarum; assembly: GCF_040938485.1. Taxonomy (NCBI): domain Eukaryota; kingdom Metazoa; phylum Echinodermata; class Echinoidea; order Diadematoida; family Diadematidae; genus Diadema; species Diadema antillarum. The sequence continues at coordinate 422,211 of NW_027271529.1, read as the reverse complement.
ATCATCATATATTTATGCAATAATCGAGTATAACTCTCTTCATGAACTTCTTTAATAGTTCATCCGGTGTTAAGTTATACTGCGTGAATGCGTGAGCGTAGAATCATTTGGTAAACTAGCAATACTCACTGTCCTAACATGGATTAGAGTGTTGCATTGTCTTTCTTTTTTTCTCTCCTTTGGGTAATCACAAACATTAGTCCTAGTTCGCATGCTCTCCCCGTTTTTAGTTGTTGTTGTTGTTGTTGTTTTTAAACGATGCTACTTACAAATGTTTCTCGAAAGATTACAAATGCACATTTTCAGAAGAGACATGCCATACCCATGATACCAGCTGCCACGGACGAATAAAAGATTTAGAGTTTTATTTTCTTCCTTTGAGGTGCTACTGCTTTCTTCCGCTTACCCAATATTAGCTCATGTTATGATACAATAGCCAACAATAAAGGAAGAAACTTGTGCTGGTACGTCAGTCCATGCATGCGTAGGTATGCTAACTTCATTACGGTTAAAGTTTATGTGTGATAATTTTTGGACCCTGAGAATCTAACTCTAACAGCCAAATTTGAATATAACAAGCAGCAAGAATTAAAGCATTCAGCAATTGGATCCAGTGCCGCTGTTCTATATAGTCCAGTTCTGTTGTACCCGTACTATAATCGTACCGATTGTTCCGCTGGGTAACGTCATTTATTCCATGAACAGCCAACCACTTTGAATCGGCTAGCGACAATCTTCAGTAAAAGAAATTCAAAGAGATTACTCCTATGTAACCGTTGCACTGAATGATATTACATGTTGATAACTACCGCCAGCATGGGTAAAACTTTATTTTCCACCCGAGATAACTACGAGTATTATCAGAATATAACTGTTTCGGCGTAGAATACGGCTTCCCGAGAAATGGTGGGATAATCTGTACGTATCACACGCGCAATTATAGCGACACGTCTAGATAAATTTACTTAATTTCATAGTACATAAGCATGGGATGGGAGAGGTTTTTGGTTTGTTATGGGCGCCATATTTCATCTATGCAGATCATGAAAGTCACCGTAAGCTGTATTCAGTAAATAAGTGTTTGTATATTGAATTGATTATGTTCATGTGAGGACGTATCTGTTTTATAAAAAAAAAAATGACGTCAGTTCCTTGTCTGCAAGAGACACTCGTCGTAATTGTACATATATTTATGACCATGGTCCTTATAAAGCTGTCTATGTTGTCAAGTTATTCATTTCTGTCGTATTCAAATATCGAGCAATGTGCTACTTGAATGCAAATACTTATAAAGCCTATGGCTGCGTTTGTTTAATAAAAAAAATGAGAGAGATTGAATATTTCTTACAAATGCTCGAGTGGCTTTATTATTTCAACATGTGCGCGGATACATTTTAATCAATCTAAATGACATCTACAACAGTTAACTTAAGATTTCGGTTGGAATCCAACTTGAAAAAAAAAACTCACTATTTTGCATTTTGTAAAATACACACACACACACACATTCAATAGAAACACAAATCAATTCTAAATTCAATTACTTATATTTGATGATGATGATGATGATAATATATATATATATATATATATATATATATATATATGAGTGTGAAAAGTGTGTTTTCAGTTGTTAGACCCCTGGGCCGTCGCATCTTAGTAGTGTGTAGGTGAGAGAGAGGATGAGACGATAGACGTAGCTTGAATCCTCATAGTATGTAATATATGTATTTATGTATATATATATGTGTATATATATATATATATGTGTGTGTGTGTGTGTGTGTGTGTGTGTCTGTCTGTCTGTCTGTGTCTGTCTGTGCGTGTGTGTGTCTGTGTGTCTGTGTGTCTGTGTGTCTGTGTGTCTGTGTCTGTGTGTGTGTCTCTGTGTGTGTGTGGTATAGCTCATATTCATTTCACGTAATCGCCAATAACCTCAAATAACCTTTTGCTTGCATGCGTAAACACAAACAGATAAACACATGAGAGGAAACAACAGGTAAAAGCGAATAGGCTGTATGCCAGAGTAATTAAAAACATCTGTTTAGCACACGCTTGGACAATTATCTCTACGTATAAAGCAGGCGCTACATTCAAAGTATCCGGGGATTCCCCCCCCCCCCCTTCTCTCTGGACAGAAGTGATTTCAAATATTGCTCTTCTGGAGCAGCTCTTCATTCTTTGTGGAAACGCTGTTTGTATATCACGCTACGACATCGCCAAACATTGAATTAACCTTGAATAGCAATGCATACTTTACAAAGTTGATAAAAGAAGTAAGTTTAACAATGGAAAAGAGTGGTCAACTGAACAGCAAAGTTTGTATAGTACAGTAACGTGGATCAAGAAACAAGTAATATGTGACTAAATAATAATCTAGAATTGATTCGTGTACAGCAGGTAATAAGGACATTATCATTATAAAAAGCAATCACTTTCAAGTACAAGAAAAATATAATAATACAAATTAAGGCAATACTTGCAGTGCAATGCACAAAGCAACCTTCTGTCACATTGGAGTTCGAGTTTTCTTTGACCACTCTTGAATCAAGTATACACGCTTGTAAGCATGAAACCATGAAATCCGCGGCTTACATCTTCTCCGAAGGACTGTAAAATGAAAATATAACTATACTTTCCCTTTGGGCGTTTCCACTACTGACAGTGGACTCAAACCGAGGACGTCAGAACTGTGAGTCCCTTGACCCATCCATTGGGCCATAACATCTCTTTGATTCGGTATAGAACGTGCTGAACGAAAAAGAAAAATATGAACCGATAACCTATGTACTTTAAAGCAGCAGAAAGCTTATTTCTTCAGTATTGCAATGATGAGCGTAGCAAGCGTAAATCAAGTCACTGTTTAAACAAAAACTGTTTTGAAGGCAGATATTATTAGTTCCACGATGAAATAACAATTTCCGAACGATGTCTTAATTCCCCTGCGTGCAACAAAAAGGCTTAGAGATAGACTAGACATTCCTAATTAGGAGAGGAAGTGCGTAAAAAGAATCAAAGAAAAACAACAGGTGAATTCGAACCCGAGTGAGATCATTACCAATTTAGATGATGACAGTCGTATCGCATATATTCATAAGGATTCATGACCGATCAGTTGCTATAACGTCACAAGTTCTCTTCAAAAACAATTATCACTTGATCACTCTTTCCTGCACTTATTTGTTTATTTATTTATTCATTCATTTATTTTGTCTGTAGATTAACAACACGGGCTCAAAAATTCTTAAATTAAAGAGAAGAGGTCAAACGCTGTTGATTCTGTTTTTGAAGTGGAGGAACAGTAGTAGTCTTCCTTTAAAGCCTCTAAGCAGAGTTTGTCAGAACCCCCCCCCCCCCCGCCCGTAATCTTTAGAACTGACGTAATGAAACAATTCAAATTAATGAATTCTTGTGTCGAGTTGATGAAGGACAATTTGCAAATATAGTGATACAAGACTTGATTAACTTCGCTTTCAAGCACAGACTTCATGAGTCTTATGCGTACTTTACATCATGTTTAATCTTTAACACGTGTGTCTGTGGGGAATTATTCAAATGCATGAAAGTTGGAAGCAATCTACAAGGTACAATATTTGCCACGTGGGGGCGCCAGCCTTGTATAGTATTGTTTCCAGATGAAGTGTCTGCGCCTTTGAAACAAAGGGGGCGGTGTGGAGCAAAGGCGGTGAAGTTGTGAAAGGACATGTCAGAGACACAAACTTTATAATTTCAGACGAAACAATCACAAATTCGCTGAAACAGTGCATATCTCATTGCTACAGTACGACTGTACTGACAAAAATAATGAGATACCACCATACTTACACCCACATTATATAACACAAGAACGTCACTGTACTGTTACCTTCTCTTCTTGTTCTTCTTCCTTTATTTCTTCTTCTAAAGTTAGTACAGTCGTCTGCACGTGATCGACAGTATTGCTGTGAGGTTCCTCGGTGAAGCTTGCACTCAGCCACAAATGAGAATCATTACACCTTGTTACGGACTGCCATTAGGATTGTAAGGTAAAATATGATCAGATTTTCTGAGGTTATTGCAGTCATAAAAAGACGAATGAGTAGTGGAATAACGCAAAGGTAATAACTGAAAAAAGTGTGCATGCTTGACGTGCTATTTGAATATTTTAGGATGAACTATGCATAATGTCAAGTGTTCTTGTGTTGTAGAGACGAAGGCAACAACGATGAAAGCAAAAACACGGTGCTAATTTCCAAGCTTGACTAGCACAAGCAGAATAATCAGAATATTGTTATGCCCTTCTGCCTCCAATGACAAAGTTTTCAGCCTTCGTATCTGTATATCTGTCTGTCTGCCGAATAACTCGAAGATCCTTATTTTCAGGCCATCACTTGAATTTGTTTGTTTCGTTTTGTTCTTGTTCTTGCATGGGCTTCAAACCTCTTCTTTTTTTTCAGTAATGAAATAAAATTGTTAACCACTCGTGTTACAAACTGTAAGATAATTTTCGTGATTCGGACTTTGGCTGAGATCTTTATCATCTTAAACTTAATTTATTCCCCCACCCCACCACCTACCCCTCTTTAAAAAGGAGGAAATGGAAAAATCAGGTGACATTTTTTGGGTCAAAGCGATCGAGCAGTGGAAGCACATTGAGATACAATGTCCCTAGAAACTTTTAAAATTCTGAGTGAGAATCCTAGGACAAGTTGTATGATTATGTCTCTAACACGCACAGTGCATTGAACAGTTGAATAGCTGGTGATGAAGTGATAAACTCAAGGGCAGGATTTTCAGCGATATCACTTTCTAACACTAAAGAGGTTGCTCTAAGTCATTAAAAACTATATAATCTAGTACTTTGTGTATGTACAAACGATTAAAACGACCCCATCAACGGGACCTACACTCTGAAATATTAATAAACTGAGGTAGAGACAATGGACACTACTTTATCACAACTTATAATCAATTTTCAAGTTTTGATTAAAAAAAAGAAAAGATAAAAGGCACTGGTCTTGCAGAGCCGCTCTTTAAAGGGTGAACAGCGCCAGCTATCAGCAGATTTTCCTTGCGCACCTGGCAAACGGAGCGTTCCACGGGGATTTGTGTCATTTTATACTAGTAGGTGAAATGCGTGCATTTGACATTCTCCTTCTCCTTCTTCTTTTTAAGGAAAAAGAAATGAAATAGGGGTTCTCTCCAAGGCATTTTTACTTAAAGTTTTGATAAAGCAATAGCCATAACTTTCTATTCAAATAACCTACTACAGTAAGTAAAATTCAATACATCTGCTTCATTAAGTTAGGAGCGATGTGAAAACCAGAATGTATTTGTCGTTCATCATAAACCCAGTGAGCATCTGCGACTGGGGTCATCTTGGTGAATTTATATTAGACACATTTTTTTTTAATCTAATTAAGCTTTTTTTTTTGACGACCGGAATAGTAACACGCATGAAACGTGCAAAAGAAAGTATCGAATCACGATTTATGCTGATGAAAACCAGCACTCTTCATCTCATACTTGTCATAGATTAAAATTAATTTTCTGAAAGAAAGACGTAAGTGACTGGCCACCATACATCTGTCGACTGAACCGCAAGGAACATAATCCCCTATTAAACTGACTGGACAACTTCCCAAGTTGTTCAACTCGTCATCCAATTAGCAATAGGCACGAGGGTGCACTTTGGGGGTCAAGTTCTAGACTTTTGCCAGGGCGTCTTAATGTTCTTTTCTCTTTCTTTTAATTGCACGACCCCTCTATTCCCCGCCAGCTATTATTTTCTTAGTGTCTGCGTCTTAGTGCCGCCTCCTTAACTCTCTCGCGGTGAGTCACCGGAGCGCTGCCCGATTGGCGTCGGGCCAGGTCCGGGGTGCGAAGGGCCGCAGAAGACTGCAAAGAGAGATAAGAGCTGTAGGCCAAGACGATGAATGTCGCTAGAATCCTTTTGGTGATCAGGGAGTTAAGTCTTTGGCACTTCAGGTATGCACTTGGATGAGGTACTTTAAAAAATCCACATCCAGAGAGCGGGTATTAATTGCCATGTTGAAAGATGCTCTTCACTATAACACAGAGGTTGCAGATGGACGAATAAAAAAACAATCATCTTTCGTATAAATTTCCTTCCACTTTCATGTCATAATTGCACAATAGTTTTTTGCAATGCCTTTATCTATTCCTCTTGATTCTAAAATAAAAGTAGAAGATGCATGAAGCTGTCAGGAAATTATTGTATTAAAAGTGCTAAAAAGTTTGCAGTGTTAAAAATTTGTATCTTCATGGGACAAAGTCCCCTGAAGATATTCAAAGTTCAATTTTGATATGAAGTTGTCACGAGTTACTAGTGACTTGTTGCATGTATATTATTTGCTGGAAATAAATGTCATTGAACCTGGACATGAACCCGAATCACGTTTAGGGTTATGCAAAACCTTTAGAACTATCATTTTGTCTTGAACCTAGGAGGGATGACGAATGGTCTTACCAACTAGATATTACCATATACGTATCCATTCTTTCTATATACTGTCCCTAATTTACCATTTGCAGATGACACAAAAACCCAGCATTAGTGCTTCAAAATAGTTCTAAAGTGTGAGTTAGGGATAGAAACGACCAATGTAAAAAAATTGAACCGGTATAATCGATGTTAAGTATTGTTAAATATACAAAATGTGAACAACAGTTATAATAAAAAAAGTTTCCAGACTAAACCGTCTACAGTTATGGCTTAATGAGAAAGTAGTGATATCTCCCTATATTTTAGGCTCTATTGCAACAATTTCATATGGTAGGATGCTTTGTGATACAACTGACCTACACATAAATGCATCAAAAGTGATGTATTGAACATTTTTTTAAATCACTGCTCCCAAAGGTAAGCAGGACCTTTAATACTGGTTACCATCCTAAGCCTATAAGTCCCCCCCCCCTTTTTTTTTTCTTTTAGAACAAAATAACGAGAAGAACTCTTTTTCGTCTGCAATTTATATCTGATCGTTCCCTCTATCTCAATCAGTATTAGAATCATTTTCTTCATCACCATTGTCATCAGATATACCATCTTCCCCATCATTAGTCTCAAACAAACAAATCAAACATCTTGTGAGTCAAAGGAATTACGTATCCAATATGATTTTAATGCTTCACAACCAGGCAAGGTATTTTTTTTCATACAAATATTTACAGCTTTGTCAGCACTTAAATTTCACATGATTCATTAAACTTGCACGAGTACGATAATTCTGTCTTCCCTTTTAATAATCAGTACACTAAATCTGCCACAGAAAAAGGGAGGAAAATCGCCATATCTGACAAATATAAAACTCTTTACGAAAATATACATTCCACAAACAGTCAGCCTCATAGTAAACTATATTACATCGATGGATCTGCAAAAACAAAAAATATTAACATAGTGATTTAAAAAGAAAATAATTTCAACTGGACTAATAAAAACAAGGCAATCCTAGCAGCCTTCTGTTATCATCTCAGTGGGTAATATTTCTTATAAAGCTTGCAACGTAAGGAAAAAGAAGAAAACAATGCCGCAAGAATTTCTGTTTATCTGATGTATAACTGCACATTGACAAAAATATCAATCATCTTTACAGTAATCCCTTGGTGGAGTATGCTATGAATAATACGAGGAGTGAGAGAGACAGAACAAATTTTGAAATCTGACTTAAACTTAAGTAATTTAAATTTTGTACTATCAAACTGCATACAAGTATAGTTCACCCACCACTAAATTACGCATTACTTGGCACTTGTTTGGGGGGTTATATCAGTCACATTTTTTCAAGCTCAACATCAAGAGATTCAAGTTGAATAAAGCCATAAGTACGATATAGTAAATTAGGACGCCAATAACAGAACGACAATTACACAAACAGAAAATAGCACTACATACTAACAGTATGCTTGGTGGTGATCATGGAAATGACAACAACAAAAAAAAAACAAATAGTGGAGGAAGTATTTTTTCATGAAGAATGAAGTCGAGAGAAAAGTTTTGGACAGTTGTAGTCAAGAACTGATATGATATAATAATATGTAGATTTTGTTCAAAATGACAATGTTGGTTTATCTATTTATCAATATGTCTCTCTATCTATTGATAGATTGATTTCTTCCTAACTTTATATGGCAAAATGAGAGACATATTTCACAAAATGTTCAAGGATCGATGGGCATACCAACAAATAGTTAACACATTCAAACCTGTCTACAGCGACCAACGTCTACAGAGGCCAGCTGCCGCATGCGACCATCGAGCACAATTCCCCCGAAAGAGAGAAGCCATGTTAACAACCCTGTCTACAGCGGCCACCTGTCTACAACGGTCACTTTTTTCGTCTTCCTTGGGTGGCCGCTATAGACAAGTTTGATTGTATTACTAAATCGGAATGACCGTCGCTGCATGGATTAAGACTCTCGATTGGAACACTGTCATCGTTGACTTATGACTCTCTGCCACTCACATGGGGACAATATTCATCAAGTTAGTCTTTAAGCTGAATACACACTCACTTATCTGCTAAGGAATAAAAGAATATTCCTTTGTGACTACAGGTGTACTACGTATAGATACCGTCTGTATGCCTCATGTAGGAATGTAAGATTACAAACGTATACTAGTAGTGTCATGCGACAAGTCTACTGGAAATGCTGTAGTTAGATTTGGGAAATTTGAATAATTATAACAAAGCTGACATTTTTACGGTACCATTACCGATTCAGCATGAAGTCACAACCCGGAGTTTAAAAAATATATATATATATATTCCTGACTTTCATTCTTTTCCGGAGATCTTGAAATCTTTCGAATTTTAAAATGTCAGAAGACTCTAATCTTAATCTCTTCATCTTGCATATTGACGAAAAGCAAAGCAAACATTTTGTTTGATGATAGGCCTACTGCGTTGTGAACGCGATGAATTAAAGAAAATAAAAGCAATATCTTCACATTCTCTTGTCGTCGTTCTCTCTTGCACTATCATTGATAATGCAGCTATAAAGTTTGACAACAATTTGTCAAAAGCAAATAAAGTCGTATAATGCCCAACATATCGGTTATTTCTCTATAACATTTTAATACTGAATGAAGATGGCATGAAAACAAAAGTATAAAGTTGTTTGATAACAATGAATACATCTTGAATGAATACTTCCACTCAAGGCAAATTTATCAGTGGCATCATAGTCGCTTTCAAGATCAAATCAGTATCATACGCATGCTTTTGAAGATGTGCGAACACTTTGTTTCCTTTTGAAACCCGAATACAGTTGAAAATGTGTTTCAGCCTTCAGTTAACTATTGGTGTTAACATTTGAAGGTATCACTAACAACTTAGATGGCTTATTTTGGAGGTTTTTGCTCGTTCTAATGAATTATAAATCAGAAACAACTGGTGAGGAACAGGTCTATGGATGCCGTGTGAATAGGGCCTTCTATCCTCAAGTATGAACAGGTCTTCTGCGAGCAGTGATCGCCGCAGATCAAATTAGATCAAATAGACTTTAAATTAGCAATTCACAATCGCAATGATAATGATAGCAGTTTACGTATTATACCACAGAGTTTCAATCTGTCGTGTCTATTATACTTTTAAATTAGTTAGAACTAAAATCTTAGCCTTTCTGCGATCATAGAAAAATGACATCACTCATATTAGTACTGTGGTACTCACAAACATATATCAACGTGTTACAAGCACTACGTTTTCTGTAATATTTAGCGTCTTTTTTCAATACTTTTGCTTTCTACGGACGTCACTAGCATGAACATGGAAGCATTTCAAATCACTTATCAATAATTTCATAAATAATAGCGATTTAAATACATTGCCATGCAAAAAACCTCTTTACGCAAAATGTGCAAAGATTTCTTGATTCAGCAAAAACTGCAAACTATGGTGTAAAATGAATTTAGTCCTAGCGCAGGCGACGATTCGACCGATCTTTTTGGGAGCTCCTTCTTCGTTCAACGCGGAAGCCTTCTGTTAGCTAGCACATAGAACACAAGGATGCAACTGCACGAACGCAACGTGTGGAGTATGACAAGCCAAGCGGCTCTCCTTCATATATCAAAGGCGTAAAGTATTCGTTTCAGTCAGTCCTGGTGTTCTGCAAGACTCCGAGATGACACCAAGAGCGCTCAGTCGACAGTCGGTATTACTATCTCTCCATCGTGCATCATGCTCGATGATGTTATAAAAGCAACATTTTGCCATGGCACCGCTCCCGATAGCACGACGTGCATCCGGAACTCCGTCTCCACGGTTCAAAGGGACTCACGAACACGAAATTTCGCTACACACCTAGGTTTCTGTCTCTGATCCATCATGGATCCAAGTTTTTCTTGACTACAAACATCTATGTACAGTTCTATAGGACGTGCACTCTTCGCACTTCACCTTACAGCACCAGTGAAATGTGCAGCTACACCTTTCTTTCACCTTGATCTCGGTGGAGTCCGACCCCCTTTGGCAACACATTAAATCACACCCGTCCACCCCCAGGGACGTGGCGTTGCACTCCCGCCCCCTCGTGCCGGGCGTGCCAAACTTGGCGTTTCTCTCGCAGAAATCCGGCGAGCTTTCGAAGTACACCAGGTCTCTTTCACCCGGCTGCTTGTGGGACGGGTTGTAAGGCACAAAGCTGGACTCGTTCTCGCTGTCGCTCGGGTTGCCGTCGTTCCGCATGGTGACGCGGGAGGCCCCGTCGAAACGGTCTTTGATGAGGTTCCCGACCACCCTAAAAGTTGGTAGACGCATCCAGCAGGTTTTCACCGTACAGCTCCCTGACATCCCATGACACTTGCATTCTCTCCTCATCTCGCTGGAGACAGTCTGGAAGATAACAAAAATAAAAACAACATCTATGAATATTCATTACCGGTTTACCCTTGCCAAAGGTTCACCATTCATCGTGACATACCAGGGGTCCGTTTCATGAAAGTCGAAGGAAAAACTTTTCTCTAATAGTACACACTTAAGAGAGACTTCATGAAATGGATTTGAAAGTCTCATATAGCTACATATAAGCAGGGAGGTCTCTCACCTCCCTGATATAAGCGACTTTGGCCATTCTTGTGTAAAGACTTTTATGTGATGACATGACTTCATGAAACGGACCCAAGGACAAGGAAACTTATAATTCTACAGGACAATTTGATTTACACTTAGGTTTAAATCACCCGACTTCGAGTTTCTCTCAATTTGCAGTTCGCATTTTCGAATCCTGTACGAAATCACTGTTAATCACGAGCAATATGTGAAATCCAATGGCTCTTGCTTTGAAAATATGAAAGTTGAAGTGATTAAACTCAACTCCAGCAAATACTTTGTTTTGTCTCTTGCTGTTCTCATTCAGAAATTGACGTTTTCAAACTCAGCTTGAACAACCTAACACCAGTTTTGCAGAGAAATACGCTGTCATTGTGATCATTGATATTATTATTGTAATCATTATTAATGAAACTGTTACTCTTACTACTATTGGTACTTTTATTGCCATATTGTCATTATCAGTTTATGACATTGTTATAAACTGTATCGTTATCATTATCATGAATAAGTTTAGAGGAATCGGAATACATGTATGTGAGTATAAATCAGTATTACATTGTGTCTATGACTGCGCTGTGATATTAGCTACATGTATAATCAAAACGTGAAAATTATGAAGATAACCTTTCCTTGACATGAAAGAAGATTGTCTATGTTGTGTACAATGATTGTAACGTTGACGTAATGAATAAACTTATTAGCCAGCACTCTCACTCCTTGCCATTACCAGCTCATTTTTTTTTTTCGGGGGGGGGGGGGGGTTGACATGATTGGTATGGATTTATTCATACTTCTTTTGCAGCCAGAGGACAAGAAGACCAACATTGAATAAGAACTTTTAGACTGTACTGTTATAGCTAGGTGTCACTTGATACATTAACTGTGTATTTTCTCCATGTCACACATCCAAGAATGCATTGCAAACTAAAGCTATGTGAAGATGCACAGGCCGGATTGGGTAAGACGGAAAACCTTGTACCCAGGTTTCAATCTTATAGCATGTGTAACAATATGCATGTTAAAATGTGAAGAATGGGCGGACCCAAGGGCAATGATTCAAGGGGTGTGGTGCTGGGGGTGTAGAAAATACATAGGCCTAATGACAATGTAAAGGGAAAGAAATAATGCTACATAGGGAGATAGAATTAGGAGAAGACGGGGGAAGTTCGAGAATCGGACAGGTAAAGACGTGGAGGGGAGGCTTGTCTGCGAATGAGGCAGAGAAAAGAAACAGATTTCGGTCTTGAAGATGCACAGACCTTTGCCCAAACTGCGCAGAATTATAGGCGGGAGAAAGCTTACATTTGTTCTCTTTAAAGTGACGAATTTTAAAACTGGGGGTAAACAAGATTTAACCGGAACAGAAATGATTAATGGTAGTTTGAGTAAATGGAAGTGACGGGGGAGGGGGAGGGGGGGGGGGGGGGAGAAACGAACGATGAAGATTTGATGAAAGAAGAGAAAGGGTGTAGGTAGAATGAGATCATCGAAAAGGAGGGGAAGGAAAGCAGGTAAGTCGAGAAGGAGTGGAGAGGAGGCATGAGGTGGCGGCAAATCGACAGACTTCACAAGGGTTTTACGATCACTTCAAGCCGCTTGGAATGAAAAGGCGCGAGTTTTAGGACCGCCACGGCATCAAAAGCTTCCCCATTCGCGCGGCAGGGATGGGCGAGATTCTCTCTATGCTGGTTCGGTAAACATTGTTAAGCGAGATGAACCGTCTTTTGTATGTCGTTCTGCAGAAATGTTTATGCCTTCAACTTCTAAATTACTTCTCCTTTGATCGTTGCTCGTTTAATCGCCATCCCCCATCTTAAGGAAACCCAAATCGCATCGAGAGGAAAAACTGAAGACATGGAGAAAAACACACAAACTTCTTAGTAGGATGGGGGGGGGGGGGCGGGGGGGCGTTGAATCAAGCAAAACTGAGTGACCTTGCGTTTTGAATGCGTGAAATTCCTCTTTCCGCGAGAAGATATCAAAACTCGGCCGATATTTGACCTTTTTGTAGTTCTTTTCATAACACTTTTCCCAGAGAAGAACCGGTGAAATAATTCGATGTCCTGAATACCAGCTTTTATCGTGATCACGCTTTCACTAACATAACATACACATCTGTTTTCTTTCTATCTCTATTATGTTGATAAAATTATGTAGTATAAATCTATATCATAGATAGATAGGTAGATAGATAGATAGATAGATAGCTAGATAATCATATATTTCGTTATATAATCCTCGTAAGCTCAATGTTATTGCAGGATGTTATTTCTAGGTGTGTGTTTCCTCTGTCTCTGTCTGTCTGTCTGTCTTTCTGTTTGTCCGTCTCTGTCTCTCTCTCTCTCTCTCTCTTTATAGATAAATAGCTCATAAATAGATAGATAGATAGATAGATACGTATCAGATAAACAGATGAAATGTCTTTGTGCATGCACTATGTCATTGCATGTCTTTGTGCATGCACAATGTCATTGCATTTCTCGGTGAGTGCTTGTATTTGGTTTGAGCGTTCTTACCCGCCTCCCGGCGTCGTTATTGTGCAGATTCATCGTATGTCTCAAGTCGTGTCCCTTCTCGCCGGAGTCGACGAACTTCTTGCCGATGCGTTGTCCGAACACGACGTTGTCGCTGCACCCGCCCCACTCCCAGTCGCTCCCGCTCTCGCCCCGGTACTTGTAGTCGCAGGTGCAGGATTCGATCGTCCCCTCGCTGCACGACCTCGCCAGTGAGTGGGTCACCGCCGCGCTCGTTATCGAGTAAATGAAGGCGGTCTCACGGCAACCTATGAGAGGAGACATTGCGAGGGAGATAACATTTTATTATCGAACACCACGGTAACAGGAAGAACATAATAAAGAGAGATTAATGGTGATAAAGAAGAAGAAAAATTGTAGAGGAAAAGTTTCCTTGCCTGTGAGATACCATTCTATGTCAGAGTTATTGCGTGCCTCGATCGCTTGATGTACACTAAGGGTATAACACTTTCTGTACCAGGGACTATGGAGAGTGTATACAGCCCTTTGTGTTTTTTTGAGTCAATCGACACACAAAGCACACAAAATGGTTTGATTAACAGACTTAGTGCTATAAATTCTCGAAAGTTTCATTCACGCGAAACAATCTGGTTTTACAGTACTATAGAATGTGAAAATGGGTTGCTCTGTTTTGTGCAATACATTCGTCTTGTCTCTCTTTTCCATTTACCCGGTCGTTTACCATACAAGGGCACATCGAGAAGGAATAATTATATTTCTGAATCACAGAAATCGGGAAATAGATTACCAACGGAGATACAGATTTTCAGAGTTTCTTAGTTAAATCGCTAGTGATGATAGATGGTATCACCGATATATTAAGGCTTATTATTACATTGTTACAAATTGCCCGTTGTATTCTGTGTATTTTTCCATTTTTTTTTTCTGAGATTGTCATCAGCATGAAGCACCTGCTTAAGATGGCAGACTCGGCCTGCATTTTTTCCTTTCTCTCAAACTGGACATAAGTGTATCGATTACTGCTTTGATTTCATTATATATGTTCAAATATTTCAGATTATCGTGGCCATTATATTTTTGTGTAATTTTCGTTAAAAATACATGTACCGTTGATAATCATTCATATATGATTTTCATTGAAAATGCAGACATGAAATCAAGCTGAAACTGAACGCGGAAAAGGTAGATGTTATGATAGTCAAATTGTTATCAATACAATCTCTACCAATAAGCTTGAATAATTTTGAACGGCGACAGGGGAATTGTATTCATTGAAGACAATCATGAACATAATATGCATCTCTCTTTTTTTTTCTAAAGGACATTTTCATAGGTTGTCATTTTAGATAAATGCATACTGAATTGGAGAATCACAGACATGCACAAATGGACAAGAGACGTCCATAAGATCATCTCTGGAAAATAAAACTATTAACAAAAACAGAAACTTTTGCAGGGGGAGTGGCATGACCTCTAGCAGGACATGGAGTGGTAAAAGGAGAGAGAGATAGGAGGTGAAGGAGAAGGAAAAAGATGATGATGAAGAAGAAGATGAACCCTAAGAGTCAAGGTGAGTCAGAGGGTTCACTCTTCCAAGTTATGATGACTCCATCGGAGCTCAAAGAGAATAATCCGCTTTCAATAGTTAGAAACCGTTCCCGATTCTCATTATCATCTCTACCGTCGTCAGAGTCGTAGTTGGAGGTTTGACACCCCGAGAGTGTTTCCAGATTCTCACGCCGTTAGTCACAGGTTCGTCAATGGGCAGCGAAAAGGATTACTAGCTATCAATAGCGGCTTAGAGGCGATTAACGGTGTTAAAGATGCTCCGCGGGGGGATAACGAAACTGTTAAGCGAGGGCAATAAAATTTTTAAATAAGAGAGTAATAGAATTCTATTCATCGGGACCAGGAATGCGACAGCTTCAGGCCCCTCAAGAAAAGGATTCCCCCTATGTAATCGATAGACCTGTGGCCGTTCGTTCTTTCTCGATGGGTTGATTTTCACACGGACATGCTATTGAACGCCAAGTGGCGCATTGTTGCAGCGCGTCCGAGCGTGGGTGGGACTGCGCAGTTTCTTAGCACTGAGCGGACCCAATAAACTCACCCATTCGCTGGGATACAATCAGAAGGTATTTTGCTGTTATCTTACGAGGTAATGAGCGGGTCGCCGATAAAAAGAGTGTTTTGGTACATTCTGGACATGTTGACCGCTTTCTGTGATGAATAATAAGATGACTTACCGGTACTGACACGTATCCGCTGCGAGGAAAGGGTGGTGCACGAAGGCTACACACAATTATATATGTCTATAATACAGTACAGATATTTAACAGTCTACACATCGTCTGCAACTTTGTCAATAATTGAATCGTGTGAAGTACTGACGTTCTTCCACTTCACTGAATGTTCCTGATTGCCCGTGTGTTATTGTACAATCACTATTGACTTTTCCAGCGTTTACTCCATAAAATTCTCATGCCATCAACATCGAAACACATAGTCTACCCTTGTTGTCCCCCCCCCCCCCCTTGCAATTAGCTGCTTTTTCTGCTCCCATTTTCCCTCTGTAATTTCCATTGCTTTCAATCACTCCAAGTCCTTATGTAGACAAGACTCGGTGAGTCACGACCAGGTTCAAAGGCTGTGCCGATTGGTTCCGACACGTCAATGAACGATAAAACCCGTCTCGCGCTTCCGGCGTCGAGCACCGCATCCTCCACCAAGAGCTATACGTCACGCACACGAGATCATCGAGCACCGACAAGGTTTATCGATACCCTCCCTATCAACAGTAGAGTGAGCTTGGTTAATTTTAGTTATATCCATTCCATGTTAGAATGACTTACTGG
Source organism: Diadema antillarum (assembly GCF_040938485.1). Lineage (NCBI taxonomy): Eukaryota > Metazoa > Echinodermata > Echinoidea > Diadematoida > Diadematidae > Diadema > Diadema antillarum. The sequence continues at coordinate 405,804 of NW_027271529.1, read as the reverse complement.
GGGTTATTGCGTGGCTTTTATTTCTAATATTCACTAGCCATTTGAAATGCGCACGTGCACCGTTTAACGTCTTCAATTCATTTCAATTCAATTTAATTCATTCAAAATTTTCTGCATTGAACGTATATTACAAATGAAATGCAGCCTTTTTTTCGAGCACAATAAGGCATACAATCTGTACATTGTACCATAACTGAAATTTACGTGTACTTAAAAGGATATAGACTTAAAAAGGAGATAGACGATGACGCTCGCGTCTTTGTGGACACTTCTAAAGAATGACATGCGAGCTGGTAAGAGCCGATACGAAAAGACTGTCGTGAAACAAGTAGTCTTCGGATGTTTTCTCATGGGAGCTTCGCGACTGGAAATCACACAACAATACGTTGTTATTTACAACACATCATACAATGGAGAATTTTCCTATACTATTAGTTTTTTATTTGTTTTATTAAACTAGTTGTTGCATCAGCCTGAAATTATATTCTTCACAGTTCTTGCAGTGAAAACCTCCGTAACCTCCCCTTCAACCTATATCCCGCGACGCATGCGCTCTGCTTATCCCCATCCCCATACTCTCTGTTACTTCATCTCTCTTTCTTTCTGATGTCTCCACCTTTTTCCTCCTTATCCTTTATGGGCATTATATACGAAATTGCGCCAATTCCCGACAGGCCGTGCGCGTCCTTCCGTTTTCCTCCCCGTCTTTTGGCACTGAAGTTAGCCGCCAAATAGTAAACAAACTTTTAGACTGAAGTTTTCTTCCTCTCGCTTCGCTTTGTCTACGGCGTCCTCGAAGTGGGATTAGGCGGATAGCACGCTCCAGTTCAATTCCCAAGCCCCCTTTCGCGTTGAAATGTGTCCACTACCGGCCCTCCGCCGATAGTCCCGCTCGCGAGGAACTCTGGGTAAGCCATTCCTATCGGCTTCGCTTTCACCCCTGTCTTTGTTAAGGTGTAAATCCAGCGTGATCGGCTCTCCAACTCAACGAAATTCAAAAAGAAGAACAAGAAATACACGAAATGCCTCAGATAGCAGAAGAAATACTTTACATTGCAGCTCTGATTTTATGTTGCAGAGGTGACTTCAAGAACAGATCGGAAGGTAAATCTGGAGAGCATCAATCTGAATTCTTGATTTTGATTTGATTCTGAGCAGATAAAGCTATATAAGAGGTATTCTATTACCACGAAAGAACAGAAGTCACTCTAAAATCGCCTAGATACATTGTATGTGTCATGTGCTACCGTTGTAAATAGCATAGCATGGATTTGACACTAAGACCTTCCGATTCAAGATCCCCAGACCAAACCACGTGGCTGCATAACAATGAGACGAATGCCTGCCCGTCATTCGCTTTGCTCTTCTCTTTGCGAACGGCATCAGAGTCGATTGAGGGTAAACAGTGGTAAACCTTCCAGTTCAAAACCAACAAAAAAATAACGTAGCGAGAATAATGCCTTTGATAGAAGCTTATGACAATTGCTACATGGCGACAGATGCAATGATAATGATGATAACGGTAATAATGATAAATGCGTTGCGAATGATATGACAACAATGATAATAACAATAATGGTAAACATAATACTTGTAATAACAATAAGGACATTAGTTTCCACAACAGAAGCAGAAGAGAAGACAAACAGGACAAGAAAACGTAGAAAGAAAGAAAGAAAGAAAGAAAGAAAGAAAGAAAGAAAGAAAGAAAAAAGAGGTATGAAGTGAAAGCAATACAACAAGAATGACCGAAAGAACAGATTGCGTGACCAATTTAGATTTCCGGAAAAACAGAAAAGACAATATATTACAGACTCAGTATGAGTATTTGTTTGGATAATTATGATTAATAAAGTACCATTGCCCTTCGATTTAGTCATGTCTAAAGAGCTCCGCAAATGAAAGAATGGATCGAAAACATATTGGACAATGATATATGAAAAAGGCAAAGAGAATTCAACATGCAAGAAAATGTTGTTTAAATCCCTTCAACTTATTTTCACTTTTCTAGCATAATGAAGGAGCACATGGCTTACCTCTTCCAGAACGCAGGGGAAATTGTACTACCCTCAACATGTGTCAGTAATAAGTGAAAAGAATGTGTACTTTTCTTTTATGAAAACCGAAACTTTGAGGAATTCTCTTTATATTTTTCTTTATATCGTTGTTATAGTGACGTCAGGAATCGTTTTAGTCTTCTCACCCAGCGATTGAAGTACCAAAACTCGACAAATTCATAACTTTTGAATGGATCGCCCTATCTTCCTCAAACTTCAAGCTTCACACTTATGTGTTCTACTAATATTTCTGAATCATTCACACTCAATTCACATGTATTTTGGGGTTTCATTCCCCTTTAAAAAGAGTTGTCGTCACAAACATTTCACCTCAATCTGTTTCAACACGTTTCAGATGGACTGAACAAAACTTAAAGGGGAACTTTTCGTAATTTCGAAAATGAAATATAGGCCTACATTATCGTTCGTTCCGAAGGTTCAAATACGCACCTTCTTTTCATTTTCGGATTGACGAACCTTTGGAATAACGCCACAAATGTTGGATCAGCGAATCATTTTTCATCTTCGGGTTAAGGAGTATCTAGGTATACGGAATTTGTATGTTTCGAAATAGCGAGCTTCGGAGTAATGAACCTTATTTCATATTCGGGTCATAACCAAAACTATCGGCATAACGAACATCACCCGATTTACATCGAGACGCAAACTGACATGCGTGCGATTTTATGAATGCGGAAAGGTGAACGAAGCATTGAGTAAAATCCAAAGGAGAATCGGGGATCCATTTATAAAAATTATGGATATTTCTCAATTTGTTTGCTTTCTTTTGTGTCCCTCTCGATTGATGAGAACACCATAGCAATTTGTAATACTCTCTAAAAAAAAATCGAGTGAAAATATTCACTCTTAAAGGAGTGAATACAAAAAAAAGAGTGAAATTAGAGTGAAATTGGAGTGAATTTTGAGTGAAAATTTTCGCTTTCACTCATTTTGGAGTGACCTCAGGGATCACTCGAAGATTTGGGAGTGATCCCTGACGTCACTCTAAAACGAGTGAAAATGAACATTTTCACTCAAAATTCACTCCAATTTCACTCTAATTTCACTCTTTTTTGTATTCACTCCTTTAAGAGTGAATATTTTCACGCAATTTTTTTTTAGAGAGTAATTCAATTAAATAAAACTATAATGAAGAAAATAAAGAGAGAGAGAGAGAGAGAGAAGAAGTTTACGAAACTAATCGGTTTCATAGGACATCACAAGAGTACTCGCCTTTAATCCTTCAGAAGGAATGAAGAAGAATGATCTAACCCTTAAAGGGATCGTATAGTTTTGGTTGAGACCTAATTTCAAGTTTCTAACATTTTTTTTGGTGAGATAATGAGAAACCTCTTATGAAATATGAAAGATCATGTAATTCCATGAGGAATTCAACATTTATTTGATAAAAATTGGTTTTGAAATGGCTGAGATATCCAAAACAGAGCGATTCTAATAAAGTGTGGGACCCACCTTTTATTACGATCGCTTTGTTTTACTTTGTTTTTGGATGTTTCAGTCATTCCAAACCCGAGTTTCATCAAATAGACTTTGAATTCCTCTTAAAATGGTATGCTCTGTAATATTTCATAAGTGTTTTCTTGGTATCTCGCAAAAAGTTAAAGGCCCAATTCTCATCTCCACCAATACTGTACCATCCCTTTAAAATACTTCAGTGTTAAGTCGAAAAAAAAGTTACTTCTCATTTTTGGAATTACGAACCTCTGGAATAATCAACGAACCTCATTTAAACACTGGATTAACAAATACATTCCAAAAATGAATTTTAGGAATAATAAAATGCAACCTATAGATCGAGTCCAGTTTTATACCGGCATGGATGATTTCCAGCGATTTGTGAGGGCTCGTGAACCCTCACTAGCTCCCATTTCTTTCTTTAAGGAGACCCCGCTTTATCGACCAAGTGGACCACAATGCTAAGAATACAGACTAAGAAACACCACAATGAAAGTTTCATTTCAATCGGACGAGAAATATATTGCACAGAACAACCCGTCAGGAAACACCGACATCATTTATAATCACATGAACAAATTGTAACAGTAGTGGCAATATGACGTCACAACTTTCCTACAACTGGTTTGTATCAAAAGCACTGTAAGCTTCATTGGTCAGTGAAGCAGACAACTTTCACAAAACTCCACTTGAAAGATCATCATTGCGGTAATCATGACAGCTGTAGAATGATGTATGGTATGATTCCTTCCCTGTAAACTATTCCTTTAAGAAACGGCGGGAGGGGGGGGGGGGTGTTATGACGATCAGCGTGGTAGTTAATATACGACTTATGAGGGTATTACGATAACAACTCACCTGTAAATGGTAAATGGCTTACAAACGAATGAAGATAAACTCCTGCTCTACATTTTTTTTTTTTCTAAACTGTCCTTAAACTGCTCTCTCTCATGATGTATATTCAATATGAAATTGCTTCATATATGTGGGTTTTCTGTTACGTTTTCTGTTAAATGTATTACGCACAACATTATCATATTTTATATAACTATGTCCACATTCGGTTAATTTTTTTGTCACATTGTATTGACAATGGAATGCAGAAATAAAACTGCACTGAACTGAAGAAGTGCTTATGACCCATATCAATGTCCTATCAAAATCCTGTCACTTTCTAATGTTTGCCCAATGTCAAAATGTAACACAGGTCCCTTCATTTGTGTTACAAAACGCCGGTGCCGAAACAAATGAAACCGAAGGAGAAAGAAAATGACATTTTTTCGATACCATTATCTTACTTCACGAAAAAGCTCTAGAAATTGTATAAACTCCCTTCTACTGTCTTTCCCGTCTTCAAGAACTCTTTGATTCTCTCACTCTGAACCTCTTCTCACCCTCTCCCACCTCCTCCCTCCCCTCCCCCTCCCCCTTTCACTTTCTCTTTCTCTCATGCCTCTCTTCGTCATGTTTACCCTACAGCTCACCAGTTTTGCGCTTCGCGCTTGCCTGATCGTGATGACACAAGTCGTGATCTGCGAACCCTAGATTTGTTGGTTCACTGATCGTCGACTACTTTTCTAGAGGACACTTCGGGATTTTTTTTCTCTCTGTTTTTTTTTTCCTCCCTCTCTCCTTATCTATCTCTATCTGTCTCTATTCTCACTCCCCCTCTCTCTGTGTGTTGCTCTCTCTCTCATGAATCACAACGAGGTGTTAGCCTCTCATTTATAGCTGCGAGCTATGTATCGAGCACGACAATATCGATACGGTTGCCATGGTTACGCTGTGCCGCATCTTGTATTCAACGGAGATACCTCCAAACCAATTCTTGAAGATGGCATAGCATTTGGACCAATCGATGAGTTTTATTGCTTATAGTATCGATTGGATTGATATCGTTAGTAGCTTCAGTGGTCCGGATAATTATAATGACATTCATTTCTAGCGGAACGGGGCACAGTGGTATGGTGGTATGGTGGCATAGTGGATAAGACTTCCAATCAGAGGTCCTGTGTTCGAATCCTGGCAAATACATCTTACGTCATTGGACAATACGTTTTACCCACAATGTCCCTCTCGATCTAGAAACATTGATGGATACTTGGCAAGGCTTGGCTAATGATAATGGCAGGACGCTTTAGTAGAGCACTGCTAAAACTGAAAGGTTCACCCTGAATGAGATGAATCTCTTTCATGATCAGGATGATGGTGGAAAGGGTAGGAAAATAGGATTTAAAAAATGAAAGGGTAGAATTGAAGTAGGTAAAAGATGTATAAGAGGGCATGGACTAACGGATAGGACTGCGATTTAAGCGATCCCTTTTGTTTCCTTCGAAATAATGGGAAAATCATTAAAAAAAAGTAAGATTCGAATTTAACGAGAGTGGTCCTTCGGTATCGAATTTTTGCAATTCTCTATTTTCTGCAATTTCGTGCAATAGTTATTGCGTTGTCCGTGCCCTGAGTAAAGAAACACATCTTTTTGAGATACTTCGGGAAGAGGGGGCGGGATTAGATATCGTACAGCATAAATTATCATATCATTATCTCGTCTGAAATTAAATGCCCTTGCAAGTATGTTTGAGGAGTTAAAAGACCATTCTGATAAACAGTTTGTTTTAGACATGAAAAGAAAATTCCATTTGACTTTCGTCAAGAATGACGAGTGAAGTCACTCAAAGAAAGCAGCAAAATTTTACTGAAATTGTTCAAACTTTTCAAGCTTGCATTTATGTAGGCCCCAGCATGATGTTTCTCCTACTTTGTAAGATCATATTCATCAGTATTACTGTAAGCAGACCATTATGTTTATCTTCATATCGGGACAGTTGTATATTCAGGTGGGTTTCATCCAATTTGTACTTTGAAATGTTTGTATATATATGACTGTATTGTTTGTATGACAAAATTCTGTCAGCAGTTGTTTGGGCTTACAATGGAGGATGCCACTATTAAAATGTCCATAATTCTTTAAAGTTTAGTTGACTTTTTTTTTCATATGGATGGGTTTCAGACTAAAATGTTGAGGGATTGGGAATTCAATGCGTACTGATAAATTTCAAAATATTGCCAGTTCTATACAATGACAATATAATATGCGAGTTCAGTTTTGACTGGTGTGGGGCACACAGCTCCCTGAGACTTTTTAGACACAGATCAACTTCAGCCGAACAGCTGGACGCATCGCGCCTCGAACATAACACCTTGGCGAGTTTCATCCGTATCAAAACATTGTTGCATGAGTCATAGGTTTGAAGCGCTCTGCGGGATAAACCGTCACATTATCCCCGTCCAATCGGCACACCGATTCCCAAACACGCCAAGTTCAAGGCGAGGGACCAACGCGTGGACCCGAGATTCCTCTCATATACGGGCTCAAACAAAAACACACCCGTGCCCAGCATGCCAAAACGCCGGCGATGTTTCAATTCGACGTTTAACTACCCCTGCCGACGGGTTCGTAGTGTCCAGAACGTTACATAACGCCAATATAAATTGTGTCATTCAACTTTATGCTCGAGCTATGATTTCTTCAAAACGCAATGTTTTGTCTCAGAGTTATCATATCGGCGACCATAGACGAATTGTCATTCAATCTTAAAGCATAAAAGAGATCATTGAACTTGTTGAGAAACGCTAATTGTTTTCCGGCGGATTGTGAAAGTGCCGAAAATCCCGTCGAATGAAACCCTACCCCATATCGCCCGACTGCAGGCCCGTTTGCGCCAGGAAAAAAAAAAGCAAAGAAGTTTTACAAAATTTGCTACCTCCTCTTACTCTACCTCGTATTCCCTTTAGTCTTTTTAGCACTAAAAAGATTCCGAAGGGAGTCTACAGCAGACGATACGGCGCCGATGCGTTTACGTTTTACACCGGTTGTGAGGCAAGGTGCTGTGCTTTTTCATTGGTCGTGGCGATGACTGAAGACCCCAGCTTAGGTGGAGAAGGAATCCATCCCGCCAAGCCCCCCTTAAATCCGCTCCTCAGCTACAAGAGTCGAGTGAAGGGTGTCAGAAGGGGTTAAGCGGGCATGGCTCGCTCCTCTAACTTTCACCCCAACACGTCCTCCGCTTTCAACCAGATGTGGCGAGTTAGGGCATCTCACCACATCTCTCGTCATCCTATTATGGACTTCTTCTCTTTTCTCTCTCTCACTTACTCCAACTTCTTCGCGACAATAAGGAGAGAGAGAAAAATAGTTTGTAGGTCTCTATTTCATTTCCTAACAGGAACTGCTCTCTTCAATTCCACCATACAACATTCCTCCCGCTAACAACTTAATAATTCTCCCTGATATGTTTTGGACTTTTCTCCATGTAAGAGGCAAAAATAAGTTATTTTTCTGCCCGACTTTTCATAAATTGGCGACCTCTATCGCTGCAGCCGCTTGTCGTTGATTTCTGGCACAACCAAAATCCATATTGACTCAATCCAAGGCACAACTCTGTGTTTCGACAGTGCGCATAAATTGTAAAGAAAGATGCAGTGATAAGATCTAGAAAAAAAGGGGGCAAAATGAGTTGAATTAATTCTATATAGAAGTTAATGATTTAATGATTTCTGATTTGAAGTTCTACACTACGGCCCTGCAGCAAAATGTCTCCTAAATCATTGTAGACACACATCCTGCTAAAAACAACAAAGAAACCAACATAAACAACAACAAACTAGAGGGATACATTGAGGTGAAATGGATTTCTTTTACCTTTTTGTTTCCTGTCTCGACTCTTTCGCAAAACACAGGATCGTGTGGTCGTGTGTGTTTTGTCGAGGTACTATAGTATATCTCGACATGGTATTTAAATTGACGCGCGCATATCATACAAACATTAGTGACTATGATGCCATTAGTAATCATAATGTGATGTCAACAGAAACAGACCTTGGTGATCGTTACGACCGTATCCATGGTTACGAGCACACAAGAAGCAACAGACGACAAACAGATCCCGCTCTTTTTTTCACATCATGCATTGTGGCAAGCAATGTTGTGTTAAGTATTTGAAATATTTTCCTCCAAAAAAGGGAAACCCGCAAATGCAACAGGAAATCGCCTAATTAATGAGGGGAAACAGACCGAAGTGGAAAACATACAAAAGAAAAAGAAGTCAAGGTTGATGCAAAGCTTACTATAGCTGCAAATTTTCACACGTGACCACAAAAGTCGGCATACCTTAAAATGAACCATGAAGAAGAAAAAGAATTACAGAATAAACAAGACAACGCGTATAGTGTCTTGAGAGTGGTAGCAGTACCTTCTATAAAAAGGAATGAGAAAGTATAACAATACAGCAAAAGAACCTTTGCTTCCGTGCAATTCAAAAGAATTGAGTACCCATCTGGCGGACTCTTGCTGCTCAGTACAAATTCAAGTTTATCGCCGAAGGCGTTATTGGTGGTTATTCTATAAATATACCATTGAGTTCTTGAAGTAACAATAAAACATGACCAAAACTGAAGTTTCTTCCGGACCAAATTTTACAATGCGGGCTTCAGTGATGTACAAATTGGCTCGGTAGTTACTTTCTAGCCATTTTTTTTTTCTTTTTTGCTCAAATAATAAGGTTTACGAATGAACAGTTGACGCTGACAACATTGAAAGCAGAAACAACGTCAATAACAACAGCAGAGTTACACTATCCATTCCTCGGACTAAAAAGGTTCTTTGGAAGCGTTCCCTTACCCCCAACCTACAACTTCTGGATCTATTTCAAATCAAATTCCGAAGCCCGCAAAAGTCCTATTATTGCCGATAGTGTCGCGGCTTTGGCATGATCATCTGCGTATCGGTGGATAGTGCGTTGAGGATGTTGCGGTCAGTGTACAAGTGCCGTGTTTTTGCGCGCCCCCGGGGACATTCGCGCGCCGCTAAGGAACGCTGTTGTTTTGTTTTGTTTTGTTTTGTTTTGTTGTCTTTTGTCGTGTCACGTTTTGCTGTCTTCTTCCAGAGAGTAGCCAGTTACATGTGATGGAAATTATATGGGTTTTGTCACAGATTAATGTTGAGAATCATGAAGAGGAGACTAATTGAAACGAGCAGATTATCCGACGAGTTTTGGTTATCTTGTCTTCATGTTTGTTTTGTTTTGTTTTTTGTTTTTTGTGGGTTTTTTTTTTCTTCATGTGATTCTTAAGCACTGCGTACTTCGTGTGCCAGGTATAGTAAACTATGTTACAGCGATAAATAAAAACTGTATGACTTTTAAGATAGAAACCATTGATGCAACCAAAAGTTCGTTCTTTGATTTTATGCATGATAAAATACATTTTAGCACACACACAAAAACAAACAAACAAACAAACAAACACACACTAACACACACGCACAACAGACACAGACATGTATACACACAAAAATATTTCGAGAGAAAGATAGATACGTAGAGAGAGATTGAGACTGACAAAGAATTTTGGCTTCTTCCAAGACCGCCATACCCGTCGTCTATACATGAAAAAGACTTATAACCCGTTTAACGTGTTCAGAAGTAGTGTTGCTGGAATATCAATGACGTACTTGAACCAAGCGATGACGTAGATGTTGCGATCATGAGGCAAGAGGTCTGTTGCTTGCGTTGCCAATTTCATCGTAAGGAATGTTTCAGTTATAGCATTATCCTGCCGCTGCTTATATAATAGTAATCGAAATGACAAAGTTGATGACAGTCATAATGAAAGTTGTAATAGTAGCAATGATAATGATAATGACAATGACAATGTAGCAGTTGTAATAACACTGACAATAATAATAATAATGATGATGATGATAATATTAATAATAATAATGATAATGATAATAATAATAATAATGATAATAACAGCAAGAAAATAATGATAATAATGATAACGATAATGGTACATGAATTGAAGTAAGGTAAAATTGTAAAGATCAAACTTTCTTTTGTGTGTGTGTGTGTGTGTGTGTGTGTGTGTAACAGAACCTTTAAAGGGATGATAGGCCTATATTATTGGTTGAGGTGAGGATTAAACCTTTAACTTTTTGCAAGATACTTAAAACCACTTTATGAAATGTTTAAGAGCATGCAGCTCTATGAGGAATTCAAAGTTAATTTGAGGAAAAATCGGTTTTGAAATGGGTGAGATATCCAAAAACAAAGTAAAAAACCGATTCTAATAAAAGGCGGGTCCTACCTTTTATTAAGATTGCTTTGTTTTGGATATCTCAGCCATTTCAAAACCAATTTTCATCAAATAAACTTTGAAATACTATTGTCAGCCAAGGACCAGCAAGTATGTATGTTAAGAAGGAGAGAGTAACGTGCGGTAGCTACGGACAAAACTAAACTTATCATTATGAAACAGGAGAAATGTTGACGAACATTGGAGTGCGAATGAAACAGAAACAGTAACAAATAGAAAAGTAATGCCAGAAAATTGGATTCATATGAAAGAAGTTATAACCGGACACCTTTGCGGATGGATTATGTTGATGGATTTATAGTATAGATGGAAGTATAGTTGTTACTGAAATAGAAGGTGAGGAGACAAAAACATACAGAGATAACAACAAAAAAGATGGAATAAATGATAGATAGATCTTAGGGCGGTTTATAGGTTAGAGTTTGGGACTTACGATCGCCCCCCCCCCCCCCCATGTCCGAATTTTGCCTCTCTCATTGCGGTTCGTAAGCTGTCTCTTCATGCTACTCAATTACTGCAACCCCGGACGCGTACTCCGGGGAGCCTACTCGGGTGCATTCTCCCAGCATCAGGGGTGGTCGGCCGCGTCTTTCCTCCTCCTGCGCTCTCTCTCCTCCTCCTCCTCCACTTGCACTCCCTCTCTCCTCCTCTTTTTTCTCTCATCTCTAGAGAAGGATGAATGACTAGGGGTGCGAGGAGGAAAAGGCGAGGGGAGGAGGGATGCGAGGGAGGGGTGCGGCAGTCCATTTTTGACGGGCCAAAACAGGTGACTGGAGAACTTGCAACAGTTTACAAATTGGTCCTCACTTTCCGCCTAGTCGGGGATTAAATTGAATCACCTTAAAGGGACCTAGAACATGGCATTCACTTTGAGATCGGACCGATCGAATCCTTTTCATGGATAAGCCTCCCAGGTTAAACCAATCATTTTGTCTTCTGCTCAGAGAACATTCAAACCGTGGAAGTTGGAAGAATTGCAACTAACCGAGAAGAAGCGATATACGCTCCGTAAAAAGACACGACAGAATGAAAACGAAAGGCTGTGGAAATGATTGTTTAAAAAATCTTGGTTTTGTTCACATTTTCGATTTGGACAGATTGCTGAAACACGAATAGCATTTCCCCAAAATGAGACCTCAAATCTGAAATCAAACTGGAATGGGTTGCAGTAACAACGTTTTATTAAATCTCTCACCAGTGTTTACTGACGAGAAAGGCATGTATGTAGGAGCGAGCACGAATTAGTCTCCTATACAGCGTCGAAGCTTTCATTATTCAATAATACTTCAATCTCAGTCAAATCAAATTCAAGGTCATTAACAATAAAGCGAAAATTGCAGTTACAATTTGCGAATAAGCAGAAACTCTTATTTTGTACAAAACAAGCGCGATTGCCCTTCTATATACAGCTCATTTGAATCTTCGGAATCTTGACTTTGAGTCGTATCTCTGAATACCCTTCTGCTATCATACATTATGTTATCTCAAGCCACAATGATATCCAAATCAATCATTTTTTTTGGGGGGGGGAGCGTCGAGTGGTTTTTATTGCAACTGGATTACAAATTGCCCTTTATCGACGTGGAATAAGCACCGATTATTCAGTGCTTTAGTACAAGCCATGTTTTAAAAAAAATGGGCATATATACTCGGGCTGGATTGTGTATTCAGGAGATCGTTGATTCCAATCCAAAATTAATTTCAATTATTTTTTTCAAAGCCATATGTTTACTACTAAAACACTGAATAATCCGTGCTCATTTATCACCGTTATTCGTACATGTAAATGGTAAGGAAGAATATTTGTTGCGTAATGTTATAGCATTTTTTGTTTCCATGAACTCCAAAGTGTTGCGTATTTTTTTCAAGCACCAAACGTATTTGGTAACCATGTGGATGTTCTCTTCATTGTTGTAAGTTTGACGTCTTATTTCATTCCTTTAGGAATCACTATTTGCTTTAATTTAAACCTAGTCATTTTTCTTGGTAACTTTTTTCCATCTGCGTTCAAGGCATTTCCTTTTTTGATTTTATTGTTTCCTGCTGATCTTTTTAAATTCTTTAACACTAAGATCTACCGCTCAAATTTTTTTGTTGAATTTGTCTTTTAGTTTGATACTGCTCATTATAAATTCTTACTTTCCTCCACATCTTAAGTGATGATAGTACCTTGACCTTTTATCCTTGTCCCTTCTTCTTTCCCAGATATCATCTAGAGTGTCGGATGCCTCCGATCCGTTAATGTTCTGTTCAAAAGGTGGATTTTCTTTTGAATATACGCAGCAGTTGAGAGGTTCAATGTTATTCCGCGGTGGTTCAGCAGGGGTGATTATTGATGGCCGAGTTTCTGTTTCGTCACGCACGAGGAGCCGTGACAGAACTCCTTCCTCCTCCCCCCCCCCCCCCCCCTTCCCATTTATTCCCCACACATGTTGCAACAGATGTAAGACAAAGCGTCAATCCATAAATCATCGTATATGTCATATTGCGAGTGGTCTGTGCCGGCCTAGACACTCAAAGTGAAAATCCGCTCACCGCTCAAGATGACAGTGATTCTCAGAACAGTGGAAATTTCGTTTCTACTTCGACGAAAAGTGAGAAATTTATGACATTTTGTTGCAATAAGATAAATGTTGATATCGATCACGATCAACCTGCAAATCAGAAATGGTGATTATGTCATGGTGTCATAGGTTTACCATTCGCATATCTGAATTAAACCTCTTGGTTTCTGCTTGACATTAGGAGAAGACGCCATATATTATCTTTCAAGTCAAATTGTTCTGGAGTTGAAACGATTACATAATGATAACAAAGTCAAGGGGAAAGGGTTGCTAAATTGCTGAATCATTAACAACAATAGGAACGGATAATTTTCATGTACAAACAAACTGAGAGTTGAACGGAGATACAGCCCATAACATCATAAACTTATCTAATTTGAAAATGTGATTGTAATATAGATGTCAATGTTTTGCTAAACATCCTAAAATAATAACGTTCATATTTAACGCTTGATAGTCAAGAAACTTTTATCGTTTTGTTTGTTTAATTTTACTATGTTTATTAAAGTCAGATAAACCACGGAAAGGAGGTTTACTTTAAACATCGCGGTGTTTTTTGTTTGTTTTTTTTTGGGGGGGGAGGGGGAGAGTGTATCATAATCATGGGGGGGTGGGAAGATGTGATTGTTTATTCAAAAAGCTGTTAGCCAATGCATCAGGATATTAATGTCATAATATGAATCCCACACTTATATTTATGCGCTTGGCAGATCTAGGGGCCATAAGAATATGTGAGCAAAGTATAGGCCTATACAATGATTGCAGAAATCGTCGAAGCAGCCGATACGCTTTGAGTATGCTTTCCTGGCAGTGTTATCAATTGTCTTTGAAAAGAAAATACAATCAATGATAAAGTCCATTTAAACGTATAAGAGCAAATAGTGAAGTTTTCAAATGAGTCATTAATAAAGTTTTGCAATCATAAGGATTTGCATTTTTCACGAAACAATGAATTGCGTATGAAAATTGAATAAGATGCTGATGCTATCGCCTAGGTTTGTTCATTAAAACATATAATTACTTTCTAAGTCATTTTCGTAAAGCCAGTGGGGGGGGGGGGGGGGGCTTCTGAAGTGGTGACGTCATTACCTTACCTGATTTCCATATTCATCATGTGACCCGATATTTTTGTGTATGTATGTGTATGTGTAGGGTACATTTATGACTAACCTCAGAACTGTCACGTATTGAGCATGTTTATATGTTTTCTCTCTTTAAACACACAGCTTTCGTAACTACAGGGAATACATAATTGTGTCATGTGTGTCTCTCAATATCATTCTATGACTCCTGCGATACCCTTTTAGGAATAGGGAGGGGGTGAAGTGGAATAGCATGGTTCATATCTAGAGGAACTTAAATCCTTGACATTATGCAACTGATGATACGACGTCTTCTTCTCTCCCTACTCAATTCTACAACAAATAGGTTAATGTTTGTTAGTCCGAAGATTCGTTGATCCGAATCACACGAATTCCGTCAGTATACTTAGATGTTCGTTAATCCGAGCATTTGTTGCGTTGAATTAAAGGTTCGTTAATCCAAAATGAAAAAAAAAATGGCGCGTACCAGCGAACCTTAGCAAGGACGAACCTTATTATGTTTTATGATTAACACACCTTCCGAATAACGAATCTTTTTTTCAGTTGTGGATTAACGAACCTTAGTTATAACGAACATCAGTCAAAGGTTAACTGCCGGTTATGTCATATAGAGAATGAGAGATTCGATACATGATGATACCAAAGCGAAAGTGTCTGATAAAATGTCACCATCAAAAAGTACACAACCGTCGACAAGGTGAAAAAGAAAATTCACCGCGCTCAACATCATGGAAATATGGCATAATTAATCATTGATAACAACAAGAAGGAGAAAGGTAATGTAAACATTTATCGAGTTTATCCTAGCTCTTCAGTATTCGCACTGTTCTCAGCCATCATTATTCTCCTACGTCACCAGGTACCCATTTATACTCCCTGATCAAAGGAGGTGCGGAGGAGTGGGTGACATATCTTATCGAAGTTATGGTTAGATTCTAGCCCTCGTTTAAGAGCGTATACGGACCACGCCCAGCACCAAACGTCCCGCAGAGGAGAAAATACGGTTACAATTCGTTATCCCGAAGATTTTTCCGAAGGTCAATTATTCCGAAGGTTCGTTAATCCGAAAATGAAATAAAGTTCGTAATCCCGAAGGTTCGTTATTCCGAAGATTCTTTTATCCGAACATGAAAAAAGGTTCGTTATTCCGAAGCTTCATTGATCCGAAAAGGAAAATAAGAATCGAAATTCCTATAGGTTCGTTAATACGCGCCTTCTTTTCATATTCGGATTCACGAAACTTCGACATAACGAACCTTATGCCATTTTCGGATTAATGAATCTTCGGAATAACACCCGAAAATAAACGTCCCCTAATATCCACCCTTCAACTCTCCTCTAGCCCCAAACTTTGCCCAAGATCTGTGGAGGGAGGCATTTCCAACAACCCTTCAAAGTAGTGTGCCCTTATTACTCACAGCTTAAGTTATTGTCAGAAACACATCTCCAAACTTTTTAACGAAAGTTTCGGACTTTGAATGTGGTAATAGTTCACTTGATTAGTATTGAAATGAAATGGTAATATCTAATTCAACTTTTTGAGGCCACATTATGTCTGTACAGTCTGACGTAGAGTAAGGACTCAAGATCTATAAATGGTGAAGAAAAATAAACATAAAGTATATCTCAACGTTCTCCACCAGCTATCCAAAAGTCTGTCACGATGATATCGTCAGACAGCGGACTTGGATCTCCTCGGCCTTAAACCTTAATCACCAGCTGAGAGAGGGTCGACTCCAGGATAATTAAGACGTCTTTCCGTCAGGATCGTGATAGTGCAGCGCCGAGAATTTGAGAGAAGGCGCCGTCAGCAGTGTTGGTTTTTCTCCTCGGCGCGGCTTGGGCGGATCTTTTGTTGATCAGCTTACGCGACACGACATCTCTTGATAATCAGATGCTACGTCCCATTTACTTTGATCTTCCATTTTTTGACGGTTTCCATGCTGCAGACGTTCAAGACCAACGTTAACCATTGCGGAAGGTCCCACACTGGGTTCATTCAGTTAAAGAGCCCCGCAGCCTTTATTTACCGAGTCGTCGTGAGAGACGTAAAGGGCCATGAGAGGATAAAAGGCAGACTGGAAGGAACAAGTGTTCTAATGCCTTCAGGGAAACGCGCGGGAACCCAACACTAATGTCATTAAAAACTGACATCATTTTCAAATCGAACATACTCGAGGGAAAGGTTTTGGGCCAAGACATGCTAATTTGGCGTGTTCCGTGGGTATGTACTGCTAATAGCGCCCAAAAATCGGCAGGAACGTGATGCGTAGCACGTCCATGCTGACAGAAAAATGATAGAGAAGATAATGAAAGGTGAAAGGTTGGACGATGATCGAAGAACCAACAGGGACTTAAAAGCAGGCTGCCAGACAAACAGTTAACTGCATTTCTTTATTGGCTCTGTCACCCCTTGTACTTTGTGAGATGGACACTTATCTGGCAAGGAAAACAAGATGACACGGTGTCTAGAACTAACAAACAAACAAATTGATAAACAAGCAAGGTGGAGAAATTGTAATCTTTCATTTTCTGCAAAGGTTGCTGCCTGGCAATTCGCTCGGAGATTTTGTTTGGTTGTTGCCATACGAGCCTCATGGATGAGGGCGTTAAAGTTCTGCTGCTGCCGCTGACACTATATACGCACTGCCGTCATGCCAATGACCTTGCAATTTATGCTCCATGATGAAGAAAGAGAAACGCCACCATTCATTGAGTTTGTAGCCCATGTTTTAATTGGGCCTATTAACTGATTTGCATTTGTCAAAATAAAAAGAAAATCATCCTCATTCCATTTGTAATCATTATCTCTTTTTTTTTCCATTCATTGTGTTCTTCCATTATCTGTTCCTCTTTGATCACTCGTCAGATCATAAATGTTACACGCATTTATGCTTAGAAGCAGCGCCATAGGCCTATACATATCATATTGGGATGTGGGGAAAACAGGCAGTTGCCCCTCCAAATTTAAGAGTACATTTCTTAATTTTATTTGACTATTTTATTATTTTATTAATGACTTCGTTTAGAAGTAAAGCAATCTTAACTAATAAAACGTGTCATTACTTGAATAAGCTACAAGACAACAAAATTTCCGTAAGGGTTTAGTGGCATAAATATTTGAATCTAGTCATGCTCTTAAACTTACAAGTCGGTAATGCAATCCGAAGATACTGTAAAAAGTAATAAATTGATGTACACAAGTGTACATAAATTACCGATGAATGAGCTTTGATAATCTCCAGAACATTCAAACTCAAGTCATCATGGTCATACCGCTTCATTCTATAGCTCTGGTTCCAAACACTTTAGAATAAACCTTTCGTGGGGAACAACCTTATAAGAGCGCAAGACCATTAGCATGTGATGTAAAGTGTGGTTTCCAACGGTGACGAGAGAGGCTAATAGCGTAACAAAGTACAAATAATCACCGTGAATACGGGATACTTTCAAGTAGAGAAATATTCAATATCATTGTAGCAAGTAGAGGTATGTTTTCTCTTTGTACCCGTTCAGGTTATAGTGTTATTTTGTACCCGAGTTCAATATTTTAATTTTAGGGCGTCATTTTGTGAGCCACGTTTGATTTGCTATCTGCTTTATTAGACTCTGCTGGAGTGCTGTGAGGTAAGCATGTAGAGTCTAAAGTACAGGGTCACGGGTTCGAATCTTCAATAAAACGTTGTGCTCTGATACGTGTCTCTTTTGACTCAGGTGTACAGTGTGTGTATTAACGTGTATTTGGCTCTTCTGAGTTGATGATAATGGTAGACCCATCTGAGAGAACAGGTCTATCACTGAATGGGCTACCATGAGTGTGATTTTTATGGACAGAGGCCATATAGCTACTGGGATGCACCTACATTACATCACGGTGCATGAGTTTTGGTCAATGACAATTTTGAAGGCACTCATTACTTGAAAACTGTGACCTGAGACCATTCTTCTTTTTTTTTCAGCTACCAATTTTAGCTACCATTCTCACCTTTCATTTACGAACAGAACAGTTCTTGAACTACTTTGTTGTCATCAGTGTCTTTTGAATGTTGTTTGAAAGTCGCCGCATGAAACTGTCATAATAACAATTGTGATGATAACAACACGTATTGAAATACCAATACAAATCGTGATAATGACACTATTACAACTGATGATGATGACACAATATAGTTCCAATCTCACAAGTTATAATGACATATGTAACAGATAAGAACGATGACAGTAATATTGTTACTATAACTTTTGTTATTATAGTTATTGTTGTTGTTATTGTTATTCCATCATCATCATCATCATCATTATCTTTGTGATCATTATGGTCATCATTACTATCATTTGGCATTGCTTCTGAAATCTAAATTGTAATAACTTTTCTCAGATAAACACTTTTTCGTAGTTTTCTTTGTGATTATTCCTTTAACATTCGCTCTGTATGTCACTGATACGTTTTATTCTCCCTCATTTCTGCTCAGTTATACTTTTCCTCATGTTCGGCGTCATACGCAATATTGCAGTCTTCCATCTTTTTCACCGGAATTTTCCCCGCACTGTAAGCGCCATCGCCGCTAGCAGATTCCGACGCTAATAAAGGCACACACACGGGGACGCTGAATGCAAATTGGATTTGAGCGGAGTCCTCCGTAATGTAATGTCATTCCAGCGAAAGGTTGAGCTCCCTTCGACGGGGAGCGCCCGGCGTGATGCGGCGCTGAGTTGATGGGTTTTTCTCATCAAAGACGCGGCGGTAGCGCGCTGGGGAGGGAAGGTTTGGGATAGAAACAGTAACAAGTTTTTGGCTGCTTGACTTTTTCAAGTTTTCTGTTGTTGTTGTTTTTTCCTCCCTCCCTCTCTCTCTTCTCTCTTGCAGTGAAACCCTATCTCGTCTCTCCTCCCTCTCTCCCAATCTCTCTTTTTTTCACTCTTCTCCTCTACTCCCTTCTGCGGCATATAGCACTGTGACAGATGTGAGAGCATTCCTATCCCGCCGAACGCGGAGCAAGGTTTCGTGCAAGTTTCAGCGCGCCTTCGAATAGAGCATTTCATCATACGAGCGAAAGTAGAAGAATACTTGTAAGGTGTTGTGTGTGATGTTTGTTTTGATGTCTGTGTGTCATAATTCATTCCTGTATTCATAATATCTGTCTTCCGTTGATGCTGGCAACACTTAAGGAAACAATGATAGTTACATTCATGATTAAACATAAATAAGATGATGATTAGATTTACTTTTCAATTATAAGTGTATGTTGCTCAAAGATGGGTGGTTTCTATTATTTGTTCTTTTCAGCATCCTATGAAAACTTCAAAACGAACAATTAACAAAAAACTCTTAGTAGACCCTTCGCTTGGAAATAAAACGTGTCAAGTCGCTGATATCTGGGGTTTTTTTCTAACCTTAGTAGATAGTGCTTCGTTTTCTAGTGCATATAAATCACCCGTGTTCTTAAGAGTTTAACACTTTCTTTCCACGTGTTAAACTTCTATCAGTCGTTGTGATAAAACCTGGGGAAATGTTCGCGCATTTCCCATTTTTCCCATGAGCAAATAAATGAGCTGATTGCCAGATCATGCTAATCGTGTACAGATCAAACCAGAAGTAAACCAATAATAGACTTTTTGAGAGAGAGAAAAAGAGACAATTTCGATTAATTTCAGCACTGCATCTGATGGTATTGTTAGCGAGTAAGTCTAACTTCCTTGTATTTGATATTCCCTGGATCTGCCAACGGATTGAGAAATGAACCCAGTCTGAATAATCGCACCCTCAGAATCCTACAAATAACTCTCACGTGAGTAATCTCTCTTCACTGATTGCCCTGACATACATATCCAATGGGCTTCTTTAACAGAGATTAATTTACATAGCATGTCTCCCAGACACTCATGTCACAGTTGTCATTGCTATTGCACAGACATATTATAAGGATATGAAACACTTCTCAAATGTCTTGGTCTTGTTATCAAGTTGGTATGACGTCCAAGGCCAAGCTCTGGTTAATAGAGAGAAAACTTCCCAAGAAAATTCGTGCATCTCTTTAACCCAACGAGTAAGAGATATTTTCCTTACTCATATTATTGTTAGAAAATTTTGGTTTGTTTTGTCTTTCTTTGTTTCCTTGATTTGCGGGTGAAAAACGAAACACCGAGTGCGCAACCTCGCCACCCAGGAGGCTAATTCGCGCAACAAGACGGCGTGGTGTGCGGAGAACAGGCACATTCGGGGTGGAGGTTGCGCGCTGGCGAAAAACATCATCACGATTGGGCGGATGTTGTAGGCTGAAAGAAGAGGGGGAAATGTGAGAGATGGGGGAGCGAGAGACGGAGATACAGAAAGTATCGCATTCGGATTGAAACCAACAGCTGACGGGGTTCCAAATGTTCTCCAATTTGGGGAATCACGGTCGTGAGCTGGCTTGGAAGCGCTTGGCAACTAGCGATTTCGACGGCAGGGGGAAAGAGCGTAAACAACATTTCGCGTTCTTTGAAAGCTATACTCGGGAAGTGTCTCCTACGCGAGTGAAAGGATGTGCGCAGTTCCAAGTTAGCGACATAGCGCGTTCCTGGAATACTTTTTCCCTTCTTCATCGGATGACATTGTTCCTCATTTGATCGTTAGTACCGAGCTGGCAGACGATCAATCATGAATAGTAATGAGATTTTCCTTTAGGGATTCACAAGGAATTGTACAAGCATTGTTTCTGATTTGTTTTTTCCATTGGGTCCACGAACTTTTCGCAGAATATCACGCTGACATGTGGATTCTCTGATAAGATACCTACATACTTACATTACGTTGTCAACAAGAAAAAAAAAGTATCAATGTACTTTGCAGTTTTAATTCGATGTCGCGTAAAGAATGAAACGAAGTTGAGTTGAGGCAATTAATCTTGATTGAACATTTGTCGTTCAAAATATCAGCTGATTGAATTTGACGGAAAGAACCAGCATTGTTTGTAATATTAGTTGCTCATATCCGTTGAGAAAAGGTGAAAATTGTCACAACTCTCCCTTTAAACGTCATCGTATCCAAATCATTACAAATCGATCTAGAGATAATCCGACGCGATGGATACCATTTCTTCTCCTTGATTTCTTCTCAAATAAAGGAATCGTAGTCAAGACTTGAAAACCACAAGAGGAGTTTTTTCAGGTCACGACCTCATCACATTATTTGATTCACCATTGTGGTTGCGGCTGATATTTCTGTTTCGTGAAAATATGTCAAATTTAAAAGTGTTATGGCTTTTTTTTTCTCCATTAGATCTGAAGAAAACTTTCACTCCTTGATGTACGGGCTTATTCTAGCTGAGGAAGTCTATTGGGTCTATTGGGAGTATCTCTTTAAGCTGAAACTAGCCTGTTCCTTGTTTATTTGCAATTGTCACAACAACCTGAATCAAGTTTAATTTGATACTGTATCACTCTGTAACGAATTATGTACCAACAGTGCATGTGGACAATTTTGTATTTGTCCTGTCGAAATAAAACCGGAAATAGAAAATAAAACCTCTTCACGAGAGGTTACGCTCTCACAAACTCGTTCAACAGGATATGATAGAAGAGAAGCGGGGAGGGGCTGGGGGTGACTTACCGCTATTCAAGATTTTTCCAAACAAGCTCGTCTGTCCCCTCTCCTTGTACGACGTCGGACAGTTCCATTTCCGGTTCTGGAATTGGTAGCGGCATTCGCTGACCGCCATCCTGACCGCTCGAGTGATGGCCATCAGGGCCCCCTGGTTCTGGGCCACTAGTCTGCGCTGCCTCTTGTTGAGAACCTTAAGCTTTGGATCCACAACATCGATTATACCCTGCGTGTCCGTCACAACATTCGTCATTCCCGGCGATAATACGATGCTCCTGGATGATTGAAAGATAAATAGAATGATAGATGGAATGATGAATAGATAGATAGGCAAATAGATAGATAAATAGATAGAGACAGATTGGTTGATTGATCGGTTGATTGCTTGCTTGCTTGCTTGTTTGCTTGATTGATTGATTGATTGACTGACTGACTGATTGACTGATTGATTGATTGATTGATTGATTGATTGATTGATTGATTGATTGATTGATTGATTGATTAATTGATTGATTGACAGATAGATGAATTGAGTGTTGCCGATTAAACTGGGAAAGACGGCTGGATATAAGGGGAAGAAGATATGCATGGGTTAAAAGAACATTGTATGATCGGTGATTGAACAGAATATTAATCAAAAAGAAAAGTAGATGAACAGGTACATCGTGAGATATACAGAAGAATTGGCAGAGAGATCACAAATAAAACGTTTGATTTTAAAAAAGGACAAAGACAGATGCGTGTAGATAGATGAGTAAGTAGTTCCAACAGCCTATTTGATTACTCCTTACTTACCACAACGTTAATTATTAATTCTATATGACTTTGTGGGACCTCGTGGAGGAACAGTTGTATTTTGTAAATACGGTTGAATGTGCAATCCTCCGTTTCTTCGTATTGTATATTTATTATTTGTATATTGCGTATATTTCATAAAAACAACAACAACTTTAATTGCTCAAAGTTTGTTATTTCATCACGTGACAGTTCACGAGTTCATGCAACTATTTGAAGAAAAGAAATTTTGTGTTCATACAATTACGTTGTGCTAATGATTGTTTACATTTTGTTTGATGGAAACTGAAAAATAAATGAAATGAAAAGGAAATGAGGTGGAAAAAAAGGTTACGAGAGAAAGAAAAAGTGCATTCAAAGACCTGAGAGATAAAGAAGAGAAAGACGCTGCATTCGTTCACATTTCCAACAAAGTTCTGTAAATAATTGTCAAATATCAAAGAAAGGTATATGATTGACAAATGTATACTTTGTATTATGTATTACTTTTTGTTTGATGAAATGACATGACATGAATTGAATTGAATTGGATTGAATTGAATTGAATGAGTAATCAAAGGAAGTAAAACAAGTGATGAATGACAAAGTAAGCAAATTATCAAAACAAATACTAGAACGAACCTAGGGCAGAAGACAGTAAAAAAAAGATGGGTACAGACAGACAGAAAGGCATACATCAGGGACAGACGGGGAGGTCGGGTGAATTTATTATGCATTTGATATGACTGGACTGCATAAAAGTAGAAATCAACAGAAGTGAGATCGAGCAGTATGTATGAATCTTCTAAAACATGTAAAATACCAAAATACCAGAATATTGTTATCGAATTACAGCCTTAACCGTTTAAAGGAAATTTACTATTCCCATATTGTTATTGATCTCCAGTTATATTTGCATGATTACTATTTCATTTGTAATCACAACTTCAAAGCAAAATCGGCATTAACATCAAACATAACCAAAGAAACCCAAACAACTTAAGTTTTATTTTCGCTTAGTACTACATTAGCAATTTCATTTTTTTTTCTGTCAGGCAGGGTGATTTTAAGAAATGCTATCAGCAATGAAATGACAAAATTATGATGATCACAGCGCTGGAAAATCGCCTTAAGGGGGTCAAAAGAGAATAAAAACTCAAGTACTTAGGAGTGCGCGCCTCCTCTCGCGGTTGTTGGGGATCGGGTTTTAATTCGTAGCCCGTTTAAGCGCTCGATTATTGACGCGCGATCAACTGGGATTAGCCGGATATAGAACGATTGCGTGTTACTTGGCTCAAAGAAGGCCCAGTTAGCAACTCTATAGAGATCTAAGTCTTCTCACAGGTGGTCCCCCTTTTTCGCCCTATTCGTTTCTTTTTAAGCCGGTCAATTTAACCTCCCAGCTACTTTGCTCAATGATAAAGTCTGTGTAACAGAAAATAAATGGTTAAAGAAGGTAGAATAACACCGCTGCCAATGTATCCTCTTTTCAAGCGCAATCATAATGATCTCCCATTGCGAGTAGAAATAACAAAATGAAACATTTTGATGTCAAAAGTCACTCTTGATTTTGATCTTTTTTTTCAGTCAGCAATATAGAGACAAATGGTGCGGAAGCAATAACATTAACAAAAACACCAATAACGATAAATGATGATCATGCTGATGACAACATTTAAGGGATGAATCTTATGTTGAACTTATGCTGTCTTGTTAAGAAAATTTAGCAGCCAACGTATTTGTACAAAGGAGACTTTCGGCACTACCTAGCGATCGGTGCAATTGCCTATATATACCAACAAGTTGCAACTATGACGGCTCAATGAACCGGCCCTCTAGGAAAGTGTCAATATAATCTGATAGTGATGCCGGTGTGTAATGCTAATCATGCCTCACTTGTTTTTTTTTTTTTCTTTTTTGCCTTGGCAATAATACTCTTGAATAGCTTTTACATAGTTCCGTATCAAATTATGGTTCCTTAGTTGTTGAATATGATATTATGCAGCTCTAATATATGCTAGTGGTTACACTCATATTTTCTTTTGTCATGTGTTTTCGTTACAGTAATCTTGGCTCATAACTGTTGAAAGAGCATGGACATGCCCTAACTTATGTTGACCATGGGGTGGGAGAGGGGATTCCACGTGTCATGGTTTGACTCTTCAGCTAGCAATAATAATAATAATAATAGGTTTTTGCATGTTGCTCATGTTGCTAGTGCAGATCACCTTTACTTGTGTACCCTTAATTTGTAGGTAATATTTCCCCTTTAAAGTATATCGGAAAAGAAATACAGTCCGTGACTCTAAATGGAACGTAGACGGGAGCAGATATACCCTAATACAACAACTCAAATTACCTCAATTACCACGAATAACAATCTCCTTTAACTCCACGTCACGTGCAAGAACAAGCAATGAGAATGCAAATTTGCTGATGTCATAGTAATTATTGCAAATTTGTCTTTACGGGACTAATTGCTTAATTTCCGTTGGAGTAGGAAAATCCGAGGAATGGTTACACCCTGGCCTAACGGCAAAAACCGGTGCGGATTTCCCTTGGGATCGTCCGCAAATTATGGAAGTTGTATATGTCTTAAACGTGTTTTTCTTTTCCAGAGGTTTTGGATTAAGTGTGGAGAATAAGCCTTTAAAAAGAGAAACAAGATTTGAGAACTATTCTGCTATTTCATTTTGCTTCAGGCTTATCTTAGTTGAGAGCAGTGATAAGGTCAAGATCAAAATATTTGTGGATTACACACAAATCCTTCCGGTATCGATATGTCACACCGATATAAAACAAAGCAAAATAAACATTTGTTTCATTCTTCTTTCATTTCGCCTTTATTTTCCTTCATTAAAAAAATATAGACAAGACTAACAAAGAAAAAATAAGAACATTTAGACGTCTTCCCTGGGATAATCTTGGATTTTTGGTAGCGTGTTTTGTTACAAATTCTCGAACTGAAGAAAAGCAAGGTCGCCTGTCAACCGAGAGAAACCGCACCACTTTTTTTCTCCTTGATCTTGTCGGATCTCATGGATTTGTAAGGACTAAGGTAGAACGATGGTCGAGACATTGAACTCGACTGGTACGCGCCATCTGAATGTCGTCTGCTCCCCGGCCATGAAAATTCTAATGACTTGTTCCCCCTTTTTCCAATACGGCTCGACTTCATTATCTCCATTTAATCCTCCGCATCAAAAGTTTTGCCTATTTAGATAAAACGTTAAGGGCAAATATTACTTAGAGTCACTCATTTCTCATCTTTTTCATTGTATGATTTGTTCGCAAGCGGGCTAGCCGATGCTAGCGACATTTTGTACTAATGCAAATCTGTAAAGCGTTCCATACTCTCGCTTCGTTTCCGTCCAGATATGTTTATGTTTCACGTGTAAAATTAGCAACAAATTCAAATGTCAAACACAGTATCGTGTCCGCCAATATACATGGTATTATGTCAATAAGTTTTTGTGGATAGTAAAGCGTTTTGCAAGACTACACACAGTACACATCAAAGAAAGGATCGAACATGCAGATAACACAACTTCTTCATGTTTATATCTCATACGTAGCTGGATAACCTCATATCCCAGTCTGAAGTTTGATGGAATACCTCCATTTTTTGCTCGTGTCTCTTGAGATCCCATTGGACGAGCAAAAGAAGAATCAGAAGAGAAAAAAAATGGCGAAGAATGTTTGAAAAATGACAGATCGGAAGTTCTCCCCCATCTATGTTTTTTCCTCACTCCGCGATTGTCTTGAGCTTTCAAAAGTAAAAGACGGAAAAGGATTTTATTTCGTGACAGACCTTCTCTCTCATTCTTTAGTCCCAGTGGGAGCAAGTCACGGGAGGCGAAGTGGCACCGACGGGCTCGACCAGTTTCTATGGATAAAGCTGGAATCTACAGATCTTCTATATGATCACTACATCAAAGTTAAGCAGATGCCTCTTCTCTTAGTATACATCATTCATAAAGATGCACAATGCGATCGATGCGTCCTGTTTGCGAACATCAGTGACTTTTTTTTCGCAGAATTATCTTGTTTTGGCTTGTTTTCAAGACTGCTTGTTTTAAGTATATCGCGTTTATTCTTCACAGACAAGTTGACAGACGATACGAAGGCATCTGGTGAGTGCATTCATATCGGCTACTTACAAAACAGGAACACATTAAAGTGCTGTTCTCCGCGTTGTTAGTGCACTTTAGTATTAACTACTACCACACTTACTAAGTAATCCCGATCGAAAAACAAGGGGTAATTGGACAAGGACAAGAATAGCATAAACGAAGATTTGGGGAAAAAAAATGAGAGGAAGGACAAGAGAAGAAGAAGAGGAAGAAAAAGAAGCAAAGAGAAAAGAGAAGATATCAAGCGAATCTTGAGACCGCATCTAGTTGCCCAATCAAGAAAGTCTGTAACATGTCAAGCGCGAGCTGGCCCGATGAGTTCACACCAATGAGCTGCAGGCGATGGCGCGGGGAAACGTGCCAAGCCCCCTCCGCCTGTCCAGAATTCTCAAGTGCGATCCACTTCTTTCGGATAAAGGTCAGTTTAGTTCACGATAACTCTGTCCTCTATTGGCCGTCCCCTCACAAAAAAAAGGTGTACTGGCTGCGTGTTTACCGGACATACGTTGATGATTTAATAGTTTAAGGAGTTCCTCGACACGGCCCTAAGTGTCTCGACTCTCCGATGACCTACTCCTATCGGGGGACGTCCCGCAAATCGGATGAGGGCGAGATCTGCTCATTTACCGCCAATTATCATTGCCGACCACCGCCAAGAGAGAAAACAAATACTAATTCCGGCTGGCAAAGAGCGTAGAAATCGCATGGCTACACAGGCAAATCTTGTCACAATTTCTCTGTCTGTTCCTCTCATCTACATGCGGTTGACTTTGTCTTGCTTTGTTTTGTTTTGTTTTGTTTCGTTTTGTTTCATTTACTTCTATCATGAGTCGTTTATTCTTTTATTTTATTTTATTTTATTTTATTTAACTTGCTAATCTGGCTCCAGTTTCTCGAAGCTCTGCGTAAGGTCTCATTGGCGGCATTGCATGAAAATTGGTGAAGCAAAGCAAACTCTGTCACTTTCTACCAACGACAGCACTGCATAGGAATTCAGTAGTATTACGAAGTGATTTTGTTAAGAGGCTTAGGTACCACATTTGAGATGGGCTAGGAGTTCTTGTCAGCTTTTTGTTTCTTTTTCGAGAACTCTATGAAAGAGATTGTAATGATTCAGCAGGCTAGAAAGAGAAACGTCGATCGAGAGATGATGGCAAAATGAACACGAAGAGTTATTAGAGTGTATGTTTCGATTATTTTTGAACATCAAAAATAAAGTTGACGTATCAATGTATAGTAATAATCATTGTAACTCAGTTATGTTTGTTTCTTTGTTTTTTTATGATGAAAAAAAGAGGAAATAAATTCAAATCAAAAGATATTAAATCAAGGGTTTATTTGCTTTTTTTTTCTTCATTTTTTCCATCTGAGAAGATGGCTAGATGATATGCAGCTACACTAGCTGGTCTTCCATGTGTTCCAGTTGGATGTGAGGTGGGGCCACTTCACCGGGTTATGCACCCTGCCCTTTGAAGCAGAGTGTAGGGATGAGCTGGATCGCAATGAAGCGGGATCTTTTACGAGCATGAGTTGTGACTCTCTCACACACGGGACCTCCATTTTATGTCCTATCCAAAGGACAGAGTGTTTTGTCTCTTAGTAGAGGGGACGGTATGATTACACACAACATTGCTCAGTAAGAATCGGGAATCGAACCCAGGTCCTTTTGATCTGGGGGCAGACGCGCTACCACCTGCGCCAAATCACCGCCCAGAGTGAAAGTGACCGTGCGTGATCTACATCTCGGAGAAGTGAAAGAAACGGGAGAATGCCTGTCGTGGGTGATGAAAATAAGACACAAGTGAAAGAAAGGGAGAGGAACGTCACGAATTGCGTCACGAATTTTCCACCAGGAAGCTGGTCATCTATAGGGGAGCCTCATCGTCAGCTCCTGTGCGGCTCGGACCGACCGGAGCAGCTGGCTGGCCACTCAGCCAGGAGAAAATGATGTGGTGAAATCTGGACTAATTGCTTCACCCGGCCCCAAGGAAATCTTCAATGACCGCTCGTCCTCCCTGACATGAAAGAAAAGTACAAACTCGGCAACTCCTGCAGCACAATCCTGGCTTCCGTAATATCTGTCCTTCATTATCTACTTCTACTCCTTTTTCTCAACCCCCCCCCCTTCTCTCTCTCTCTCTGCATCTATTCTGGTAATTACAAGTTTTTCGGACATTCTTATGACCTTGATTCCTGTGTAAGAGATCTGTAAGGATGTCAAAATTATACTCACAATTTTATGCAACGATTACTTCGCACTTTGATTCAATTGATCAGCATAAAAAAGAGAAAGATCCTGAAAAAGTTTATGATATGACATAATAATGAAACATTTGAGAAATAATAATTTGCAATTTAGTTTGGGTTTTTGGTTGTTGTTTTCTTTGTGTTGTGTGTGTGTGTGTGTGTGTGTGTGTGTGTGTGTGTAGTTGTTGTTTCGTTTTTTTTTTGTTTTTTTTTTTGGTAAAAAGGGAAATTTGAAATTCGGTGGCAGCCGGAATTCTGTTTGAAGAACTCGCTTCAAAATAAATTACACTGAAAGCGAGATGTGAATTGGTGAGTTTGAGAAAAAAAAGATCCGTACATGTGCATACAGAGAAAGCTATACGACCGGTACGTTTAACCTGTTGAGGGTCAGCTGAGTTTGCTATTACACACATTTTCCATAAACATCCCCCAGTATTAATAGGGACTAGTCTTAAGTGGGTTAAGGTATGCCCTAATCCTCTCCTTCCATTGAACACCCTTTGAGACAGCTTAAAGTCAATTACTGGGTAAAACATTTGAGGCATATGATAAACGAACAGCACTATCTTGTTTACGTCAAAGTATAGTGACCAAGACGCCTGATTGAGGTCAACTTTTTTCATCTGCCAACATTGTATACTGGTCATAACTTTGTTGGTATTGTTGGTCCGATGACAAATCTTCGTCAAATCCCAAAAAAATCCCAGCCGGTAAATAGTGTTTGTTCCACTTCTTTTCCTTTTGATTTGTGATAGAATTTCATTCCATGATCTGTTATTAAGAAAAGAACAAAAGCAATGCAAAAAGAACGGTTGAACCAAATCTCTTACTCCCAATCAAATCAGGACCACCATTATAAAATGTAACGACAAACCATGCAGACAAACAGTACGACGGTCGAAGTGACAGAATTGATATGCTTTTATACCAGGGTGCATTGATGACGTTGATGACGTCATCCATGCACCGGAGGCATCGATGACGTCAATGACGTCATGAAAAGTACATCAGGTGGTGCCGATAGTATTCCAGTGAGATTTTCTCTCCTCCTTGTTTGGACTTTATTCTGTATTTATTATACAGTCTATTCGAGCATGGTGTATGATATAGAGCAGCTGCTCGTCTATTCAGATTCTCACTAGAATACAATAGCCATGCATCGAGACTTTTTCGAAAAGAAGGAAATGATGTTTGGCTTTGATGAACAGACAATCAATCGATGCTGTGATCGATGGGCTACACAAGGCGGGAAAAAGAATGGATGCCTGTAACCGTTGGTAACAGGACTGCGGATGATAAATGTGAGGACGACGACAAGATAATGTGGACGAAGAGTCGTTCCAAGTTTGTCAGGCTCTGGGGATAACATTCATCGATCACTTTGAGTTAAAAATGAGGTGTATTGATGACCGAGTGGTAGAATGCGTAACGTCTGAAACGATATTATCGATGAGAAAGCGATTCACGAAGTATCGCTCAGAGTCGTCTCAAACGTCTGGAACCATCGAATCGGATAGCTATCAGAAGCTATGGCAGGTGGCAATCTTGTAGTAAAAGGGAGGAAAGAGGGACAACTGCATGCCAACGATTATCCCACACACTCTTGTAGGAATGTGTCACGCTTTTGAGGGCGACATTTAGGCATGGGACAGATGCTTGTAACAAGTGATTAGAGCTTGCCGTCGATGAATAACATCGACATGGACAACAACGACAATATCGTGTGACGAGACCTCAAGGAAATGGACCTCCAACATATTGTGATTGAAGTATGGCACGCGAAGACTAACAACATTAGTTCTCTGGAGGCTCTTTTTCAGATACCAAGAGATGAGAGCGAAGGGGAGAAAAATCGCTGCTTCTGATGTTGGGCAGATTTTGCGAGTGGATGGGAAGCAGCGTAAAACGCGTCTCTTCCACACTGTAAAGCTACCAAATGCCAGAATATTGATCGTGTTCTGTCCAGAATTTGTTATAAGTTATCGTTGCGCATATCTAGTCCCGATAAAGAACTTCTCATTTTACTTCTTCTCCACATGAAATGCTAGACTGATGGATACATTCTGTGGATTCTTCAGCAGATAGATTGAACAAGAAAAGTATAGAACATTTATTACGAACAGCTTGTGTTCTATTAAGAAGCACCACATCAGAGATGGTAGTTGTGCAGTCGCGGCACTTGTAACACTCATTTCTATCGCTGATAACATACATTGAAATGGTGGTGATGTTTGCAGCGGTGGTAATAGTAGCAGCAGAAGCAGTCTTAACAGGAGCTTCTGTTGATGTGGCTGCCGTTACAACGTGTTACTATACACTCATCATTATCATTGGTTTGTTAAAGGACAAGTTCACCTTAATAAACATATGGTTTGAGAGAAAGTAGCAATCTGAGTAGAACACATCATTGAAAGTTTGAGGAAAATCAGACAATCCGTTCAAAAGTTATGAATTTTTGAAGTTTTTGTGCAGTAACCGCTGGATGAGAAGACTACTGCAGTGTACGATGTCACATGCGTACAACAATATAAGGAAAATATAAAGAGAATTTCACAAAATTCCATCTTTTGAAAAAGGTACACATTCCCCTGACTCGTTACCGACAAATGTTATGGGTAATATTATTTCCCCTGCCTTTAGAAAGAGGCAACTCAAGTGCTCTTTTATTATGCGAAAAAAGTGAAAATATGTTGAATTTTCTTATACATTTTCTTTATACTGTTGTACGCAAATGACTCACAAGCTGTAGTAGTCTCCTCATCCAGCGGTTCAAACACACAAATTTTAAAAACTCATAACTTTTGCATCGATTGTCCAATTTTCCTCAAACTTTCACTGATGTGTTCTACTAATATTGATGCATTCTCTCAATCCTTATGTTTAGGAAGGTGAACTTGTCCTTTAAGGGTTTGATTGTAGTAATGATGGTAAAGTAGCAGTGTATTATAAAAGATGCGTTGTAGGGGAATAACTTGAAATTGCTTTAACTATATAAGCGGTAGTAGTAGTAAAAGTAGTGGAAGTAGTACTGTAGTAGTAGTACATGTAGTAGTAGGAGTAGGAGTAGTAGTAGCAGTAGCAATAGTAGTAGTAGTAGTAGTAGCAGTAATAGTAGTAGTAGTAGCAGTAATAGTAGTAGTAGTAGTAGTAGTAGCAGTAATAGTAGTAGTGGTAGTAGTAGTAGTAGTAGTAGTAGCAGTAATAGTAGTAGTAGTAGTATAGTAGTAGTAGGTAGTAGTAGTAGTAGTAGTAGTAGTAGTAGTAGTAGTAGAATAGTTTGGTAGCAGTAGTATTGTGGCGGTATAGTAGTAGTGGCCAAGTGGCAGTGGTAGTTGCGGTAGTAGGGATCTTAGTTGTTGTAGCAGGAGAAAACGATTTGGGTAGAAGGAAGTAAAAATGGTGGTTGAATACGTCACGATTTCTATCATCATAGTACATTTTTTTAGAGGGACGTAAGTGCCAAATCACGGTGGCCAAATCACAATCATTTTATCACATGGCGCAATTCTGCTGTTGGCGTTCCTTAAAGGCAAAGTTTTTTGGGTTTTTTGCACAAAATGGAATGATAAAAAGATAAAAACTCACTGTATATGGGTGCAAAAACTGAATGCCCTGGCTTTTGCCAAATCATAGTTTACCATCTCGATCATGGAAAGTTCTTCAATAGCCTTCTTTCGCTTAGAAGGAAGACCAACCTTTGTCAAACGTCCAAATGTAACTATTTTATACCCTCTGCATACCTTGTGTCAATGAAGAAAATAGTTACGGAAAAAGGAGGCATATCAATCAGATGGTTATCGGATCCCTACAGGGCGCTAAACTGGCAACGCCACAACCGGGTCAGTCCACCACAAACGAAGCGCTGTGGGGTAAGCCACTCGTACTGTGCGGCAAATAGTACGGCGGGTCGGGGGGCATTTACCGCCACTCCGCGCGCAGCCCCTTGATGGTTGCCGCGTGTTTACCGCCGTAAGCAGCGCGCACGCGGGCGGTCCTTTAAGACCCTTCGCCAGGTCATTTAGCAACAATTTAGCCGCTGACAGACCCTCCTTAGTGGAGGAGAAAAGAAGAAGAAGGGGGAAAATCCGATTTGAATGGAAATGAGGGTGGCATGTGATACGGAAACAAGCCACGACAAAGGGTGAAAATGTCAGAGGAGAAATTCCAAATCTTTGTGGTCGGGATAGAGCGATGAAAAGTACAGTCAACAGATTTTGAAATCCATTCGGAGACGCTAGCATGCTTTAGGGTACGGCGGAGGGTGGGGTAGGCGAGGGCTTCTCATGAATTTGTCCCGAAGAGCTGAGCAGCTAGTCGCTGCCTAGTATACTGTATGCCATGTTACTTTCTCGCTTGTTGTTTGCAGTAAAATTGAAAGCCAGATGCAGAAATTTTCCCTAAGATATGACTCTAAACGAACAATAAATAATCGTTTTGACCTCTCTCTCAATCTCTCTCTTTCCTATCATAAATCAAAAGACAACGAGGTCAGCAGACTTTATTGACAAATAAAACTATCGTCAGAGAATAATGCTTTCACCCTGTGCAGCGTATTTCTTTGGTTCATGTATGATGGTGATTAAGTGGCGAGTTTTTAGAACGCTTGGCGTACCATACATCATTAGGCCTTTCGTCAACTGTGTAATTGCCTTAGTGTGGCGTAGCGATCGCATTCGATGCAAGTAGAGTTCTGTTGACGCCCAGGCTGGTTAATTCCAACGTCATTCACAAATTAATGGCGTCACGAAAAGACACCTTACTCGTTGATGCATCCATGTCGATCCCCACTCTTCTACTTTCGAAGGACGCATCCTTCGTAAAACCCCCGAAGTGTGGATAAGATGTTCAAGTTCCACGCGACTCCGTCGATAGATGTCGAAATCCATCCGAACCTTTCCGATAACTCGCGACATGCACTGCCGACTGTGAAACAAGAAATTATCATTGTCGTGATACTTCTTACACTTATACTTATGCTTATGCTCATAAATGCTTATGCTTATGCTTATACTTATACATGTACCTTATACTTATACTTGATACTTACACTTTATATACTTCTTACAGTAGTCAATTTTGTTACAACAGGAGAACAACATAATATACCTACTTTCATGCTAATTCATTTCACTAACTCACTTTTGCAAGCTGACATGAGTAGGTTTAAGAATCATTGCTTTGGTTTCACAGTGAAAAAAGTGACGTCAATAAGTCATGATGAAAACGGGAAGATCGGATGAATGAGGAGATCGGGACCAATAAATGAAAAAAATATCGATTTAATGGACAAACGAAATGCTGAAGATTTTGCACACTCAAAATGATATGAAATTATATCCAACAACTGTGCCGATATAGAGCGAAAAAGAAAAAGAGCTTTCTCTCATTCGCAAATTCTGCAGTCATGTGTTACAGGACAATGACAAAGTAACATGCAGATTAACATGAAGGGGTTTAGAATCAACACAAATCGCAAGTGAGTTGTAACCATGGCTACACTTCTAATGTAGTCAAGGATAGCTCAACCTCCTGTTGTTCAAAAGAACATTCCTTCCCAGCTTGTCAGAAATCAAGTAGTCACATACTTAGTAAGTCAGCCAAACATTAGCCCTCAGTATATCGAAAAAGAAAAAAAAATCGAGCGTCACTATTCAGAGTTCTCTATCATGTTAAGGTAGTCAGTTCGCTGAGCGCATATGCCCACTCTTCGTTGCATCACGGTGACTGTACTGGCACCTGTTTATGCGGTTATTTGGAATTGGCGCTTACTTCAGGCAATCGGCGCGATGTGCTAATCCCTTATGCCTTTTTAACGACTTTTGATCACGTGATTTGAGGAAACGTATGGTGCCTCGCTGTATTTACTCACAACGAACACGTGTTTCCCGTTTTGCGTAATTTCAGTAAACAAAGCTTCTCAGAGCATAGTTCGTAATTGGTTCAAGTATATTATAGGAAGAAGGAAAGCTATTGTTTTTCACCCTGAGGATTGCATTGCGTTATGCACCGATACTATTCATTCAGTGCTGGAGAGAACATACTTGTACTGACACTATAATAGATGTTGGTGTCATTATAAATTGTCGCCAGTTTTTGGATAAAGCAGCATTTGGATGTGACAACAGAGAACTCAATATTTCTGGGTTTAAGTGAGACACCAAAGCATTTTCTTCCTGAGCAGAGAGTAAATACTTGAATCTAAAAAAAAAAATAAACAAACTCAAATCCAGGTTCAAAACAAAAGAAATTGAAAATGAAACCACATCTTGTATAAGACAAAAAGAAAAAAACTGTAGGTGTACAAACACAGCTAACATGCAGACATCGGTGTCACCGAAAGCAGAGTAAGACTTCTGGACAATGCAGACAAAAAACAAAACAAAACAAAACAAAACAAAATGCAAACAACCAATGTCATAGCAGATGCTCTCGGGTAAGAAACGGATTACATAAATGAAGACATTAAAGTTGAAAAGGAGTTGGGACACGTATAAATTTCTAGAATGTAGATTGCAGTTGAACGGATTCGAATAGCCGACAAATTATATCAGTACAAGTATTGTGTGGTTACCATAACATTTGCCTATCTACATACATTCGAAGACACTGCCTATGTATTGGACATTTTCTTGAAATAGTAGGTCCCACATATGCATAAGGTCCAACAATGCACTACAAGCTCGGGATGTTCGTCTTTGTTATTGTGGATTCTTCTCGAAATCTTTGAAAGAATCATGGATAACTAACAGTATTAATTCCATAATGTACAGTGACTTTATGTACACATAAAGATACCTCGAATGCGCTTGATTCGAAACATACCCTACTTGTTCAAGGTTCACCATCATTTCAATATTGTATGTTATAACCTTAAAAACTGCAAATGGATAAGGTAATTAAAGTTTCACTTCTCTGCGAAGAAAGACATCTGAAGTTGCCAATAAACGCATCTAGAAGGGGCTGGTCAGAATTTCTCTCTCGTCAAATCACGCTACAGACGCACTTGTTTCGCATATAGCATTCAATCAGATTACAAGACTCATCACGCCGGGCAATGCACTGTGCGCTGGATCGTCGTCTGCCAGCGACACCTTGAAAACTCTCTTGGCGGGGAGTCACATGCTCTCACACATCTCACGAAGACGCCACCGAGAGGCGCGTAATTGGCTGCGACAAGTCCCGCAGAAGGTCGTACAGTGTGTTGCAGCTTTCGCGTCGTGCAAATTTGTAGCTGATTCGCTGTTGAGGTCATGCACGCAATAATCACACTTTGCCTTGCTAGCAAGCGAAGATAACAGCGTCTCATGCACATCCATCCGGGATCCTCTAACGAAAATCGTTGTCCGCCATTACTGACAGGATTTCTAAAAGCAAGAAATCTTGTAATCTGTGAGCATTTTGTCGGAGTCGATAGATTCCTTCAAAGCGGCATATTATAAACTCTCTACTACACCTTTCTTGTTTGGTTTTATATTCGTATGCTTAAATACACACAGACACTAAGTTCGTTACGTCATTAGGCATGATAAGTGAAACTTAATGCTAAAAAAAAAAAATGATTAACCAATACTAGGGATTAATAAGCTTGAGCTTGGGGGGAAAAAAGAGTAATCACTTCCTATGTTCTGTTGATATGCATCACTATCATACTTCTGCCACCACACCAAGCACAAGTTTGTCTTCAAGAGTAACAAACGCCCACTTGTTTTCACATAAACTTTCTTTTTCCATTCACATTCAATTTGATGTGAATTGCACGCCACGATACCAATCCCGCAAAAACTTCCGGTTATCCGTTTACATGTAGGCCTACGCTATATGTTCTTCACCTGGAAAATATGACCTTTGTCTGCGTTAACTCCGTTGTACGTAGTCATCAAGTCCCGTTCCTTGGGAAAATAGTGTTCTCACCTTTTGCTCTTTGCGATCTACACGTTTTACCTGATCGCGCGAAGAATTCAATATAATCTGATGATGCGGGTGCACTTAATACCTCCACCAACTCCACGTGTAGACAAAACCAGGTACGCATGTAGCGCCTGTCCGCTCCTTACCTTCCGTGTGTCGTGCAGTCATTAGCATAATTCGTCACATAATTGGGGCATCTAGCGGAGACGATTAGGTCTGACTTTCATTATAAGTTGATCAAGTCGAATGTCTATCAAATCCACACGTTCCATCTTGGATTTCACTCAACCCTTCACGCCCGTGGCAATACGCGAGCTGCATGAGGTACTAGCTTGTAATAATATCAATCTTACGCGCCTAATCAAATTTTAAGGGGTGAAGTTAATATACAGCTTCATGGTCATATTTTCCACGTGTTTTGAGACGCTCCCCTTGATATAGGACTGGTGAGTACTATCCTTATCTTGTTAGAAATAGCTCTCCACTTTCTTCGTAGGAGAAAAATCAGGATGGATATACGGGATAAAAATAGAACACAATTTTGTCTGACAATGAATGCATGATCAGTATAAGTAACACTAACATCTATAAACGTATTTTCAGCAAGTCATCAAAACCATGTGGCATAACTCCAGAGTTTGTACGGAAAATGGCCCTTATGATCTCCGTGATATCATCAGCGTCAAATGCGATTAAAGTGAACTAAGTTTGGACCTCACAATCGCAATAGCGAGGCATCAATAAATGAACTCACATCATAAACTGATTACTTCCTACCTCCGAGTATAGTTCCTTCAGGTCCCCCCCTACATAATTTCAGCATCGACTCTTGCTGTAAAGATGGCAACCCCCTTCCATTTGATCATACAAATACTACTTGTACCTTCAGGGATATGTATGTTCCTCGTAAACAAAGTAACAATTAGAATAAACAACTTAAGTCTGGTGTGCATGTATGTGTTCATTCATTTTTTGATGAGTTTGTGGCGAAGGTGGCAAATTGTGTCGTTCTTCATCATCATCATCATCATCATCATCATCATCTTCTACTTCTTCGTCATCATCATCATTATTCATCATCAGCTATACTGACATTCGTCCCGCCATTTCATTCGACATGTATATTGAAAGACAGGATTTTGCATGCCTTGATTAAACTATCAAAGTTTAGAAATGCGTACTGGGTATCTTTTCATATTCCTCAAACAAGGGGTTAATGAGAAAAGGGTATAGGGGCAGAACTCCTTTGGTTGATCGATACAGGCCTTTAAGCGTCACGCGTAACAACGCTGATTCGGTTCAACCACTTTCATCATGGTAAAGACAGGGACATGCTGATCGTGATTCTTTTGTTCATGTTCTTCCCGTTGATAAAATGATCGAGGCAATAATGAATTTTAACAATAATGACGATGCCATTCATGAAAGTTATAATCGTATAATCGCTCAAGTCATTATATTCCCAGCAGTGGTGTCTGTTAAATGCATCCTACATCAGGTGATCTTCTGGTGTATAACGTGATAATAGAGTGTTTTGGTGTGGTGGTGTGGTGGGGTTGAGGTGTGGTATTGGAGATGGTGGTGAACGTTGTTTACGTGGTGGTGTGTATATTGGTTGGGAAAGGGTATCTTAGTGGTGTTCATAGTGTGGTGGTGGATGTGCTGTATTGGTGGTGGTGGTGTTGTATTGTTGGTGGTGGTGTTGTATTGGTGGCGGAAGTGGTGGTGCGTAGAGGTGGTTGACATGGTGTATGTGTGTGTGTATTGAAACCAAATTGTTGGAAATGTGGTAAAGAAGATGGACGTAGTGTAGTGTGGTGGTTGAGGAGGTAATGGCAGTGTCGTTGCTATGGTGACCAAACACCAAGGATGATGGGAGAAATGCTGGTGATGCGGACTTTAGTTGCGATGAACATAATCACGATCATATACAAGGATGACAAAATGGTGGTATGTAAAAAAGTTAAAAGATTATGATCAAACACTGTCACATCAGCCGGAGAAGGAAAGATTGCTTCATGGTTCGAACAAAGAGCAAAAGTGACATAACAGATCCGACCGAACGGAAGAGTTTGGAAGTTAAAACACTGGGGTTATACCGCCAAGTGCATCTCCTCTGCACCTCTTCGTACTTAAAGTAATTGCATCACAGGTATCGCGCTGATCAGACGACCACGATGTGTGACGTCATAATGCGCATTTCATGCGAAGATCTTACGTTCTTGAATCATTAATGTCGCAAC
Source organism: Diadema antillarum (assembly GCF_040938485.1). Lineage (NCBI taxonomy): Eukaryota > Metazoa > Echinodermata > Echinoidea > Diadematoida > Diadematidae > Diadema > Diadema antillarum. Next base: position 366,559 of record NW_027271529.1, on the reverse strand, counting down.
TTAGAAAATCTCATTACGTCCTACAGTTGTTGGCAACATACATTCACTACGACAATGTGTGTACTCGGGGGAGGGGGGAAGATTCATGGTCCTTGATTGAATTATAAAACTTCATAATGATTGATTCAATAGTAATTGCGAACGCAGTGCTTTGGGTTACGGAATAAGTAGAACCGTGGTCCTGAGGAGTTTGTCCAGATTTAAACTGAGCAACCACGTGTCTTTTATCTAGCCGATAGGTCTCATATTGATACTTCTGCGACTTGTTAGTTGTAATTAGTAGACTTGTAACCCTTAATTGGAATGATGCTATAACACAAAATTTAATCAGACAGCGTCCAGGTTTTGATTTCATTCTATGGATGAAAAACTGAAGTAAATTGAACTGAATTGAATGATGTTAGCATCATTAACATTGACTTCTTATCTCCTTTGTCCTTCTCTCGTGGGTATGTTGAACTTTTTGTCTAGTGTTGGCGAATTCATTCTTAAATTTAATCATTCATTCATGTTATCTTTTATTATCATTCTTGTTGATGTGTGACTTCTATTATCATTAGTACATGACTACATCATTCCTTGTTCCTATTTTATCTCATTCCATTTACTTTCGTTTATTTAGTTGTGACTAATAAAAGCTTGTAGATACGTCATTTGCGTCATCCGTATTTTCATCGTCATTATGACCATGAGTAACACTGACTTAACTTACACAACATTGCACAATAAGAAGTAAATCACTAGTCTGTCACTAGACTGAAGCTCATAACACTAATTGTCATTTTAAAACCTTCCAAGAAACACCTCATTCTTTAACACTTTACTTCAGTTGCATCAAACAAGTCTTCAAAAAGTTTTTTTTTTTTTAATGCAGGAATTAGAACATCTGGAGCTCAAGAAAAATAACACCTTTAACATAACATTTAGCCAGGTATTTTATTTTTTACTTATACTACCCTTCAACACAAACGGTAATACCTATGTCACTCTGCAACCCATTTGGGATGAATGTGGCATATTCTGTTAGATTGGCGGTATATACGTATCTGGAGATTATGCGCGAGCCATCTGCCATATTCCGTAAGCAATGGAAATGTTCGTTGATGTTTTGCAACGTTATCTTAATGAGCTTTGGGGTAGCTTGACGGCATGACTTTGTCATGATGACTAGTTTCAGCTTTCGCTTTATTGAATAGAGTGTGATCATGCTCACCGCAGTAATACTAATTTCATACCGTAATGGGCTCATTTTCATTGTGACACCACTCACGACCTTGGTTCCCAAACCAAAAGGCGGTTTCTATCCTCAAAAGTCTATAATTTCGGAGTTTCAGCCAAGCTGGCAAGACAAGGCAAAAAACGCATGCCACTCTTGCGGATAATCTTAATTATGTATTAGGGGTGATTCATACTGTATGCATGTGTCGTGGAAACATTAAACTCTTGCTGATATTCGTGCGAAGGGGGGTGGGTTGAGCGATGCTTTTTGGGGTAAGCTGGCGAGGGCTGCGCTTTAATGTGGTCGTGAAAGTTATGTTTGGTAGAAGCGGGGAAGTGGAACAGACGGTCGAGCAGAAGGTGATGGTGAGGGTAATATTAGCAGAAAAGTGGAGGAAAGGGGTGTAAGATCCATACCTCCATCGCTTGAGAACAGTGCATCGTCATCATGGTGTGCAATAAACGCCATGCTCGCTCTGAATGTGGCAGCGTGATGGGTCCAACCAACACACCTGCAATTCGCTGGTGACGGGGGGGGGGGGGGTTGGCCTACGATTTGTAATTAAACATTTTGCCAGAATAATTGCATTATCCTGATAAAGCAAGCGTAAGCAGTGATGGACGATATGGGTCATTTTGAGGGTGTGATTTTGTTCACACACACACAAGAACATAAATGCATCTTCTTGTGAGGAAAAAAAAGTCCATTTGTGAAGATGTTGATCTTAAGGAGCAATTGAGTTATATCAGAAGCACAGTATACTCCAGTCTGATAGATGCATGTAAGAATCAAGTCGGGGAAAAGTTGGTTAGGTTGGTGAACATAGGACGGTTCGTTAAGGATACGTCCTGGTTCTATAGCAGCCTCATTGTGTGAAAACCTTTTCAAACTCGTCTTTGATTGTTCATTTGCGCGAAGTTGTCGATAAACGATTTCTAGTTTGAAGTAACTTTCTTATGATGCGTGAATTCCACACACCTTCCGAAGATACATCAACCGGATGTCCTCTTCGCTCCTTTAAAATTTCGGGTTTCGCTTCCTTTGGCACTTCCTGTTGGGAACTTGCACAACTCACGCAAAGACAAAGTTATGTCTATTCGCCATACGTGAGACATTACGTGAAACAGCCAACATTCTTGGCGCCTCTGGTCACATTTGACATTGTCATGACAACGAAGGGGGGAGGGAGGAGAGAAGCAGCCTGTACTCCTGCATAATTTTTTCCCCCACAGCATTTGGCACGGTCCAACCAATGAATGGTGCGATGAATCCCCATTCAAACAGCTTTGGCGGGTGTTAAGACTTCACAGCGGTGCGGTGAATGATTGATGGCAAACATTTTACTATGAAACAATCTTTTAAGTGTGATGTCCAATGTATCACGATGCTGTTGTTGTTGCTTTTTTAGTGTTGTGTTGCTGTTTGTGGGTATCGAACCCGTGCCAATGTGTCACGGCTTTCAGTAGTCATCGCCAAAGATTTTTATATGTATACTCTGTAGTCCCTCGCCAACTCTCCGAAAACGCTTAGATCCATCGCAAACTGATTGAATCATACAAAAGAAAAGCATTCGCCCCAAAAGAGAAAACAACCAAGTAGACAAAAGACAAACAAACGTGCTCATTGCTTAACAGTTAATTTGGTTGGTTTGCCCGATTGCTAGTTACTGCAGTGCAGTTTGTATCTATCTACTTCCGTTATAGATTATAGCAACAGCGATGAATTTCAAAAAATCGGAGTACCTTACATAATTATCTACAACATGTATCCTCACACGAAGAAGGCGGGTATCACTATTTCGCCCGCGTCTTTGCCTGACACAGCTGGTCTTCCTTGTCTTACAGGTTGTTGATCGACGTTGCTATGGTAACGAGCTCATGGCATTTCTTTTCCTCTCCTTTTTTCGTCTTGTCGTCGTTATGACTGTGGGAGAATACTGTCCTGATATTGAAACAATTACAATGAGACAATATTAAAGGCACTATATATGCAATACAAATGCATGTTGACTTGCATTGACTAATGATATCCTAATTATCTCTTATGTGCCCCCGCCCCCCCCCCCCAAAAAAAATCTAAATATGTGCTGAATATTTTGTAATGATATTTCTGCTATATTTCTTTAGATTACTTGGATACGCTCACAAAAAAATAATAACTTCCAAACCAAAGTTCTTACCATTTATATCATCTGTCAACCATTGCTACAGTACTAATGTGATTAACAAAAGACATTGGAATGCACTAATTCTCCTATAGGTCGAACATAACTTGTATGTTTCCCAGCGATGTCCTTTTGTTATCATTGTTAAGAACATGGAAACATGTAAAGTTATGCTCAGTGTATTCCAATGTCTTTTGTTAATCATACTAGTACTTTACCAAAACTAGTAAATGACAAATGACGTCACTGGCAGAATCGTAGTTTCCAAGGTTGTTGTGTGTGTTGGTTTTTTTTTTTGGGTGTACAGTGTATCCAACAATTGCCCAAGTAATATGAAGAAAAGTAGTAAAAAATTACTATAAATCAGATGGCACATATTAGATATTATTCAGCGACATAAGTGATGATGAGGGTGTCTCAAATCAGCACACGTCAGCATGCATTTGCATAGAAATAGTTCCTAGTCGATGGGTAGTATGAAGTGTGAATGATGACGAACTTTGTAGCATTGTTCACATTCTTCGTTTGTCTTTCACCTTTACAAACACTTATTGCTCGGGGCTTACAGCCAAACAAGCTTGCTTTCATGTACAACTCTTGTAGGTCCCGTCATATTTCTCTTTGTACAGCCCAAACCGAGATTTCGACCAATCATCATTATAACTACTAAATATAAATACCATGTATTTACATTGTATGTTGTTTTTGTTTGTTTTATACATTATTGACAAGGTACAAGGTACTATTACTTTTGATGTAATAATGATATATACGAGAAGTATGAAATGAAATTGAATTGAATTGAATTAACAATGTTACAATTGTTAGGCTCTAACATCGTTAGCTTAATCTGAATGTGTATTTTTGGTACTTAAGAAGAGTACCTGTTTATAATGATGATGTCCTTGTCACCTGTTTTACATTCAACAGCTACGTTTTAGCTGTACATGAATAGATTTTGAATGAAACGTATAACGTTTTTAGTGATCCACGTTTTAAAAGTCCTGGGTTTTTTTTTTCGGTGGACCACTCTTTTCCATATTTACCTTTATGCCAACCTTGCAAAGTATGAATGAATGTTCTCGGTTATTCTTCATAAATATATGGTCTACATGCAGCATTGTATTTCTTACAAATTGGTAAAACAATATATGATTTTTGTGATGTATGCTTTGTATTTTGTTTCACTCTTTTGTTGGATGAAAATAAATGATAACTGAACTGAATATGGGAAAATAGAAAAAAAAACAGTCTGGTGGGACCTCTTTGAAGAGGTAAAATTAAGATGACGTCTACCAACTGTGCTTATTCTCTCGATCTACCTAAGATGAAATAAAATTTCATCATGAATTATGGAGAAGTGGCTTTGATTATGGACTTGGTTACCATGGTTACACACCGTTTTCTAGACACACAGACACATGAACACACAGTGATATATATGAATACATATATAGTCTCATTCATGTTCATGCAACAGTCATATATACATGATATATAATCTGACCCAGCACATAAAAAGAAATGTGATTAACATGATAAATAGAGAAAGCTGGATTTGTGGGTATATCACAGCAGAAGTTCAGCGCTTCGCGGTGAGTGTATGAGAGACTGCGGAAGAAAATAGAACTCGGGGGCTTGCAAACTTGGAAGACCCTATGGGGAGGAGATTTTTTTTCCTCTCTCTCCCTTTCTGTTGAACTTTTGCCTCTCCACGGCCACATGCTAAAGTATCTGACGCGGAGTTCCGGTCGGTAAGACGAGAACCCCCTCTATCCGCCAGGGCTTAGGGAAAGAATGCCGCGGCGTGTGTGTTTGCTGAGAGAATAGTATAAGTGCTAGCTAGTTTATGATCATGTCAAACTTACATACATATCTTAACCCCGCTGTCTCTCACCTCTCACAGATATAACGCATGTATTTGCGTGTGTGTGTGTGTGCGTGTATAAATGATTTCATTTTGGCGTAGATTTATATTTCATTTAATTTCATTTATCAAGTTTTCCACACAAATTACATTTGTAACATGCATGTACATCTACAGTTCAGTGAATAGAAACGAAAATTTGAAAATTCAGTGTATACAGACTGAACTGAAAGGTTTCATGATACAGAATGGATTTAAATAGGTATAGAGTGTGTCATATGCATATTAGAAAATTAAGATAGGAATTAACGAATGTGTATAATTAAGATATGTTAAAATCTAGATATACAGGTATATTGATATATCTAGGCCTATATGTTTGCATGTATATATGACTTATCATGTGTGTATGTGTGTATATTTGATTCCTTACAATCTCAGTCGTTGTTCTCCCAATGTCCTTACTTGTAGTAGGTTATAGTTGCAACATGTGACCTTTCTGTATTTTATTTAGTAACACTTATTTGATCTGATCTTTGTTCGTTTTAATCGGATCCCCCAGTTATAGTATGGTCTAAAAAAAATACCTGTACTTATACGTCCCCTAATCTGATTTTATCACGGGACCTGCGGCTCTATACAAGCTTGCTTTTACGCAGGCCCCATCATATTTTTTCGCATTATGATTTCAGTTTAACTCGCATGTATAAAGACCTTGTGTTTATACCAAGACAAACTTTTGAACATTCCGGTGAAGTTCTATTTCAAATTATGTTCCTTATAATTTTCGTATCAATATACTTTATTGTGATATTATTATGTGAGAAATATGAAAAAACTGAAATGAAATGAAATTTGCATACGTTGATCATAAATATTGTAATTGCTAACATTATTATTTTTGTTATCAGCATTACTATTATTGCTATCTTTATCGTGTCAATGCGTAAGTATATAACGCTTGTTTGTGTATATGGATATATGAAATAAACGAAGAATTATGACTATACACTTGCAGGTCATGTTCACAGGTGTTGCTGAAAACATTTTCTCTCGTTACGCATACATGTGCAAATACATAATGTATGATTGTGTTTAGTCACATTTGCCATATTATCTATAGTCACAGAGAGTATATAATGCACAAGTTAATTTCGCACACACACAAAGACAGATGAGAATGATGTCTGAGATAATGATGCATAACTTGCTATAGATAGCCCGCATCCTACGTGTTCTAATCAACACGCTGGCTGTGCACCTCAGAGTGACGTTCGCCACTCGGCCCTGCGCTGCCCGCCCGTCTGCAGCCGACCGCTTCCCCGGTCGCGTTCTCGTAACGCTTCGCTGGATTATTTACGGGCGGGCAGACGAGGGGGTTGGAGCAATACGTCACTGTGACACACGCCAAAGTTACAGCTATCTCGGGACATGGCCCGACACTTTAAAGAGGAACATTTTTCATGCCAGCAGGCATCCGTCAGCTTCCAGTGTGAGCAAAAGGGCGCGAACATGACAGCACAACACTCTCAGAAAACAAGCACGCAGAATATCACGAGGAAAATAACAAACAAACAAAACAAAATATGCGAGAACGTTTCTTGCCAAGACTTGAGTGCTCTTTGGTTCGGGTTTTAACACCCTGTAGAATTTTCAGGGTAGGATGTATCAGTTTGTAAGCTTCCTCCCTTAGTCAGGGATATTTTCTGTGTCTTTTATCTTCGAGCGCCGGAAGAGAATCTGTTGGTTGAAGCCGAACTGCGGCGTCAGAGTCTGGGTTAATTTTCATAATTTGTCGTGATACGGTTGACAGACACACATAGCGCTCTAGGTAAAAGCGAGCGTGAGGTATACACTGTATTACAGGAAAGAACACACGTGTCGAAATGAATACACCTAGTCCAGCATCACTTGATCACGCCTTCGTGTTAAAATCGTTAAGTGAAGCTGCTTTGATGTTGTCGTTGTAGTTGTTCTTGTTGTTGCTGTTGTTGTGCGTGTACTGTATGTGTGCGTGTACTGTATGTGTGCGTTCATTTGATTTGATTTGATTTGATTTGATTAATTTCTGCATTTTCATAAAGTATTATACAACATAACAAACAATTTTCCATTACTGTAACATATCATATCCAACACAAGATGAATAGAAATGCAGTCATAACGTGCCAATAATGAAATATTGTATAGGTGAATTATAATCATACAAAAACAATGGGAAAATCATTGATTATTCAATCGAGTTAATACATACAAAATGCAGGAGACCGTCATCTTAAGCTGAACCTTGAGTTTGATGGCGGCCTCAGGAAAAGCATATGGCTTATATTTCTTTACAAATCATTTAATACATATCAAATTGTGTAACCGAATAGGGTAGCTACAAAATGCATCAGTGCAATGGTGAGTTAGGGTGCAAGTGCATAATTATGTGCAGATTTGTTGTTTTATCATTGTTAATGCTATTTGAGAGAATGCTATTTGAGAGAGTTTTAGTCACAAATGAAAATATATAATTTTCTTGGATGAAAACCACAAGTTGGAGGCAGATTATGATACAATGATTTGGATTCAAAGTCCATGCAATGAAATCAAGAATCGCTCCTTTTATCAGGTAGCCGAGGCAAATAAGAACAAAAGAGGCCCGCTGATAATTGTTTTTGTTTTGTTTTGGTAAAGATGAAGACATCACAGAACACAGCAACTCCCCCCTATATGTCGATGGACTTTTGAAGTGAAAATTTGGCACATTCAAACTGCTGGGTTGATTGGTGTTATTATAGATTAGATGGTTGGCATTTCGCTGTGTCAAATCAAGGATAAACGCGACTAACAACGAAGTAGCTTAGAAAAGCATCGTCCACAACGAATAATGGCCTTGCTGATGGACAGATTCATACAGCTATACGAACGTATTACATTCACTCATCAATTACTTCGTGGTTCGTTGATTCATATTGTTTTCCGCCTTGCATACTATGGAACATCTCTGTGATAGATGTTGGGAGCAACCAGGATGGGTTTCTTGGAGGAAGATTTGTTGATCATAATGATTCAGTTAACCTGTTGTCTGTAGGACTTTTCGTCACCCATAGAGTTACTACGCAAGCCACACGATTCCAGTGAGCATATCATAGCGTTTACTTTTTCCAACCCTGGCATGTCAGACATGCGCATCCCACATTGGAAAGGCTGACTCATGCAGAATAGTACCAGAATAACATCTGTATGTACTAATTTTTGATTTTTAAACTTAATTACAGATATTTTAATTAAAAAGAGCGGTGCGGAAATATATTCTATGATAATGAATAGCGTATTGACAAGGGGAGAGTACATAATTTGGAAAGACCTTTGAAATTATCATGTGTGTATTTATAAAAATCTCCTGAGAATATAGGAATAAAATGAAAATAAAAGCATAACAAAGAGAACAATCATTTAGTATATAATTGAACACTAGCCACTCGTCATCGAACTCACAGAAAATTCAGAAATGAAATCATACTCAATCAATACAGCAAATTCAGCAAGGCAAAAGTAATTCTGAGTTCATTGACAGTACAAAATAATGTATCCGAAAGATCGAGAGACCGCCAAGACCTTGAATTACCATTTCTTTTAATCGGAGCAAAGAGTAAATACTGTCTTGTTTGCTATTCTCGTAAAAGGCCCATGACCGAACAAGAATAATTGCAACAATCTAAAAACCTTTTTCAGAAGTAATGATCAGGCTTGTCTTAGTCACGTGATCTACAGAAGATGGGGGTATTCCTGCACCCCCCCCCCCCATACACACACACACCTCCAACCCAGAACTGCAAAGTTGAAGCCCAAAGCAAAAGCCATTGTGTGGCCGCACTTCACAAGATACGCGCCAATACTGCTGTTTTACCTACCACAGGTAATAAATGCTGCTCTCTTCACACCAATATCTCCACCACACAAGGTGCTGAACATCTCCTGATTCGCGCCCAATTTACCCCCAAATTGTACGTTACTCCTGGAATTTCTTCCATGAAAGGGGGTAAGTCTGGATAGGACAGGGTTGTCTTTTTTATTGTCCATTCCTAACTTTCCATCTAAGTTGATTAATGACGTAAGTAGCCATTCTTTATTTTTAAAGATGATACAGTACCATCAGGTAATAGACACACTGATTCATCAATCTGGCATGAGTATGCTCATTGGTATAATAACTACTCTCCTGCAATAATGTGTCGTTTATCGAGTGATTTATGATTTTATAGTGGCGCAGCACCTTAGTTCCGTGTGTTTATCGTCCAATAAGGGTCCTTGGTGTATTTTCATATCTACAGCTCATTATTGTTGCTGGCTTTGTTTATTCTTATAAAAGGTTGCCCTGCGTGTCTCCCGTAACCGACCACAATCAACCATAACTGCATAACCCGTATTCACGTATAATTGGATCTATAAAACTCGAACAGGCATTGATTTTCATACAGAGCGTATTTCAGGATCAAAAGTCAGAGTATCAACCCTCTCTTTAAAAAAAACACAATAATAATAATCTGCAAGCGCACAAACTTTTGCAAAGAAGTGAAACAGACAGCATTGCTTTTTCACGATCACAAGTTTAATAACCCTTCGCCTTTTTCGGTTGCTAGAACTGGACGAAGATGAGACTGTATACTTGGGGATTACGAATGCACTATTCGCTATCGTCTTGATATAACATCGTAGATATTTCCGTACCGTTTTGTACCTATCATCGATAAATACGTATGGTCTCCCTACCCCCTCCCCCCCCCAAAAAAAGGAATGTAGTTAGATAGAAGTGAATAATTAATAAGTCTTGAAAAGAGACCATCACCGGTGCTAACATATCTAGATCTGACATTGAGTTGTTCATTTCAGAACAACGGTGACAAATATAGTTATCAAATGCTGCGATCTCGCCCCCTCCGTTGTACGGCGGTCTGAAATCGTTAAGGAGCGGAAGGGGGGCAAACTCGTCTATGGGGAACCCCCAATTGTCATATTTCCGAAGCCCAATAATATCTTTATTGTAAGAGAGAGAGAGAGAGAGGAAGACAGAGAGAGATACGCCATGGAATGACGACACAAGCATCGACCGATTAACGTTGCCCAGTATTTGAGTACAGTATTGCCGACACTTTGTTGAAGTTTGTTATACTGTATTATTGACAACGGAATGCAGAAATAAAACCGAATTGATCTGATCTAAACCTTGTTGAAAAGCACTTGAAGATCGGTCGTACAGCTCCCGATGTTCCTACAAGAAAACGAGGTTTATAAAAATAAGTTTTAAGGTGAAGAAATAACATTTTTTTCGTTCATTCCAGCTGCTCCTGCATGCTTTGCCCCTTCTGAAACAGAGGGGGATGTGAGTGAGGATGTAACAAGACTAGTGTAGATCTAACAATAACACGTATAGATTTTGGAGTCAAAAATTTTGTCAGACTTAAGGAATATTGTCTCTCCAAATGTGTAAAGTTCTGCTAATTTGCGTTTCGTCGATGATGATATTACTGTACTTTTTGAAGTTTATGGTTTGAAGTACAAGTGCGTCGGGTATGAGATGACAATGACATTGTAGTGATTGGTAGAAGATTGCTGTATACAGTCGAATCCTTCTTCACAATCATATATTCCTTCTCTTCAACAATCATATCTTCACGTCCTCCTCCTCTTCCTCTTTCTTCTTCTTCTTCATTCTGTCCTCCTAATTTTTCTCCTCCTCCTTCTCCTCCTCCTCCTCCTCCTACTACTACTACTACTACTACTAATGCTACTAATACTACTAATACTATTACTACTACTATATGTACTTCTACATATTGTACTACTACTGCTGCTGCTACTACTACTACTACTACTACCACTACTACTACTACTACTACTACTACTACTACTACTACTACCACTACTACTACTACACTGTACTTCTACTACTACTACTAGTACTACTATACTATTCCTATTGAAACAAAACCGCAACTAGCTGTATCTTCATATTTTCATTATTCTTATTCTCCTTCCCCTTCATTTTCTTCTTCTTCTCCTTCTTCTTCTCCTTCTATCCAATCTTACTATTATCTACTAGTTCTTCAGAGTATCCCCGTGTGATTACTTGTTCGCTGCCGAACTTTAGACATGTCGAAAGCGGAAGGAGTAGTTTAACTCTTGGCGGTGATAGTGCCAAAGCGAGCGATGCTTTATGGGTGCCTGGAAACTATTGTGGGTTCTATATCTCACCGTATTTACAACCCGCCAAACACAACTTGCTTTAGCCTTTCAAATAAGATCGATAAGGAAAAAAGGGTTACAGAGGAAAGTCTGGCTAGAAATCATTTACTCATGTCGAGTCGTGTGAACGGGTAGTCATAGAGATTATGACCCCCCTAGAAGGCGGAAAGTGCAAGTGTTTGATGTTTAGGCTGCACTTGGAACCAGCTGCCGATGATTAAAGCTGATGTTTTGGAGGCGCGGCAGGTACTGTCATCGCGCAGTGTGTATCGGCCAGGGGAGCCCGCCTCGAGCCGCTGGAGTGTGAGCTCATCCGCGGATCGCACGCCACAGACACACGTGTGCGTCTGAATTGATTCCCCAGCCTCTTCCGTATCGTAACCTTAACCCGGGACACATGCAGGCAGCGTTACAAAGCCTTAGATAGTAACAACACAGCTCAAATGCTTTAAACACTACAGTCATGTTTCAATCTGTACATCATCCATAATAGATCATTCTTTCTCTATTAACTGATGTATGCAAAACCACTCAGCATGTAAATTAAAACCTCTTCAGTAGGTGAGCACCGAAAGAAACAATCACCAGCAGGAAACACATCAGAGGCATGTTATACTAACTCCCATCATGCACAGTGTAGAACATGTGAATTAGTTGACATATTTGCATGTGTGTAAGAGATTAAAGAACTGCATCTTGCCTAGAATGGAGAACGGAGCCACTTTCAAAACAACGTGCAGTCCATTTATGTACACGAAAATCTAGGATTAGAGAGACAAAACGCAAATACTTTGAAACTTCCATCATGATAAGAAAATTTTATTAGGTAGCTTATTGAACATTCTATCGAGTTGGAAGGAGGCTAACAGGATAAGGCAAGCAATGATTTCGTGCAATGTTGCAAGATATCACTTAAGCGATCTGGATATTCCTCAAGAAGAGACAAAATAACTGTCAAAGAAATTGTTCAAGGAAAGACAACAAAAAAAAAAGACCCATGAAAGATTGAACCTCAAATAGCTGATCAAATCATTAACACCACTTGTTATGAGGGAGACTTCATAAAGGCTATAGCATCTTGCTGCTCTATGCATACACGTGCAGACGTGAGTGGGGGAGTATGGTATGCTAGATTACGTCGCTGCTCATTAAATGTTTAATACCTGAACAGGGATGTAAGCGTTTTTAACGTATGTCGCACTGAGGGTGTATCGTACACGCCGGAGGCTAAACACTGCCCTGTCATCGTCACCTCTGCGACAAGTTCGTTATAAGTTTAGTCCATATCACTAAATACAAAAAGGGGGTCTACATTTCATGACACAACAAAATCAAAAACATACGAAAACATACAAAATTATTAATATGAAAGTGTAAACTATCCACAGAGAGAATTTTAAACTTAAGCTTCTCAGAGCCCTTATTTGCTGATTAAACAGCGAAGAGTATACTTCTCATCAGACTCTTAATTAAGCATTCTCAGTAACTTTCGCCTAGCGTGTTCATATGCACAGTGATGCTGCACTTCTGGATGTACGCTCGTGCATTATAGGAAGTATGTCATCATTCGACTCTTTGTGTAGTGATGCCATCTGGGCGAACGCTAAGAGGTGACCACAAGCATAATGGTTTACTTCTCGTGGTCACGGAAGAGTCACAGAAAATAAAAAGCAACGAAAAAGAAAAACCGTAAGAAAATACAACGTGCGCTGCCGTAACTGAAAGACACGGACATAATATTTCAACACACAACATTGACCGTGGTAATGATAGGTGAACTAATAGAAATGAAGACGGACTTACCACCATTTTGTGCTGGACGCTGCCGTCGTTTTCTTGGCGAGCAGGCTGGCGGTGGGAATGAAGAAAAAGGCTACAAACCATTCCAATTTCATCTCAGACTGCTCATCAAAACTAACTCCAGCAAGAAAGGGAAAAAAAGATGTGTATGTATGAAGTATCCAACCCGAGGAAAACAACCATATATCCTCCAACGTCTGGCCGAAACCCCCCGGGTGCTTGCCCGTCAATCCAAGTTTACAAATTCGGTTCTCTGTCGGGTTTTTTTTTTTCTCTCCTTCGATACAGGCGACTTCAAGATTCGATTACCCTAGATACAAGTTTTGAGGGGAAATAAGAGGGTGAGAGAATACAGAAAGACAGAGAGACAGGCAACGAAGACGATTGGTGTACCTCAGCGCCTCTTTGTTTTAAGTGCGAGGCGTTTACTTGCAGGAAATGTTTCTATAAGTGTTTTCTCATGCTCTTGGTAACAGCATCCATACTGAGATGGCACCTTCCTTAGCTTCTTTGCACCGTCGGAGACTACACAGGAAAGTCTTCCTAAACAGCGAATATTATGTCCGCAGTGGTCGGTACGGGGGATTCTAAACTGGCGTCGTTTCCTCAAAGTCGCCGGAGGGCATATTTTTCTCTCCCCGATGATATTCGTTGATCTCGAAGAAGAAGAAGAATGCAACACTGATCATCCGAGGAGGTTTGAAAAGCAAACAAAAATTTGCACAAGCGAGCAAGCTAAACCTCTCGGCCAGGCCAGCCGATCTGCGTGCTTATCACCGAATCTCCGGCTCAGTCTTCTAAACGTCGTCCTCTAACAAGAACGCCGCACCAACTTGCAATATACTGTTTCCATTCGCAAGAGGAAAAGTAGATAGAAACCTCTTTCAGAACCAAGCAGGGATGCTCCCGTAAGAACTGTGGAGCAGACGACAAAAAGGACAACTTGGTGTCGAATGTTCGCCGTCGACAACTCTCTCTCCTTTGTCTCAAATTGCCTCTTTTCCGTCTTCGCAAAATCGTTCGAAAACTAGAAGTACCAGTGAGAGTAACGAGACGTCGACAGGCTGACAAGAACTCTCGGTATTTCTCCTCAATGATCCCAACAACCCGAGAAAGGTTTGCAATCGCGTGGCTTGTTCTCGGCTTTTCGCGTGGATTAACAGGGCTTAAGGCGATATTAATGACCTAATAGTAAACCGACGATGAACACACGAGCGGGGATGTACAAGTCAGTTCTTGTTTTTTTTTTTCCTTGTTTTCTTTTCTAGAACTATTTTTGATGGCAAGGTCGCTATTCGCGAACGTCGCAGTGCTTTGGGACATTGATATGACTGTGTGGCGATGTGTGAAACAATAGCTTACAAACCGCACGCCGCGCACGCCCTGAATAGAGCTCACTCATTGGTCAAGCGTCACAGCCAATCAAAGGCCTGGCTTAACCCGAGTAGGCAAAATGGGCTTGACGATCGGGGGCTTTTCATCTCCCAAGTTTCAGTGTCTTCTTTTTATCGTCTTTGACAGGGCGACCCCCGTGAGAACTGGTCCATCTTTTACAGAACACTTTTGTCTCCTGTCTCCACAACCCATTATTTTTTTGTTGTAATCACTTAAGACTTGCAAAGCAACTCTTCGCTCGACCTTATAATCGGTGCAAATGGGGACGAGTGTAAAGTTTTTGCAGACAACAACTAAGTTCACACGCTCAATGAATAGACACGATTGTAGTACCCTGAAACTTAAACCCGATATCGATTATCCAGTGTGCTAGGTCCACGTCCTCGATGAGTTCTCATTCTAGTGATAACTTCTAATGCCCGCATTTATTAAGCGGCAGTACCGCTATTTGACTTGAATCAAGCTAAGTGACTTAGAAAGTACGAATTAAAGATGAAGAACTTCATCTGTCAAACTGACATGATGTCTGGAATCTCGCAGGCTCAATTCAGCAAACTTACCAATCTTGACCTTACGTTATCGTTATCATAGGATAACGTCTACTAGGGGGAAAAACAGGTTGCCCAAGTTATCAATGCTTTATGTCTTTAATATTGTTTGTTGTTTTCATGTTTTGTGCCTTTTTGCTTTTGCTTCGTTGATCATTTTTTCCTTGAGCTCGTCAGCGTTGGAAATATGATTTTACCAAAGTCACTTAACGGCAAAGTAGAACTAGCCATTCACTCTAAAATCACTGCGACTCTATCACTTGCAGAACCAACAGCTGCGAATTTCACAATGTCAAACTGGGACTAGTCACGCAAACAAAGAAAACTAAAACACTGAGGTGATATCATCACTCATTATTATGTTAAAGGGGAAAGAGGCTGGTGTGAGAGGAACGGTGCAATTTCTTAATGTACCTTGGGAAGAGATCTTTTGATAATAAGATCAGTTTGTATTCATTTTCATCATTTTTCTTTTAATTCATTCAATGGAATTAACAAATTTCCATATATTTCATTTCATTTCATTTCATTTATTAAGTTTCCATACAAATCAAACAGTGTTGTGTTTACAACATCCATCCATGACAATGTAAAGTAACACATGAATTATAAGTTATAAGTTCAGTATTTACAAATAGCATTTACATAGCACAAAATCAATTGAAATCATTCTCAAGGGTACATTTATGACGGATAAATAAAATTGTATGTGGAGGGAATCTACATGAGAAGCAGATGCTTGTGGGATATATGGATCGATACAGGAAGTTGCCAAACAATTGTCAAGTGAAAAATCAATCAAACAAACAAACAAACGTAGGCAATTGGTCAGCAAAATACCAATCAGGAAGATTCTGTCCGTATTGTAATTGGGTTTGTGACACCGTAATAAGGCAAGAGCGATTACGAAAGGGTGCTAACATAAAAAGGTGAAAGACCACTACACGCCGGCAGTGACTACACATTCCTGAGTCCTAATTAAAGAGATCATCAAATTTCAATGACCATCCCCTCAGCAGCCAACTGGAGGCATTAAACTCCTCATTTCATCAAATCCTTGAAGTTATTAATTTGTGCCTGAATGCGTTTCTCAGATTCGGGGATAAAGGCCGACATGACGTCATAATGTGGCAAAGTGTGAGTACCCTATTCTCAAAGAAGAAGGGGCGGAGCCTATTATCGTCACTTCCATTCACTTGGCTTCGGCCCACGATGTCGATTGACCCTCGTAAAACAAATCGTGACTTCACCCAGATTCGCCCAGCCGCGTGGCCAGTTTACATGAGAACATACATATCCGGTGTGTGGGATCTGTACTAAAAGAAGGGGTATGTTATAGCTGATGAGTTAAAAGGGGTCACGAGGGGATAGAAACAACTAGTCACTCAGAAGAACATGTACAGTGGTATATAATGTATTTAGGGTATTACGTTCAGCAAATCTCTTGTTTGATTTGATCAAAGCTGATAACTGTTTTGATGACGAAGGTGTTTATGATCCAGAATAAGATGATTGTAATTGTTATCATCTCATTATCAACATTATCATTACCAGAAGCAGACAATATTTATGATTCTTATTTATATCTGTATAATTTCATGATTTCTATTACATAATGTCCTTGTCATTATTGTTATTGTCATTATGAACATCATCATCAGTAGTAGTGGTAGTGGTAGTATTGTCGTAGTAAAGAAGAAGTAGCAGCATCATTGCGTTCATTGTTTGGATCACTGTTATCGTCACTTTCATTATCATTATTATTAATATTACTGTTGTTTTTGTTGTTATAATTAGTATTACTGTTATTATTATCATCATTATTATTATTATTATTATTATTATTATTATTATTATTATTATTATTATTATTATTATTATTATTATCATCATCATCATCATCATCATCACCATCGTGTGTCCGAGACATAACATTAGTGACGTCATGCCTGTACAAACTTGAACATGAAAAAAAAGAAGGGGGGCTCTTATCAAGTCAATAGGGGAGAAAGTTTGAGAGAATGTTTTTTATATGAGGAAAAGAATCTCTCCTCGAGGAACCACAAAATTATTATTATTATTGTTATTAATATTATTATTATTATTATTATTATTATTATTATTATCATCATCATCATCATCATCCTCATTATCATCATCATTATCATTATCAGTAGTATTAGTAGTATATTTATGTTTATGTTTATGTTTATGTTTATCATTATCATGATCAGCTTCAGCGGTAGCAGCGCCATCGCCATTTTCTGTAACCTTTGAAACTTCCGTAGTTAACAGGCGCACTTAAGTGACGGTGAAAAAAAAAAGTTGTGCATTTATAACGAACGTAAGAGGTAAATGGAAAATAGAAAACTATTATAAAGTTTATTTCGAGCAAGAAACAGGTGTCTTCAAATCCAAACGAGCGATGTCTGAGAAGATGGAGACGAGAGAGAAGGGCTTACGGTATTGACTTCGACAGCCGGAAGACAGTGAGAGGCATATTGCTTACAGAGGAACTCGTGATGTAGCTTTTTCACATGACACTCATTAAACAACAACAACAACAACAACAACAACAACAACAACAACAACAACAACAACAACAACACACCCATTATTTTTTGCATTTTGTTTCATGAATTCAAGGGCACTTTTCAAACGCAGACGACGTGATTTTAGCATTCACACGTTAACTATGTGCTTCGTGATATATCGTGGATAAATATGAAGAGTTTGCTTCCAAAAGGCGCTAAATTCTTTATTTTTCAATGGATTTAGTGCCTTGTGGTTGAAAGCCCTTCATTATATGGACCTGTGTAATACAGTTGTAGTTATGGTGCTAAGGCTGCAACCAACAGTAACAATTAAAAAAGAAATAAAGGCGATGGCATGTGATGATATCGTCTGATTTTATTCTATCTTCTTTCTTTTTATATGTAGTCTGCGAACTGATTTACACATATTAGGTTTAAACATACATGCATACAAAGTACATTATATAAATATCTTGTATGTGTGTGTGATTACATGAAACCATTCAATGCAATATACGACATGAATATCAGCGAGGGTAAAAAAGAATAATAAACGAAATTCAGACGAATTAGAAATTAATATGATAGGTAAATCGGTCTCTCTTTCAAGAAAAAAGGTATTAATTCGTCGTCATGCCAACCATTCGATATTTACCTACTTGAGTTGATATTTTGTGTGTCACGCAACCACGGAGTTCAACGCTCGGAGGTGTTTTTGCTGCGTCACAACTCGGTCTCCCTTCTCGCGTCGCTTCTTCCAGTCAACCGTGTCATTGAGTAGCTCCCACCCCCAGAAGCCCCGGGGAGTATGCCGCTCAGGTCTGCGGTGCACTGCCGTTGCCATTGTCACGTACAATACTGTATGTCTTCATACATCAAAACATTTTATACATGATGTTACAATAAAATACTATAGAATCATATGGTTTTGTGTCTCTTACATGCAGGAAAATAGACATTCTCTTTGCTCCACAGCTACACCCACTACGAAATTATCTAGCCCTTGTCTATAATCAGTAGACGGGGGAGTTTAACTTGGCAGAGTTTTGGCACAACGCGATAGGAGAGATCAGACAATATATTGACTTTTAAAAATAGCTAACGTTTCACTGCACTTGGTACGAGTCAAATAGTTGACTGATGCACGTTTTATTTTGAAAAAGAGCAGGACTGGAATATATACCGGAGCAACTATCTGTTCTGGAACTGTCTGGTTTATTATAAAAACGAGAATACGATGAGGCGCTCCAATTAGAAATATTAAATAAAAAAAAACACGTCTTTCTTTAAACCTATGTTTTCAATTTGATACGCGATATGACTGTGAGGAGTCTATGCCCACAAACATTCTTGTATCAGCAGAAGTCATATTAGAAGGTATATCTACCGTGTATTATGACCAAGATGACTTTTAGGTGACATATTGCGGTAGGTCTTCGCTGTAAACACAATTTAGTTTGTGTGAAAATTGAAATGTAGCAGAGTAATATAATCGAAGAAGATAAGGATCCAACAAAGAATGGAATGAATCGAAAATAATAGATTTTTCAGATTCTAAATGGGAATGGAGTACTTGAATCGATGATAAACAAATGTACATTTTAGAAAGATGGACAGGTTGATATATTACGAGATAAATAGAGATAAGAGATAAGAGATAAGATGAATAAGAGATAAATAGATAAATAGATAGCAAAATAGACAGACAGACAGACAGATAGATAGATAGATAGATAGATAGATAGAAAAATAGATAGGTAGATAGATAGATAGATAGATAGATAGATAGATAAATAGATGGATAGATAGATAGATAAAGAAACAGAAAGATAGATAAGTAAAGTACAAATGTAAATATTCGCTACACATATGAACATGATATGCAGAGTGCTAAGAGTGAAATTGAAATTCATGTTACATCATTTTTTATCCCATGATAGTGACTAAATACGACGTCAAGAAATGTAAGTTGATTTTGTCTACCTCTATAGAAAGTGACATAAAGAACAGGATAAAGAGTGAATAAAAAGCAGAAACAAAAAGAACAACAGACAGGCAAAACACACACACACACACACACACACACACACACACACACACACACACACACACACACACACACACACACACACACACACACACACACACACACACACACACACACAAACAAACAAACAGCTAGTTATCTCATCCTCGGTGTTGGTTGCACTGAGCCCGAAGTTGGATTTCAGCTGCATCATCCTTCTCCCTTAGAAGATTTCTTCGTGCCCTCCTTTTTCCCCGTTCACCGGAATTTTTCCTCCCTGACAACTCGGCATCACGGATCGTAAAAGTCTCTGCCGCTAGACAATGGGCTCTCTACATCTTGATGGAAATGCGCTGAGACATTTTAGGGAGGGAGCTAAATAGACGACACATAGAGTCTGTTGCCAACGTATCAATCTCAGCTATACCTCATCATGCCCCTGAAAAAATTAAAGAAGAGGAAGAAGAAAAAAATATGATAACCAAAATATCTTTTGCAATATCATAAAAGCTGGCTGATGACGAGTACGCTGAAGGGCTAACGACTTCGGAGGTTTGAAGTAAACGACTGGGAAAGGAGGCAAACTAACCGAGTTTGATTTAGTATTTTTATTCATATTTCGAGTTACTGCTCATATGTCAAATATTTGATATGATGAAGACAAATATTCAGATGTGAATGACGCGCCTCTTAAACACAACAACCACAACAACAGCAAAAATTTTGTATACGCAAATGTCATATTGTATTTCACATTTTTGTCGGAAATGAAATGAAATGAAATGAAATAAAATGAAATGAAATTAACTGAAATGAAATGAAATATACATTCATTCCGGTAGGAATGGTATAAGCATGAACAATATTCTGTCTCTCTTTCCAAGCATTTGTCAAGATGGACGGCATCGAAATCTTGATTGAGATCTCCCTTTCATTGATTTGACTGATGTCTCCGTCTTCTCCTTTCCTCATTGGTATCAATATTGATTTTATTGCATCTGATTTACAAATCGCCCAACATGAACGTGAATATTTTGTCAATCAGTTGCAATAAAAACACCCCGACGCAAGAATTAGATTAACTTGAATATGGATTTTACTGGCATCAACTTCGAAAGCATTGTCACCATCATCATCATCATCATCATCATCATCATCATCATTTCATACTGGTATTATGATTTGTCTTTATCATTATCATCACTTAACCCTGTTGTTGTTGTTGTTGTTGTTGTTGTTGTTGTTGTTGTTGTTGTTGTACCGCATACATGATTATCATGAGCACAGCGTCTTGGTACCCTCCTATACAAACATTCCTATTAATCCTACTGTTTCCTCTTGTGCACTAGATTAATCTGCAACCACTTTTCCCTAAAATTTTCAAAGTTTTTGATGCTCCTATACTTAACTGCAACTGTTCCCTTAGATTTTAAAACTTCTTAAAGCTCCCATACTTAAAAATGAAAAAAATATGTAAAAAATATGGGATTATTATCAGCAGAAATATGTAGAGAGAAGAGCCCATCCCACTGTCATCTGCAGTGAGGAAAAAAAAACGCAAGTTAGACATGTGACTTCTTTGACAGAAGTTTCTTAGCTCCGCAACGTTGAAGGATACCACAAAGGTCTTCGCTGTTGCTCCTCATCCTCTCTCGTTTTTCCTGTCTTTCTCTTTCCTTTATCTTTTCTTTTATTCCCTCAATAAAAAGTAAGTAAGTGTCTCATTACCGTCACTTCCTGCTCGGGAACATCGCTAGACATTCTAAATAGATACTGAGTGATACGTCGGTCATTCAATACCTGGTTAAGACTGAGGGACGCGTTGCATGAGACGGATTCTATACGTGCGCGTCCTGTTGTCATGGACACGCTCCTTCCTGGCACGTGCTGAATGGTGAGGTCGTTCTTTCGGAAGCGTCCACTCTTCGCTGAGAGATAATAGGGTATGAACAAAACGGGGGGAATTAAGGAGAAGGGTGTAACTTTTCAAAGAAAAGCGAGAACTCCATAATGACCTCGTAAAGCATTCGTCGTATAAAGCCAAACCATATAGGAAATTTAAGCATTTCATAACGAGATATACCTCTTTGATTCTTCTTCAGTCCATCTTAATTGCTGAAACGGTAGCTAAATTGTTTATAGACTACAGAGCTTTACAGAAAGTTCTTAGCGTAATATCAACGACTTGAATTAACAAGTCCGCGTACACCTATGTGAATGCATGTAGGCCGTACACGAAAGCCTTTTTCCCGAATTATGTGCTAAGATTCCTTTCAATTACATTACATGGCAAAATGCAATGTTTCGTTCTTATTAGTAACAATCATCTTAAAGATATAGTATCTGTATCAAAATGTCGAATTACAGGAGCACATGATAATATGCACGTAAGCAGCACTTATAAATACACACTTAATGTGAAAGTCTGGTTTATACGTATTGACATGGATAATTATATAATGATAGGAAGATTAATATTAAAGTCATTATGAACATGAGAAAAATAAAAACATGTATTACCAGATTTTACGACACTCCTCCATCGGTATTCAATTTGCGTTTAACTTCATTAACGCAGTCACAGTAACGTGCCGTGACCCACAAAGACTACGGGCGTTATATAAAATTAATGACCGGAAACGGTTGAATTCCTTCATTCTTCAGGCGACAGTCGTTGAACATCGCGTAAGTCTCGTCTTACCAAAAATTTCAAAAGCTGAATGATTGGGCAAAAGCCCAGTTCTCTGTTCGGAGGGTTCATGGCATTGTTCGGGTTAATTCGCACTTCCCTTATGTATTTAAAACAGCAATTTGTTTAAACCAAGTAGCACAATAGCTCTGCTCCACCTTCTTTCACGCGCTTATTGCTCGCGCGTTCTTTATGTCCTTTTCTTTTTGTGTTTGCGGTGAAAGTCATGAACAAAAACATAATGCACGATGAATTAGCCGTGCGTGCGCACTGGATTCCGGTTCAAAGAATTACCTGCATGGGGGCACAAAAAAACTTGGGTCTATTGTTATACAATGCACTATGTATCCATTATTGTGGCCAAGAGGGAGGGGCTGGCTTTGCAATGTGAACGAATGACGGTGGTTCCTCTCTCTTGAAGAGTGAAATCGGAGTAAATTAAAAAAAAAGTGGCAATTTCGTCAAAACGAACGTGGATTCTACAAGTTGGGGGGGGGGGAATTTCATGAAGCGTTTTGGTTGGATATTTTCCTGTCAAATTGTTACAAGCTACTGAAATCCTGGCATCTGATTGGCTGAGAGCAAATTTGTCTGACAACTTTTTCTGACAAAATGCTTCATGAAATGCCCCCCCCCCCTCCCCTTTGTCGGACAAAATTGCTCTCAGCCAATCAGATGCAAGGATTTCAGTAGCTTTTAACAGTTTGTCGGACGAAATGTCTGACAAAAAAGCTTCATGAAATGCCCCCCAGACGTTGCCAAAATCACTGGCAATAGCCACACAAAATGCAAATTCAAATTAAGAAAGGTGGTGACGTCATGAACTCACAAGTATTCCCATCCTCCGTTAAGCAATTATATCTTGAAGATGTATGCAGATAGGACATCATCATCATCATCATCTCAATCAATTTGCATAATATGCAGGGTTGCTACTATAGATTTACTGATTCATGAACACTTGTGAAACTTTGAACTCCGTAACTTTAACGTTCCACAGTTATTTCGGGCACAATTGTGATGACACTCCTACCCTTCCATTGGTTTGATTTTACTCAACTTGGAGATGTTGTTGAATTGCGCTTTGATTATCTGAGCTATAAACAAAAGTAATACGCGGCAAGGAACATTGCAAAAAAAAACCACCAAGATTTAGTTGTATACATGCTGTTTTTTGTCTAAGAAATCGAGTGCATCAAAGTCTCAATCAATAAATGATTTACACATATTTTTTTTTTTACTTTATCATTTAGATATTGATATTGATTCAATCTTCAATGTGACAATCATACTAAAACTCTACAGAGTTTAAGTATTATTGTCACGATGAAGATCCTGCGTTACTCGATAACGCAGGACCTTCTTATGTGTGTGTATGTTTCTTTTCTGTTCCCACACTTGAAGTTCTGTTTCACAAGTATAGCTAACTTTTCTTCTTCTTCTTCTTCTTCTTCTTCTTCTTCTTCTTCTTCTTCTTCTTCTTCTTCTCCTTTTCTTCTTCTTCTTCCTCCTCCTCCTCCTTCTTCTCTTTCATTCGCTTTTCTTCATCTACCTCTTTACCTTCACTTTCGGGGGGTTTTCGACTTTCTTTCTTCTCTTTCTCAACTCTTTACCAATTATTTCCATTTTGTCCATCATTTCAGGTCTAACCTGCTGGTTTCTGCATTACGTACATATTATGAATACACATATGCAAACACATACGCATACATAACACACATGCATACATACAACATACACACACACATACATGCATACATACATAAATACATACGTGCATACTTTCGCTCATGTAAATATGAATACGATATGATAATAAATGTAGTACAAATTTGAGCCTGGTCTTTAGTAGTAATCTGTGATAAGCTATGGCTACGGGAACTTTTCATGAGTGGTCATGCATTATCCTTTACACCAAACCAGCACTTGCACTGATTTCCAAATAAGTTCATTCTTTTTTCTTTCCTTTGTTAATTGCTCTCAAACGTAAGAAGGAGAAGAAGAGGGAGAAGAAGAGAGGGAGAGAGAGAGAGAGTGGGAGAGAGAAGTCGGAAACAGTTGCTTTATCTAGCGCACAGTGAAGCGCCCCAAAATATGTTAACTACTGGTACTTCATTTGCAAAGACTGGAGTTATTTAGAACTCACAAAGTCTTTAACTGATATGCAGGCCAATTTGCACCATTCCACACATTACCTTAAGAATTACCAGCGGGGATTTGGCCATTCTAGTTTAAATGGCCAGCGGAAATGAGGAGCGTTTCCCGCTTGAAATTCGAATCGTAAATAGACCCGTTGAATACATCTGTGCCGAGGATTGTAACACAATGACAAATGGCAATAAAAGACTTCCAGTTCAGAAGTAATTCATTTCTAGCGTATAACTTCATTATACTCTGCGGTATTCTCACGTCTAAAGAGAGAAGTCGTTCACTTTTAGGTCTGTGCGGAGAGGTAAGGTGGCAAACGTTTAATCCAAACAAGATGGTCTGCATCACTGCATGTCGTTGTTGTTGTTGTGTGTGTTTGTGTAATGAGTGTTTAGCTCTTGTGTTAAAGAAAGCTAGTCCATGGTGCATCTTTCTGATGATAATTATGGCTAAGGAAAGGCTGTTGTGTATTCTCAAAGGCAGATTCAAAACCATAGATATTCAAGAGGGATTTTAAGACTTACTCTTCTTGAAAGAAAGATTTCAAATAACCATTATATCGATAGTATATTGTTTAATGATAATGATAATGATAATGAGTAACATTTATATAGCGCGTAATACTGATATGTTTCTAAGCGCATCAATCCGGAAATTAAAGAAATGTGTAATATTGAGGTAAAAACAACAAAAATAAGAGGCCTTTAGAGGCCTTTATTCCAGTCAAAAAAATTACTGATGGAAAACGGTCTCCTTCACCTGTACACCTCGAGATACATTAAGATGTATGTTCGTATATGTTAGACATATGATTATATATATATTTTTGAGTACGCTTGTTAAGATTTTGATGTGAAGGTTGTTGATTTCGTCGTCATGATTTCATTATTTTGTACAAAAGGAGGAAAAAACAAACTGAAACTAAAAAACAACAACAACAAGTGAATTAATTGATATTAACGTCGATCACTTTTAGGTACTGTTGAAAATGTGAGCAGTTTGAATATAATTTGATTGAATAAAAGGAGATATAACTGTAAGTTCGATTGCCCATTCAGCCGTATTTACTAAATTCAGCTGTTCTTTTCTGGGGACTCACATTTGCCATACATATTAATGTTCTTGTAAGCTTATACTACATAATAATGAAATCATTTAAAGATATAACGACAGAAATTACAAAAGTAAAAGAATCGAAAAAGACAAGAAAAAAAGAAAAGTTAAAGAAACAAATAGTAAACCTCCTCCAAAAGAAGAAAGAAATTTATGTTTGGTTTGGTTCATTATTGTGTTTGAATCATTATTATTACTGTTATCCATTCGACCATAGAGGTAAAGAGAATAAGATACATAAATAATCAACATTACAAACATGAAACAAAAAACAAGAGTGAACATTACAAATGGATACACTGTACGGTAGATGTAACACAAAATGAAAGAGAAATAGATGGTGACGACATGATTGTGTTACCACAATACTCAATCTAAATAATTACGTGTAATGAAGTTTGAAAGGATCTTAAGACCCTCTCTATCTATCTATCTATCTATCTATCTGTCTGTCTGTTTGTCTATATCTATCTACATCTATCTATCTATCTATCTGTCTATCTTATTTGTAACTATCTGTGCTATCTATGTATCTATCTATCTATCTATCTATCTGTCTGTCTATCTTATTTGTAACTATATGTGCTATCTATCTGTCTATCTGTCTATCTATCTTATTTCTATATATCTATCTATCAATCTATCTATCTATCTATCTATCAATCTATCTATCTATCTCTGTCTCTATCTCCACATCTCTCTCTTTTTACCTGCTCCTGTCCTCCCCGTGTCAGTTATATGTTCTGACTTGTCCTTCCCTCGTCCCTTCACGATGTAAACTAATGTTCCTCGGATGTCCCGTCTAGTATCACCTTACGTCATCGACATGTCTCTTACATCCCGGCGTGTCTCTCACCATCCCTGAGAGTCATTGTTCTCTCTCCCCCTCTCTCCCTCTCTCTCCCTCTCTCTCTCTCTCTCTCTCTCTCTCTCTCTCTCTTACATCACTCACTTTCTTACCTTGCGATTCTCTCTTGCGCCATTCTCTTCTCCGAAAAGTGCAAAAGAAAAATAGTAATAATGATGATATGCAAGAGGAACTTATTGCTTGGCGCGTTGTTTGCCCCCGTTACGGATTTTTATGGTCTGACACTTGATATCCCAATCAACTTGCCAACACGCGAGTCATGATACCGCTAACCGCACCATAGGTGAGTTTGGTGGGCCCACGCACAAAAGACGGTGCACTAAGTACCCTAGCATAATAGAGTATATTTTGCCCCCTTTTATCGTCGGCCACTCTTTGCTCCTTTTGTCTGACAGCAAAGAAAAAAAAACAAGCGAAAGGAGTCATTCTGTTCCAAAGGGAACGTGGATACTGTCAAAGTACCTCGAGGACTAACGCACATAGCTACACAATGAACTGCTCTGCTAGCAATCCGCGGTTGGAAATTGCGCGATTAGAAGCTTACGACATGAACAGGTACCAGGATTACTGAAAAATGGAATAAAAGCCCACCCTTTCATTCCTTTTCCTTTCTTTCTTTTTCTTTAGCTCTTGTCTAGCATGATATCTGTCAAATTTCAAATTCGTCTTTTTAAAGATTGTTCTGCTAGATATATTCAATTCAATTCTTTTATTTCATTTTTCGACAAAAATGTATAGACATACTTGTAGACACCATTTTCTTCGGTGACAGAAAATAACTATGTGAAATTAAATACATTATATTCGATATTGTCGGCTGCATCTCTCTCCCCCTCCCTCTCTCTCTCTCTTTCTCGCTTTCATAGTCGTCATGACCAAATCATGCGTGTCATCAAGGTCATCGTCATCACCGTTGTCGTGGTCGTCTTCGTGTTTGATGGCAAACTGCAGAATGGAGGTCACCGCGTGAACATTACCGGGTGTTTGATGTAATCCGTGGAATTCAGCCGAATGAAGATAAGAGTATGGTAACTCTGACCATCCGTTCAAAAGTTGACATCTTTTTAACGTCTTCGTTAATAGCATGTGTTGCCCTTTCTAGATTGGCACTCTGCAGCGATTTGTGACGTCACAATCGTAAAACAGAAAGGAATAATATAAGAAAATATAAGTATAAACAAACAAAATAACATATATTTCATCATCTTTTTTTAATGAAAAGTGAACATTCCTTTGATGATTTTTGTGAGAGGTAGTTATGGCGTATAACATTATTATTCATGCCTTCTAGAGAATAAAAACCAAATGCTCTTTTGATGTTCGTAGGAAAAAATATCGCTAGATTTCTTTTGCACTCTATTCATATAATTCTGTTGCATCGTTACGCTGTTGAGTTACCATCCATCAAAAAGGACGACGAGTAAATATTACTTTTTTTTTTATAAAGTTGTAACTTTTGACCAATGGTTCGATTTATTCACCAAGTGTTATCTTCACTATACTCATTGCACACGATACGCTTGACCCTCAACAGGGAGAGATAGAAAGGGAATCTCCCTATTTTTTTTCTGAGCACCTGCTATTTACCCAGTGCCCTTCATTTTGATTTGAGAATTTGGCAACACACCGACAAACGGCCTGCGATAACTACAGTACGTTCTTTTACACGCTGGGTTGCTTAACATGAGTAATGTCTATAGAAAGGCATCTAGCCCCCAATCATGACCGCCAGTTCTATGGCAAAGTCTCAAGAAACGGCGGCGTTGGCATGCTAAAATGGGATTTGCAAATCTTGGTGGTGACGTGGTGGTCACGCCCAGCGTCCAATTGTTTCAGAGTTGTTCCTCTTTGCTTTTAGATGCGTGTTCCATGATTATTGCCATCTTTCGTGTATGGTTCATTCGCGCAATCCCCATTTACTCCTCCCCAATCCAAGTTATTCATATCTACGGCCGATAATCGAGTGTGATTAAGAGCAGCTGACGAAAATCAACTTTCAGTGTGCCTATATGCCGAATACCATGCATGGGCAGGTTGACGCGTTACGAAGTCTGCGGCGCGTTTAGCGGTCTTGTCCCCACATCAAACACCTCCGCCTAGCATACACGCAGCTCAAAGCTTTATAGTAATACGCTACTTGGACCATCCCTTTTCTTGACAGGCCAGAGAGATGTGAAGTTAGCCCGAAAAGCTTCCTACTACAATAAGTTTTGCCAAACTCTGAAGTGGTGTGCATTGTGTTACGACGTGGGGCTAACAGTGCGGGTGGGTATTAAGTGGCCATGATATGCCACCGTGCCTTTTGAACTTGTTTTATCGCCCGTTTCGATTTCGCCTTTGTTTCTTTTGTCTCCAGACGACCGCTAAGTCGACTCTTCATGTCACCTCGGGGAAAGAGCGAGGTGTAAACGTCTCCCGTGTCTTTTCGATTTGTCATTCCATCGTCACAAATCGATAACGACTCGACGATGGGGGTCGACAAGTCCAGCGGAAGGCGTGGCGACATTTTAGTGCATGCACTCTTCGAAGGTTACCACTTACAAGTCAGTAGTTTCCAACCGGATACGAGCATGTATAGGCCGACATAACTTATGTTTATTCAAGTAATGCGAGTCCTTACGCGTTGTTTCATAACCTACACAACCTTTCATCTGTTGCTGAATTGACTGTCTGTCACCGTCTTTTCCCGCCTCTTCTTTTGTAATACGTCATCTGCTTATTTTCTTCATTTCATCATCACCTTCGATCTCCTCGTCATCGTCGTCATCGTCTTCTTTCTCTCATGCCTGTTTTATTCCTTGTGACCTCGTCTTCTTTTTATCATCGCGAAGTCCTATTGCTGCTGCCAGTTCCACAACCTCCACGCTTCAACTACTATTGCTACTCCTATTACTAGTTTTCATGTTACTACAAAACTAGGTCTACTACTTTTAGTACTGACCGCTACTACTACCATTATTAACCACTGCTACTATTGCCACTACGACTATTATGCTGTTACTCATGCAATTAATTCTTTTATTCTTGCTTTATCTTTTTTTTTCTGAATTATCGTGAATATTCATTCTCCTCCATTTATCAAACTCAAGGTTGATTCAGAGCTTAATCTTAAAATGATTCCCTGGTCATTAAATTTCCTTATAGTGTTGTTATTTTCCCAATAGATCATCTAATTTTCATCTCTCTCTCTCTCTCTCTCTCTAAACTTTGTGTTCGATAGACTTATTCTTATTTCTTCATGCTGATTTTCTGATTCAGAACGTTTCAGTCGTCATGTTCTGACAGCACAAAATTGTGTCATTATTGAGAAACAGCAGGCTTTGCCGTGTTTCTTGAACTCTCTTGACCCAACAACGTCGTCTGCGTCGATCTTTGATGCCCCGACTTGATGTATATAAAAGCGTGATTTCCGAGAGAGAGAAACGATCGATTTATTTGGGATCAAAAAACAAACAAAATAGAAGATAAATACTTGATGAAGCTGCATCTATCAGATCTCTTCCGCAAACACGACTTTTAGAGATTGTCAGTGCAATAGCGGGAGAGACCAGAATGAAAGGAACTTTTCATCAGCCAAATACGCTTGAGAATAGAGCTTTAGGGATGCGCCAAATTTTACGACAGAAAAACAAGAATAGTCTATCATTTGCTGTATTTGGTTTGTAATCTGCCATTGTTTGGGAGGTCCTCAGGAGTAGGGGAAGCTATCTCGACGTGGATGCCTGAATAGCAGGTTAGCTGAGGCATAATCCACGTTTGGAGTGTCTTCGCCTTTTTACATCGCAGAGCAATAATCATACTGAAGCAGAATCAATAAAAACTCTGCCTCTATACCTTATTGGAAGGAGGTTGGGGTAAAGGGGGATTACAGAAGTCCGCTACCGAACGTGTATAGGGGGTAAAATACTCAATTTAGGGGGACAAATGCCTTGTGGGTTTAGTGTAACTTCGTATTTTGCAAGTAAAATGGGGATTGGATAGCTGGCTGAAGGAGGTCGTAAATACCACGAAGTTTATGTAGCACAAAATTAATGCTTGTTTTCTCCCTTGATTTTGTTCAGCGACGAAAAGAAATCTTTGCCCACTTACAAGAGGTATTTAAGCTCAAAACCTTATTCGATGAATACCAACGTGCCAGGTAAGTAAGACAGCGTGTGTCAGTGTGATTGGATGCAGGTACATCTATACTGCCAATCTATTAATCGAGTTAGATACCAACAAACTATACTGAGGAAATTTCGGACTATGACGGAAGACCGAAGATCAACAACTCTCATATTATTAGCATATCCATAGTATACCAAACTCTTCATTTTCCATCTCTGTTTTTTCATACTGATTCAAAATATCCATGGGGAATACAGTGACATTTAGGGTATGTTTTTACCAGTTTCCGTCATGTTTACAGTTCAGCCGGAGGTATATTATACATTTCCTACATTGGTCGTTGTCCTTTTTTGTTACTGTACTTTGAGAATATGCAGATATGAAATAAACATAAACTAAGAAATATACTTCGAGAAAATGTAGGCATTAGTTATAAAAGGAAAATATATTATTGTGTTCGTGCTACACTAATTATTAAATGATATGCAACTGATGGCCGCAGCACACTAAAACCATTGATTTTCACTAAAAGTACTAAGCGAGGGTACATGATCAGCATTTGGTCCTACACAAACAAACGCTTTACCGACTAAATAAAGGGAAAAATGTATAATGACCAATTGACGTAAACGGATTAAACTGCACAATGTCGTCGTGACAGTCCAAGCATAGTGTGATCAGAGTTGTGTTTGTATATTTCTCTCTTCTTTTAGGATGGGGGAAGAAGGGCTAGATCGATCTATCGCGATATTGATTGGTCTGCTGAAGATGATGTGGCTAATTTCTCGCGTCGGTGTACCTTTAAGTGGTTGGTCGTTATCGATCGATAGCCATTCACGAGCCAAATACATCTTAATTCAAAATAAAAATGTTTTGTTTGGATTGAAGATTACGCGTGATAATAGACCACACATGACAAAATCCCGACCCTCTTTCCATATAACTGGAGATATTGGTTATCAGTTCTAATGAAGGAGCAGTGGGACCGTCTGTTTAACTCTTTCTGTGTCAGGGACTATGGACAGTGTGTCCACAGTGCCTGTGGGGTTTTCTGTGACAATCAGCACTCATAGCACGCAAGGGGTTAAACAGTATACGCAACAGCGGAAGCAGAATGGCTCGAATTCACGAAGGTGGTACAAATAAAACCATGGTTAAAACTATGGACAAAAACATGGAGCGCCAAGTGTCGCATGGAATATTTCGTAACGAAATCAGTCATTTTGTCGATGAAATGATTATTTTGTAACGAAATGACAACATTTTGTAACTAAATGAACATTTTGTCCACGACATGATAATTTCGTTAACGAAACGGTCATTTTGTCGACGAAATGACCAATTTCGTAACGAAATATTCTGTGCGACACTTGGCGTTCCATGGTTTTTGTCCATGGTTTAAACCATGGTTTCATTTGTACCACCTTCGTTAATTCGGGCCAATGTGTCCAAGTTAGACCAATCTGTAATATGGATATTTATTGGCCGAACGGCTACTATGACAAAACTTCATAGATCGTATTTCGTACACCTACCATAATAATTCCATGAAGGTACACTGGTACCAATATGATAACACTAACAATATTTTTTCACTTCGTTGGCAGTGATACTACATCACTTCGTTATGTTACCTCACGAGCTCCAACTCTTTCAGTCGACATGCAGACACACGCTGCCACACACACTTCAACACAAGCACATTAACACACATACAAAACACAGACACACAGACACAGGCGAAATCTAAACGTGTACATCGTCGCTTAATTTTGATAACCAATCTTTTAACCTGTTTTTTTTTTCTGAAACATTAGCAGATAATATTTCCAGTTTGTTTGTTTGTTTGTTTGTTAATTTGTTGTTTATTTTTGTGAATTATTCTTAATCGTTCAACATTCATTTCTCAGATCGAATGGATTTTTTTTTTTATTGCAGCGATCCAGTCCAGAAAGTTCTTGGTTCTTGTCGTAGATGTTCCTGTTGTTGTTTGTTGCTGCTGTTATTCTTTTGGTTGTTGTTGTTGTTGTTGTTGTTGTTGTTGTTGTTGTTGTTGTTGTTGAAGTCGTCTCTTGGCATTTGTCTCTGAAGCGAAATGAGAATCTTTGGAGGTGGGGGCAATAGCTGATAATATTGACCCCAAATTATTGCAGACGGGCCTTACTAATGTAGGTGTGACGAATGAATGAGGATTTACGGTGTAATTGGTCATTGCTAAGGCCATTGATCTACTGAGTACTCTAGTAGCTTCATGGTAGGGCTTAGTTTACTGTGGTTTGCGAAGACCCGTGGTACAGTCGCTCTACAAAGGTTGTAGGAGTGACAAAGCGATGTTGTGGATGTGCATGCGGTATGCTTAGACATTGTGGCGAGGCGTTTGTGACGGAGCGTTGACAGACAAGCGACGTGAGAGGGAGGTCGAGGTGAACTGCCGCGGAAACTGTTACGCAATACGCGACGGGCAGGTGCACGTGTCTTTCACCTTCGCGTTTCAAAATGAATGGCCGGTGAGGCGAGACTTGGAAGAAAGTCAATGGGAACACGTTTTTTGCCAATATCTATGCCATGTTTCCATGTATTTGGGCGTTTCCTAGATTATAAGTGTCTGCATCGAAGTTTTAACTGCTACAAGATCAAACTTGAAGGAGAAAGACACAGCTTGAGTGTTTAACTTGACTTTGATAAGGAGAATACAGTCAAAATAAGTAGATCAAGCAGAAAGCAATAAGGTTACGAAATTCTTAAGTTTCCACGTGTTTTAGTTAAACTGCATGCCGTATATAGGAACATGGTACACAATAATAAACATAGGCATAATGTTGGCGTAATTACCGAACAATTCTCTCCTTGCTTTGTACATGATTATATCACATATTTACGGTAAATCATTCGGTATTTACAAAATTTCCGCCCATTGCAAATTCACTACTGCTATATCGTTATAACTCCAGAACAATTCGATGCATACATGATATGATTTTCACTTGATGAAGTAAAGTTAGGAAATTACATCATTGTAAATTCATGCTCTTAGAAATAGGAGTGGTTTGAAGTTATGACGTCATCGATTCATGTTATTTGCATAATTTAGCTGTCACGGGTATCTCAGTTATTGGATTATTGTAAAATTTCAAGATTTCTTAATAACCTTACCTTTTTTTTTCAGACTTTCCCTACATTTGCGCTGTCCTGTGTGTTTGGTTATCTTTAAATTGTTGCAGTCAGTTTGTAGGCCTACTTGGAGGAAATTTTCATTTCAATATCGATGCAAACGAAGATCCCCAACCAGAGTTGATCTCCATAGTTATCTTGAGGTCACTGCACTGAGTACAATGCACAAATTGCAATAATTACTGTTGCAATTGTATCTTCTACCACGCTGGCTCGGCTACTAACTATTCAAGTTGCAAGAGTTTAAGCCCATACTGCGATTGATTTGTAACTTGCCGTTTTCCCATTATTGCAAACTTCTTGGTATAACTGATAACAAGAAAGGTTCAGGATACACTGTTGTTGATTCTTAATACTCTTTGAGACTATTTTCTGTTATGAGAATGGAAAGCGAAATTATTATCCCCCTCTCTGTGAATCAGCCCTCCCCATCCAAATGAAACCAGAATTCTGTCAACCAGATACATTTGATATCCCCCTTAACTTCTCGGCATTTAAAATTTTTCCGAGACAGAAAACATCATGACAAGACAAAATAGAACCCTCCCAAGCAGCGATTCTCGTCTTATCACGTTGGGCAGCGTCCCAACTCCGCACAGAATCGTGTCGCTTGGTGCGGAGCGCGTATGGAACGCCGTGTGAGCAAAAACAAGAACGACTCACAGTTTCTGATGGAGTCAATTAGACCTTTCTTGGTTGCTGAGTGCTGACTGCGTCTTTATAGTCGGTGCAGTGAACTTATTTTGAGGGTTAACCATACCAGACTCACCACTCTTCAGAAAGTGTCCTCAGTGCATTTTTTTTTTCTGGGGAAACGGAGACATCGATAACCCATTAGCCAAGTTTTAATTTGTCAGTTGTTGTTTAACGACTCGCGAGTCATACAAGAAGGGGCGCAATTCGAACGGATATAAATCGTCATGTTACAAGGTGGTGATGGATGTTCACGTCTGCTAGACTCCCGCACCAGTCTGCCAGAAACGGGAAACCGTATCGGCTGCGTCACCGCAGTGGTTCCGCAGCACGGCACGAGACATTTCAATATGCATGATCACTCATCAAAAAGGCTGGATGGAGGAACTACCAGACCGCAGACTGTTGCGTACTTTTTATAGAGTTCTGAGAGACATATTCGGGCTACATGGTATTACGTAATGAGCAAGAATTAAGTACAGCGACCTTCTAGAAATTGCATAATGTTTTGATACATAGACACTAATAACAAACAGTGGGATTCTACAAGTAATTGTAGTAGCAGTAACAGAGATAGTAATTGTAGAAGTAGTGATTTGTGTTGTTATTGTTTCTTGCTGTACTTGTTACATTCATTTTCATATGCAAAAAAAAAATCAGCAATTTAAACATAATCAATATCAAACGCAAAGGAAACTATGACACTATTACACCATCGTCTTAAACGCACACATATGTTACATACTACCCTCTGCACCCTATATTGTGAGGTGTGATTGCTCCGGATTAGACTGAAGATAATACGTAGTCATGTAAATGTTAAGGAAACTAATTTTTGAATGGCAATACACGTTTTTATCATCATATTATTATGCATGTGTATGCATATCTATAAATTATATGCATAACATGACGGTAGATTTACCCGCTTCTTTTCTTAGTCTTTTATCGACTTAAAGCGAATATTGTTTATATAAAGTTTCTTTTGTACGTTTTGATTCAATAAGCGAGTGTCAGAATCGTAAGCAAATACAATGCATCCACCAACACAGACACCACTACCACCATATCACTATTACTATGCTATTACTATGACTATGACTATGACTAAGACTATGACTTTTACTATTGCTATTACTACATGTACTACTGTTACTATTACTACTACTATACTACTACTACTGCTACCACTACCACTACAATTACTATTACTATTACTATTTACATCTTCCACCACTACTACTACTACTCCTGCTACTACTACTACTACTATTGCCACTATGACTACTAGCACTCTATCGCTACTGTTGTTGGTGGTATTTGGAGCGTTTATTAAAGATTCATTTAAATTCGGTCGCACAGTTTTCTGCTAGCACATTTTCTTTTTCTTTTTCTTCTTTAGCTCTATCACGACAGGATATTGAAGGCTGTGACGTATCATCATGACTCTTGAGTGACACGAAATAAGCCCATAAACAACGTCTCACTCTTCATGCGACAAGAAAAAATAGTCTCAAGTTTCCTAATTCGATTTGTATTGGAGTGAAATTTGCTCATGTTTCACAAAACACATTTTCTTCATTGTATCCCTTGGAGTTGTTGTGCACGATGAAATACGTCAATCATAAGTTCTGCTTCCTCGGAGGGAAGAATAACATGTGTGGTCTTCTTTTCACCACGCAACATTTTCCAAACTTTCTCTTCGTCGTCGACGACAACCCTCACCGGATTTGCCGTGAACTCTTAACGAAGGCCCCGTGGTCGGCCCGGGGAGCGGGGTGTGGGAGATCGGAGGTTCGAACAGCATGTGGCCTCGCAGAATCTGCCGGGTGGGTTTTGCTCGTGTGGGAAGTTTTCCCGGCACCTGTTCCGCGGCCGCCGTCGGGAAGTGTGCAGGTGTGTTTTGTTGTGATCCTCGGGCAAACATGTTGTCCCGCATGTCCGCTCTGGAAGTGGATCAAAACAGCGACATCTTCGTAAACAAATGGGGTTCTGGATTCTTCTTCAAATTATTTAATCGCCTGGCTATTTGTTATATCCTCTTTATAAGAAATAAAGCAACAGGAACAAAATCGCAAGATAGGAAGAGTCAGACAGACAGTTTTCCAAATAAGATAATCATCATCATCACTGTCGCCCTGAAAATCGAACATGACAGTTGCAACTGAGTTTGACATCACTTTTTGCCATTATCGAATTTATTCAGAATTTTGAAGCGTCACGCCCAACCGAGAAAGTGGAAAATATCGTTTACAAGGTTGGGATATTGAAAGCTCAGGTGGTCTGTTCAGAACGAGGTCTCTCCACAAATACAATATCTTTTCAGATAGACTTTGCGCTTGATAGAGCGCAAAGTCGTAAGATAATAAGATGTAGTCTTAAGCATGTTAAGTAAGATATATCAAGTATTATAACAATGAGACTCACGTGACCAAGAAAACTAATTCTATGGGAGGCCATTGTAGAACCAACAATAGATGAGTGTTACTTAAAAAAAAAAGAAAAAAAAGTTGGTTTTGCTTCTATTGCTAACAGTCACTTGGAAATGGCCGTTCTCTTTAACAAGAATGTTCCTTTAAGTTAATACCATGGAGCTATGGAGCTCCACAGCAATGCGATCATTTTGATGAATATGGGGTCAACTTAACGTCTCAACATAAACACGAAACTCCCTTTCTTCAATGTGTTCTTTGGATAGTTAACTTATCAAAACTTGACGTTGATCATATAACCAGCTGTTATGGTTGTTCAACCACAAGATTTTCTTGTTCTTAAAGGATTAAGCATTATTACAGAGTGCTCAAAAGAACACGGGGAAAATTACGTCGGTAATAAACGCGGGAATGCCTTCCTTGCGTGCGAAAGATCACACAAGTAGAGACAATTTTTCATTTTCCAGAACAGGCCACATTTCAAATATTTCCTGGACATAAACAGTCTCAAATTCCCGCCACCAACGGCTATATCGACTAGTCTCAGTGCGGGCCGTCTGATTTTAATATATAGAAATAGTAAACGTATAATATATACAAAAAACTACGAAAAAAGCACTTCCGTGGCTGCGCAAGCAAAATTGACTCTACAAAAATGAATGATGAATCGACATTTTAAATGTTTTCATTCCTCCAACCGTTTTGCAAATGTTAAATTTAACACTAAAAAAAAATGTTGTATTTACCATTTCTGAAATGGTTGTTCAACATTTTGAGTGATAAATTTAACATTTTAAGTATAAGATTTAATATTCAACAAACGGTTGAAAGGGTAACCACATTAAGATATTGATTTACAATTTCATTTTCGGAGTGTATAAGTACAAACCATGGTATTCCTCGTTCTGTATTTCTACAAGCGAGCAAGATTTGGCCTCTACGCCATGATTAAGCTGCGTTGCTACTGAGCATTTATTCCTTCGAGAGCCTATACTTTTTTTTCCTTTTGAAGAAAAAGTCGAATAGTAAGCGACCACTTTCTTCCCCTCTAATTTTTCCCTCCAGACTTTGTCTCCGAACAGCACATATGGTACAGATTTCGTATCGTCAACTCGGACAATTATGACCGATTAATTCTCGATATTTGACACAAAATCGTCCCGTATTGGCCATTTCAAGTCTGGGGTATCACTGCTCCGGACATTACGCGGTGTTTATGGCGGGGGAGAGAACAAATTCAATGTCGTGCGAACCAAGAATATGATTGAGTCGTATAAAGGACGGATATATTTCAGACTATGGAGGAAAATATATCGACTTTTAAGAAACATCAAGAACTCTTTTTTTTCTTGATTTCTTCCTCACTTGCGTTGTTATTCTTTAATCAAAGAACGTTTTGCCAAAAACATAAAGCTGTCTCAGCTGGCGACGAAGTCTTTTTCACAATCTGTGGAACTTAGAAAATGTATGGGACTTGATTTGATATGGCCAACAGGCAAGACTACTTTATATGGGAAAAATATGAAACTTGTTGCTGGCATTTTAAAGAGAATGCCATGTCATCAAGCTCCTTAAAAGCAAACAAAATAAACAAAGATTTATGGTTTCAAAGATGATGTTTGTTTTACGATCTTGAGTTGTAGTCGAATAATAAAACCACTACCTCTCCCGGTATATCTTACTTCAATGTTTCAGTGTGAGCAAAATAATATACAAACGTAAGTAACAAACATAGATAGCAAAATCCTATACGAGGAACTATATAATTATAGTTGATCGAATCATCTTGGAGGGAATTGATACTGTATAAACGTGCTTTTTGTAGAATAGAATATCTGCAAATATTTGCACTAGCTCTGCTCCTATACTAAGTAATACAACTACTACCAGTGCTGCAGCTTCTTCTACTGCTCTTCAATATTCTCCCCAAATCTAAATAAATTCATGTCAAAAGTTTTCTTTTTATTCATTCTGAATAACGAGTTTAAGGTGATGACATTATAAATTGTTTTACCCATTGTTTAATGCACTGAATATACACGTTGTACTTTTACAGATCAACATTATCACAGCACAGCGCATAAATCACAGCACTGATGTGCACCTTTAGCATGTTCAGCGCTACTATTCGCCATTCGAAGAGCTGTATCTTAAAGATTTAAAAAAGGGTTTCGTTTTATGCCGTAATCTTATCTGGGGTAATCTTCCTAGTCAAGCTCTGCTAATGAAGATGGTGCCTTGCATTTTCAATTTCATATGATATAAAATATAAGCATATATATGTATATAGTCTTTAAACCCAATTTGAACGGTCCCTTATCGTATGATTTACATTCAATTTGACACTGCTGTATATTTTTCTACCCATATGTTTTCTTTATGCAATTGTGTTCCCCAATGTGTATCAATGTTTTTGCACATTTTGTATGATTTATGACATTTTTGTTATTGTATTGAAAACGGAATGCAGCAATAAACTGAACTGAATTTCTTTTACTTCAGTTATCTACTACTATCACTATACGTGTACTATAACCACTTTTACAACAGAAATTGGTTCAGAAGCTGCTGTAGCTTCTTATTTCAGATTTGTACTCTCGTTTTCACACAAAACGGTCGGTTTAGGGTGAACTTTGACCTTCATTTCACGCGTTCAGGGCACCGTGTCAATGGGACCCTTCTCGCACCTTTCACAAATTCATCACCCCGGATCATTTCCCTTTGGCCCGTCTCCCCACTGGTCCGTCCACGAAAATCTCGTCCAGCCCCAATCAAACTTTGATTTGTTTTGATCGCCCTTCAAGCCTCTGAAAAATGGGAACCCATTTCCCCGTGAACGTTTGTCAAACGAGCCATTAAATCGCTATCGAATTGGGGCTCGGAATCACCGAACGAACCGCGACAGCGATGCGTTGAAAGCGCGAGCCCGTCGGCACAGATGCGACCGCCGCGCAGACAGTTAGCCGAGCGAGGTCGACGTCTCGGTCGCGCGAATTTCCGTCAACGCTCCGATCGTCTGCTTGGTGGGCATTCCGTGTGGCCATCCCCAACCCTTTTTGTGCACATTCGCACAACTGGTGTTACTTATCAGTAGTCTCTTATTGCTTCAATATTGGGGGGGGGGGGATGTACATCTGTAGTTTTAACTATCGTCTACAAGATGCTGACCAATAAAAGATATTTCTCATCGTCTCAATGCAACCTGAGAGTGCTTTAAGAACGAATTCATCTTTGAAGCTTGTGACTGACCCCCTGCATTCAAATGGGTCATTGTATTCAAAATTGACGATCATTATCATGTAGTATTCATCATACATGAGAAAACGCTGAAAGTAAATATATAAAGCAATGTCATGTTGAATGTACACTAAAAGATGGAACACTTTAGAGTAAAGTTTACCAGAAAAAAATTGAAATGCAGGGGCCATCTTCGTAAGCATAGCGTTACTATAAAACAAGCATGAATCCAAAAAAAAAAAAAAAAAAAAAAATATATATATATATACATGTATATATA
This sequence comes from Diadema antillarum, assembly GCF_040938485.1. Classification (NCBI taxonomy): domain Eukaryota; kingdom Metazoa; phylum Echinodermata; class Echinoidea; order Diadematoida; family Diadematidae; genus Diadema; species Diadema antillarum. The sequence goes on along the minus strand of NW_027271529.1, from coordinate 326,037 downwards.
TACATCTGCCCATGCATTCTTATCAAAAACACTACAACGAAGTTTTAGAGCAAGTTATGTTCAGTTTCCTTGTCCTTCCACGAACCTCTGAGGTGCTCGAAAGAAATAGAACGTAGATACATGAAACATTTTTGCAGCGATTTTGTGAATGAGTGGAAATTTTCTAAAGGAATTCTTAGAGATTAAGATCAACGTCTTAGATTATGGTATGCTATGTGAGTCTTTAATGCCCTTCTAACTTCCTAATGAAAAAAAAATTGACTTTTTCACGCAAACATTAAAATAAAAAAGAATAAAAGAATTGAGAAGGGATTTTTTCTGTAAATTTTGATAGCAATTTGAAGCGGATTCTGAAAGGGTGATGGAACTTAACAGCCAGGGAAACCAGTGGCATGTCATCATTTTAAGTTGACCTTATCAACTTAACTTCTTTGCAAAATACCCCAGCATCTTTCGAGGCACCTCCCTCTGTCAACTATGCGCCGTGTGGACATTCTGTTAAATTGGCTCATCCCTTTTATCCCATTTAAAAAGCTTTAAATATTTATAAAACAGGCGAGTTTCTCAACAGTCAGTGTTTTCCCCACATTATACATTCTTATGCAACAAGGCAGTTACATTGGAGCATACGCGCGCGCGCACGCCTGGTCACATGTCACTCATCACCCAATCACATCGCGCTTCGGGGGTTGGCCACACTTTCTTCCGGAAGGCCGCGACTCTGTTTTTAGCAGACGACAGAACACGGCCACACCAGGAAAGACAATGGCGAAGAGGGAAATAATGGCGGGAGAATTTGATTCCCCTAAGAAGATCTTCAGACGAAACATGAACAAGAATCGCTGCCAAACAGACGAACAGAGAGAGATAGAGAGATAGAGAGGGGGGGAGAGAAGAGGGAGGATAACAGAAATGGGAAACGGGAGATAGGGAGATAGAGAGAGAGGAGAGAAAAAGGATTGAGAGATAAGAAAGGGAGTGCAACAGGAGACAGAAACAAAATACAGAGAGAGGAGATGAAGAAAAAATAATATATATTGAGAACGAATGGAGTAAATCAAATAAATAAAGAGGAAGCAGTTATTGCCAGTAAACAATTGATTATTTTCTTTAGCATCAATCGTGAGGAAGAGAAGAGGAAAATTTACTAGTATACGTAATGCGTCTTTACAATAATCAAACCATTTCCGAGTAATTTAATTGATAGGGTAGTATATTTCGGCAGATTATCACATTTCCTTTCGGCTTTGAATTTGGTCTGTGCATTCTTTTCTCCTTTCTTTAATTTTAATAGCTTCATCATTAATCATCTGAGCCGAGAGTATGGTCAAAGCATCCTGGTGTTGGTTTTCCAAGACATTGTACTATACCCATACATAAAGAAAAAAGACCAGTAGAGCATATCAGCATAGTAAACAGAAAATGTCTTTTAAAATCTTGTCATGCTCAGTCCTGTGTAAACATTTCAATAATCAGACACATCAATAAATTAGTTATGCGATACAATATGACAGAAAATGTATCTACCGTCGTCGTCGAAATAACTGATAAAGCTAACTCTATATAATGATGAGGAATTAATCATATTCAGTAAACATGTATAGCGCGAAATGGAAGGACGAAAAGAGGACTATAATTATCGTCGTACGACATTGTTTGTTCATTTTCACAATCACCGGACTTAGCTTTAAAAAAAGGGGAAATATATACCCTAATAGTGCTTAACATAAAATAAACTTTCATTCAAAACTTAAGTGTTGTTTTAGATATAGCATATAGACTGATGATTTCATCATTCCTTTACAATACATGCCATTTTTTGTTGTAACATGTAAGTTGTCGACAGAATTGCAGGAGCATCAAAATCGTTGCCTCAGGATCGATTGCGACATTGTGATTTTTTAAAAAGATGCTGATGATACTCACTTTTTATGATATTGTCTCTGAAGCCACAACACATTTAATGTGATTAGATGATCATATACCGCGACAGCATCATCTGACATTTATTCTTGAAAGTTCCTTTCAAACCGTGTTACATTTCTTTCGGTGATTCCCGCCAACAGACCAATTCCCGTACAGCAACATTCTGTACCTATAAACGAGGAATGTCTTAACTGAACCTGACGCGTGATTCAACTCAACGACCAATGGATATCAAACTTCTTGATTTATCCTGTTTCCAAGTCCTTCTGACGACCGGAAGTGTCTTGTCCGTGTCTCTGGCGAAAAAAAAAGAAGAGAGAGAGAGAAAAAAAATAGAGAAAGAAGTCAAATTTTTACAATGAATTATTCTTTGTAGCAGAATGCTACCACGTGATCTTGGCACAGACTGCTCCCTCCATTATCAATAAACAATTTAAATGGAAAGAAAGTAAAAAGAAACATCATGACATTTATAAAAACTGCGTTATTCACTGGACCCAATCATTCAGAATAAATGACAATATTAATCCCTCTCTCCGTCTCTTTGCCTAAAAGTGGAATATAGAATGATATACCTCTTAAAGCTAGAATTACTAATATGTTTATTATATTTATCAATTTAGTATGTTTGATATGTATCAAATATGATGATAACATTTATTTTGTCTGATTTCCTGATCATTCATTTCGTGAGATGCTGCGCTTCAATTCAAGGCGTAACCTATTTTGCGTTGAATTGCGCTATATAAGAACATTATATTACTATTATTATTATCATTATTATTATTACATGATGTAATGGAAAAAAAACATTATGTGGTAAAACGTAAGAAAGAAAGTTATGACAGTATCAATATGAATCACCAGAATTCTCGCTATCGCCAATGACGTAAAAAGTACCCGGATGTGGCTTTTTTGTCAAGATATAGTGCACTTGGTAGCAAGGGCACTTCCGGCGCGGGTCATAATTTGCACAACACTAGCGTGCGCGTACGTGTACCTTACCTACAGCGCAGCGCCGACCACGGGTATACTAGTACAGTAGGCCGCTGTACCGCCCGCGTTTTTTATTTAAGACGGCACAGATTGGGGCATGGCGCGTGTTAAACCTATGGGAAAAAACGTTGGGTTAGGGTTTTTGGTTAGGGTTAGGGTTAGGGTGGGTTAGGGTTAGGGTTTGATGGTTAGGGTTAGGATTAGGATTAGGGTTAGGTTTAGGGATAGGGTCCCCAATAGATTTTTAGGGTCCCCAATCTGCGCCGTCTAAAAAAAACACGCGTACCGCCCGAACCAGCGAGTGGCCAGGCCTGTCATACTCGTACACTGTAGTCCCCGCCATGCCGGCGGCCGGCCTTGCATTAGCATGCACCACTGCACGCAGCGCATATACGTAAGCTAACACATACCGGTACGGCGTACATCACAGATCAGTCATCTCTGCATACGCTGAAAATATGCTGGAAAATATTCAACCACCTGGATATCGTCATGGAATGCCCATCTTTTTTTTAATTTGTTCTCCGTCGAAATGTCGCGAACACAATCGGGAACAAACAGTGATCTCGAACTTATCCTGTCTCCGAAGCAATTTCTTCCAAGTATACGTACAATGTACGTAGGCACTAGGCTTACTACCTAGTGCTACTATAATACTCATACCACACTACTAGTAAGTCGCGCGTGCACGTACTGCGCTGTGGAGTCACCCGCAAACTTTACCCACGCGGCCACGTCACGTCTCGCATGCCAGTAAGGGTCCTATTTCTGCAGATTTTTTTCATTTATTGTCGTGCGAACAACACATGGCAGCTTCGCAGCAACAACCAATAGTCGTACTAACAGCAATTTCTTAAGAATGGAGAAATTTCAAATCATATTAAAGCTGTAATTCAAGTCGAGAAAACCGGAAGTACACGTAGAATACAGTCGGTTGTCTGTGTAAATAGCATTAGTCACGTATCACGCGCGTACGAACGGAAGTGACTTTGCTACCGGACTATCCCATAATGCACCGTAAATGACGCTTAAATCAACATCCGGGTACTTTTTACGTCATTGGCGATAGCGAGAATTACCTGACTTACCTATGATGACGTCCAGTAAAGTCAAAGACTTGTAGAGGACCATTCAACAGATCTAATCCTGAGCCTAGATCAAAAGGATGTGTCCAGGCTGCCAGGGGTGCTCAATAAGCAATCTGGAATAAATCTATAGTGCTTCTGTTTCCAGTTATTATTGAGTTCAGATTTAAAGGCATCAACTCATGATACCTCAACAGTATCAGCAGAAATTCACAGATCTCTGGCTGAAAGAGTTTAACCTCTTATTAGCAGATTAGGAAGACATCCTCACGTTCATCCGAAAATGGTCAAGAAAAGTCTAGAAATATTAAATTTTGAAAATGTCCTATCTTCCTTACTATCTTATCCGATTTTTGACATTTTTGGAAGATTCTGTAGGGATTTTTTCTCTTTCTTTTCGAGTTCATTCATGTTTGAGGTGGATTTCCTGTTTAGATGTAAAACATAGTGTCTGCAGAACTGTCGATTTTCGCTCTAAATTGTGGTGCTCATGTGCTTTAAAATGTGTTAGATAACCTTTTAATAACACGATTTCAGTTAGGTAAAGACGAAAATGCGACCTATTAGCCAAAATGGTTGGCCTGAGGTCTTTCAGTCTCATAGCATACCCGATGGTGATTGCTTGTATTTCTTTATAATCGAGAAATCGGACCACAGCAGCAGTAGCCACCGATATTCCCCTCTAGAGTGACCATGCAGCTTGTTGGAAAGTACGATTCTAGGGCACGATCGATCATCACCTATCTTTCTACCAACCCACTGCTAAATGCATGGGAAGGATATTTTAAGGAGAAAAGTCTCATTGCTATACGATTGGTTTTTTTTTTTTACGCTTTCGATCTCCAGATACCCTCAAACAACTCATATTCCTGGCAAATCGCGTCAGTCAGACAAGTTTCTTGGTAAACATTTTCGATATATTGCAAGCAAATTGTAAATGGTGGGAAATGAATTTTGAACCCTTCTGAGAACTAATGTTTTAGCTTTAGCCCAGACCCTTGTTGATCTCATAATACCCTTGAACAACTCATGATCCTGGCAAATCGCGTCAGTCAGACAAGTTTCTTGGTAGACATTTTCGATATATTGCAAGCAAATTCTAAATGGTGGGAAATGAATTTTGAACCATTCAGAGAACTAATGATTAAGCTTTAACCCAGACCCCTATTTCCACTCGCTGGCTATAGCTGGTTCTACATTCCACTTCCGTGTGTTTGTGTCTGGCTGAATGCGGCTGTTACCGATGAACCTGCCACAAGTTGTTCCTCCGCCGCAGTCTAATTGCGACTGAAACTGACGAACAACATCGGAATCGCGATAATTGACGATTTTGGGAGGGCGGGAGCGCGATCCTGATCAAGAAGTAAGCTTCACTTCAACTTGTCGAACATCATCCGGGCACGCCACTTGAGTCAAACTTTGAAAGGCTGTGTTATAGATCTCGGCTATTTTCTCCCTAAAATGCATTACAAGAACCAGACATTTCGTAATTAATCTAATCTTCAAGAATAAGTTTGAGAAGATGCAGCAATCTTCCAGCTATCAAGGAGTCATTTCATTTCCCTCGTTCATGTCGTAACAAGCGGACAGGCCTGTACTCATCGCCAAAATGCCAAGGTGGCAAAGAGACAACTATGGTGTTGTCACCAAGAATCAATCAATTCGAGGGTCCTTTCTTCGAGAGAAAGTTTCAAGCGTTGCCAAATTTTGGGAGATTTGTCAATGCGCGTCTGACAATTGCTGTTGTTAGTGAATTCCACAAAATAAAAATGTTCTAGCATAATGAAAGAGCACTTGACTAACCGCTTTCAGAAAGCAGGGGGAATAATTGCTACCCTTTACGTATGTCAGTATCAAGTTGATGGAATGTGTAATTTTTATGAAAAACGAATTTTTGTGGAATTCCCTTTACATTTTCTTTGTAAATCATTGTTGTCCACACATTACACCATAGCCTCTAGTAGTCTCCTTATCCAGCGGTTCCAACACCAAAACTTTAAAAATTCATGACTTTTGCATCGATTGTCCGATTTTCCTCAAACTTTCACTGATGTATTCTACTATATGTTGCTGCTCTTTGGGTTTTGGTTTCCTTTTTAAGTGTGCGTAAAATACTGCTCATGGCCATGAACGTAGACGAATATTATATAGTTATAGTATTATATTCTAATATATTGAAAGACTCAAAGGGGAATTATACCCATGCACTTGTGAATTATTCTTAAATAAATATTAGTAGCATGGATCAGTTACGGTTGAAGGAAAATCGGACAAACTGTCCAAAAGTTATGAATCTTTGAACTTCCGGATCGCCGTCGCTGGAACATCGCTGGATGAGAAGACTGCTTGAGTTTGTGCCGTCACAACGATAGAAAGAAAATTTAAAGAGTTTGACAAAATCTCATTTTTAATGAAGAGTATGCATTCATTTGCTACTGACATATCTTAAGGGAAATATCGTTCCCCCTGCTTTCTGAAAGCGTTAAGTCAAGTGCTCTTTTAACCAAATGCTGGCACTGAAAATACGTTGAATTGTCTTTATAGTTACTTTATGCAATGAAAATATGTGGAACTCTCTTTATAATTACTTTATGAAATGTATCATCATGCAGTGACGCCACGAACTGCTGTAGTTTTCTCATCCAGCAATGGCGAGCACCGAACTTTAAAATGTATAACTTTTGATCGGATTGTCCTGTTTTCCTCAAATTCTCTGATGTGTTCTAATAACATTGGTACATTCACTCATTCCACTAATGTATTTCGGCATCATTCAACTTTTAATAGTATAAATTATTTCTCACTATACTAAAACAACAACAAATCTGTTACTTTTTTTAAAGGTTTCTCTTCTTCTGAATTTCTGAATGAGTATGCCAAAGAATGTTATGTTTGTATATTCAAGTTATAATTACAATTGCAATCTGTTTATTGTTTAGGAACAAGCGTTCGGCAAATGCAATTTTGAGAGCAATGATCAAGCCACAATCCTGTATGGGCATTCCAGACGATTTTCATAATTTCACACATGTAGCACATAAATCGACAGCTCCATGTATAGATTTGTGTAATTTATCATGGTCCTTGAGCAGAGAAACATTACTCTAACAAATCTTAAACAAATTACACTGAACAGTGTTGATGACAAAGGAGCCTCACATATTTCAGAAATGTAGCAGTGTAATTCCATTACAATTATACCACTTGCTTAACAAATTCACCTGTGTAGAATGTATATATGCATGCCATCTTCTTTTTTTTCTGCTTCCTTCAGCCCCAGCTCATGCATTCTTATGGTGAGGCTGCCATGTCATCATCCTTGTTCATTGCAATTTGTTGTAAATTTTGAAAACGTTCTTATTCCTCAATCCAGTCACTATAAATTCTGAAACTCTGTACTCGGTATAACTAATTTATAGTTGTTCAAATGTAAAAGTCTGAAAATCATCCGAAGGTCTCAATTAAGAACGAAGAAACAATGCGAGTGGTCTGAATTTGCAGCTGTGTGACTTCCAGGAAATTGTCGAAAATTCCATTCTATACGGGAATTTCATTATTGTTTCGTTGTGACTCCTTCTGCTGTGTTTTCGGCATTCTCTTGACAGCGTGCATAAAATCTAACTAAGTTAAATCAAGCAATGGAAACAAAAATCATGTCAGAAAAGACATTTGGAATGTTACTTTGCTCAATGCTCACCCACTATGTTATCGCTTGTTTATCCATTCAAACTGGTATGCCTGGTTTTTGAGAGGCTTGCCATGTTTTTGCCAAAGGCACTAAAATGTATTTGAACACTTCCGATCCAGTTCGATCCAGTAGGCCATCCGGCTTCCCTTGCACAAGCGATCTCACATTTCCGCTTCCACAGTGAAGATAAAGAAACACATAAATATATATTTAAATTCCGAACAACTGTCGCCGCTATATAGATGAAACACTTCCGATCCAGCTGACGATATTTTGGCGGGAAGAAAAAGGCAGGAACGAATTTTGTCAATGTTTGTAGTCTGCCCGAACTATCATCCCCGAGTAATATGTCAACGCTTCATAGTGCTCCGGTGTTATGTACTGCAAGATACACAAGATCGTTTGTAATGAAATAATGATATTAATTCTTCATTTAGAAACATCAATTCGGCTAATCCCTCCGAGTTTACGTGGATTTTTTTTTAAAGTGGAATCATTTACAAAATAAAAGCACATGGAGAAAGTGATAGAGCTTTAAACAAAATCAAACCTGAAAAAAAAAGTTTCACAAATCAGTGATATCACTTGCATCCCATTTGCTCAAATTGGCAAAGGTGATGATGTAATCACCCCAAAAGGTCTCCCAGTGAGCTGTATTCAAATCTTTCCCCAAATTCTCTCTCTTTTTTTTTTTGACATGGAATCAATAAAAGGATGAGTATCTCCTTTGCATCAAATTACATCAGTCTTGCAGTGATCTAGAGAAGAAAACTCTTACAGGGACCAAGAAGTTGCAGTTGGTAAATACTTGGTCAAAAATATTGACAATAGCTTTATGCATCAACCAATGACAGAGTTGTTACCCGATGACGTCACTGCGTCCTCAAATTAAGGTGGTTGATTCTGTGAAAACATGCTAAACCGTGCAATTCCATAACTGTCCTTATTCTATGTCTGATTTTTATCATTCTTTTCGTCAGATATTTTTACTCCATCCATGACAGTAAATTTGAACGTGTTGTCAAATTGCGCTTTAATTGGGTCGCGCGGCTCCTGGATTTCGCGCCAGCCGACCAATCGCGGTCTTACTACGAGCGACGAACAGACTCTTCGCGCCACTTGCAATTAGAAATCACAAGTGTCCAGGGACATTTTCTCTTAACTCCTGTCCTTACTTGCACTTTTGACGGGCGAATTCCTGCGTAGTGCTCTTGTAATAACCTGGCAATTAGACGCTACACAGACGATTAAGTAAAGACACTTGTTCTCTATTTCATATGGCTGGCTGCAGGTTTAGGCAACTGAGCCACATGCACAATAATTCTCTGCCCCAAGGTTTGTTTGTTTATTTGTTTGTTTGTTTATTTGTTTGTTTGTTTGTTTGTTTTTTATTGTATTCACAAACGGTAACATTTAGGTCTGGATGGACATGCCAACATAGAGAAGTTGCACTTGCAAAAAAAAAATGAAACAAAAGAAAAACAAATCCAAGCTGTAGAGGTTTTTTGGGGTGGGAGTGGGGGCTCTTTTACGTGCAGTTTTGTTGTGTGTTGTCACTGCGGTTATTGTCACGTACTCATATGTTTCTATTGGGGTTTCGTGTCTTGCAGTCTATATTTACAGATGTGTCATTGTTTGCATGTTGATTGGTGTAAGGCAACTTGCCAGGTTCATCATCCATTGTGTTATTGCAATTGGGAGGTTTGGTAATGATCTAACGTATTTAGTTTGTCATGCTAGCTAACAGCTGGGCGCCTCTCTCGTTGATCAATGAATAATATTCAAACGTTTATATAATTTTATGATTTTATTTGAAAGCAGCCTAATATACCTCCGGCTTTAATGATATATAGACATCCCATTGACCATGTTCAGTTTCGTGGTTTGTTTTTGTTTTGTTTTTTTCGTCTGTTGTCTCCGAATATTGTTGTTGCTGTTGTTGTTGTTGTTATTGTAGTTGTTGATGTTGTTGTTGTTGTAGTTGCTGTTGTTTTGAGGGAGGGGGAATGAATTCATTGATGAGATGAAGAGATAAGAGGGAAAATATCGACAATCTACAGCATATTAGAAGAATGACTGAAAGTACAATGCTGTGAGAAGGCAAATATCGTGCAGCTGTTAAAAGCAGGGGTGGAAAGTAAACAAGGAAAGCTTGAAAAACCCAAGCGTTCCAATAAAGATGCTCAGCAATATCTATGCTACTTCATCTGAAACTAATGAATTAGGAATCATTGGAGCTTCGTATCAAAATAACGATATCCATATACAACCATAACTGCTTCAACCATATCACAGGTCCCCCCCCCCCCCCCCCCCCCCCCCCGCCCAGCTCAAGCAGGCATGCGCAATTCCCATGATGCACTCCGAGGGCTCACCATAGCGTCCTGTCAAAGTACGAGGAGGTGGGAATGAACACGATGAATTATGTTTTCTTGGGGGAGCCTGGCGCATCTAGACTACGCTACTTGTGTTTGTCGCCCCCACAGTATCCGCCGTATTCCCTTTGGGGGATGTGTCATCTTCGTCGTCATTCATGAAGCTGGCTGGCACGGCCTGCCCGCCTCTCCTCGGTCAATTCAGACGAGAGGAGAACCGCCAATGGTGGCGCTCTCTCCCTCCCCCTCTCCGTCTCAAACACGGCACACTTTCTCAACTTCTCTCAATTTTGGTAAGCGTGTATGGGACTAAGAGGAATTCAACTTCATGAAGAGCTTCCCATTTCAACTCATAAAACACGTAGTTCTAGATAGGTTAATTGTACATGCATGGACATACTAATTTTGCTTTTGAGCAAAGTTGAGTCTTGTCTCAGGACTGGGTTAAAGCCGAGATATGGAGAGAGTGGATATAGCTCATCATTTCAAGGTCACAGGGTCTAAAATAGAATTTAAACAGCTTAGGTCACTGGTCATCGTGTTTCCTTATGCGCTCTATCATGATAATATGCGCATATTTTCTGTTGGGAAATGAGATGTGTCGAAAATTAGTGAAAAAATGAATGTGTAAATGCTTGACTGATTAAAACGAACCCTGCTTTACGATCAAGTCGATTTCTATAGATGAGCAAAATCACAATCAAAATCAAACAAGTTGGGTTCTTATTCAACAGTGTTGTGGAATCATTATTAATTCACGCTTACGCGAAACGTTTGGTATCGATCACAATTGACGCACTTTGCCAATCAGGTACAGTAATCACAGATTTCACCCAAAATTCCGTGTTGAAATCACTCCAGAGCTATATTTATTTTACAATCAGGACTTTTCCGAAAATGAGCTATTACTTATCAAAGAATTTAATATCACCCTTCAATGTTAGGTGACAAAAAGTAATGTCAGAGTTGGGAGACAAGTAAATCTTCGCCTAATCTGGATAATTGTCGATGTGATCGTTATTACTGTAGTGGGTCTTCGGCGCGTTTTATCATACATGAGGGAGCTTTACATGAAGTGCCATAATCTTCTTAATACATTTTACCAATTCTAATGAAACTGTCACTAAATTTGTCTATCTTTCCTTCTATCTTGCATTCAGCTCGAAACAATGATCAACAAAAGTGTTTGCGTAAGTGACAGTATTCGCTTCTCTCCGTGTAGTTCAGGCCTCAAAGCTGCTCCATGTAGCGCGTCATAGCGCCCTCTTGCAAAATCTTTTAGACCACCTTTGAATGACGTAGGAAACACCGTTCAACTGTTTCCATTTTGTCGGGCTCACACCTGTAAATAAAATGGAATGTCCCAGACCCCTTCACAAATTCGTATCAAAGATACCAAAATAAATAAAGGAAAAAAAATTAAAAATCAATAATGCAATTTGGCATAAAACTGAATAGCTGCAGATATTGAGTATGAATTCCTCTACAAACTGCATTTTGGTTGGAAGATGAAAGCTTTTCTCATGGAATTTGAAGGGACTATATATTCACTGGGTGCATGTACCGAAAATAGGTGATTTTTTTAGAGAAAAGAAGTCGTGGTCTGGCTTTGCGGACCCTTGGACAGAGTTTGAGCTAAAGAACCCGCCTTGGAAATTTGATGGATGAAAGAGTATATCTCACTTATCCCGGTTAGTGAAAGTGAAACACCTCATTTCTCCCAGCTATTTTACAGAATTTTTTAAATTTTGAATTTTAACACACGTCTCTATGGGGAATTATTTACCCTTGTGAGCCCTATATATAGATCAAATTCAGGACAGGATTTAAGATATCATGAAGAAAACAGATCTTACAATCAAGCTGATACTCCCTGCTACATTTTTCTTTCGATGCATGTACTGCCTGCACGTGCAATATTTAACAAAAAACACAAAAACAAAACAAAAACAAACAAACAAACAAACAACACTGAAAGGAAACTCGACCATGGTTGATTTGGTGTTTCGTCTCAAAGGCAGTTTGAGGTTGCATTTCCCAAACTGTTGTATGATACTTGTTGTCAACTTAAAAAGAAGTCTGCACAACTAGAAGGGCTTTCAAAAGGTGATACGCCTTTAACAGCAGCAGCAGCAGCAGCAGCAAAAGACACCTGTTATACGGGTTCTTGCAAAATGTTACCGGGTCAGTGTAGAAAGCTACGAGTAATCATTATCCCCCGAACAAGTGCAAGTTCGATGAAATTTTCGTGACAGCATGTAGCACATTCGCCCTGGCAGCTAGAGCGTGTTCCTCCCCCAAACGTGTGTCGGGTTTAAATTTGGATCGCTCTTTGCGTCCCCCCTGCGAAGCTGAGATAAATCAAGCCGCGTAGATAACATGTCATCTTACATGGAATCGACTGTACTGCCCTTTTCCTCCTTCCTTTAACCATTGCACAGAGAGGTTCACGTTTTTGCGCCATTCCGGAACGAACGGACAATCTCATGGGTGTTCATTTTCTTTTTCTACCTAACTTGAAAATAGACCGTGATGAAGAAATTTGGCCAATATCAAATGGCACGTAAGTGGAGGGTGAACGGAAGGAGAATTTCCCCGTCTAACCTTGGTCGAGACAAGCCATGTTGTCATCGATATTCAATCCGAAATCTCACAGGGTGAGAGTCTTCTTCTTCTTCTTCTTCTTCTTCTTCTTCTTCTTCTTCTTCTTACTCCTCCTCCTCCTCCTCCTCCTTCTCCTCCTCTACTTCTTCTTTTGGTGCTCTGCTGTAAGCAGACAAGCTTCTTTTCCTTTCCTCGCACTCGAGAGTTACCTCATTTCCCCAGTGAACCACAACAGGCGATGTGTGTGCATTGATTTCGTGGCTGATCCCACAAAAAGTTTGCAACTGCCCAAATTTGATTAGAAATTATAACTGCGAATTAGACTGATGCAGTTGAAACACTGATTAATACTACAGATCCCACATAAGAGACTATACTTCTTGGAGTGTGTGTGTGTGTGTGTGTGTGTGTGTGTGTGTGTGTGTGTGTGTGTGTGTGTGTGTGTGTGTGTGTGTGTGTGTGTGTGTGTGTGTGTGTGTGTATGTGTGTGTGTGTGTGTGTGTGTAGTGTGTGTGTGTGCGTACATGGTAGTGTGAGTGTGCATGATGTGTGAGGGAATTTCTACTAAAATGGGTAATGGGAGACGGACGTCGTGAACAAGTTGCATTTCCGGCGATGCGGGCAGAAGAGTCTTCCGCGTAAAATCAAATCACACTTTTGAGCTATATAGAGCAAGCAAAATAGAGCCGCTAATTGCAAACAAATTTGACCTTTGAGGAGAGGTCCCGTACCACTTTTTTTTTTAAACATGTTTAATGTGGGCCTGAGGTTAACGCACTGAAGCAGTGAGTCAGAAAGGCTCTTTTTCTTTTATTTGCACAAGTTTCTCCACTTAACCCACTTCCCTAATTTCTACATGTCCTTTCTTGTCGTTGGTCCATCATTCTGTCTGTATTGCATTGTTTGTTCGTTGGAATTTCCATGCAGGGCCAACGTTTAAAACTTATGACGCACGTAACAAATGTTTCCATGTCCAATTTAGCGTAGCATTTTGGTAAATCATGGAAATGAATCACGGAAAAGAAAGATAGAGAAGACTGTGTGAGTTGAAAGTTGACTTTCAGACACCCCAATGCTAAAATCTACAAGGGTTTGATATCTTGTTCTTTTACGTGTGTCTGGTTCTGAAATTCAGCATTATATGACCATTTCGCTTGAAATGTGGTTAACTACTTCTATGCCGGGAACTTTAGACGATGTGTACAACGCTATGGATTTTTTTTTCACCAATCGGCGCTCAAAGCACAAAAAGCTTTAAACAATGTTTCTGTGGTCTTTACTATCTTCCTTTTGCAGTTACAACGACTTATATCATTATTGCTGTTATCATGATCATTGAGAGCACTCTTTACTGCGTTTGGCCCCGTCACTGTACGTGCAATAGTGATGAATTATTGCTACACTGCCCCCTTGCGGTCGAGAAGGGAGAATCAACTCTGCCTTCTTCTGTTGCCAGTTAACTCGGCGTTATAACCATTGTAATTGTCATAATGAGAACAATAATAAAAAGAAATAAGACACATAATATTAACACAGATTACAATGTAAGCCATAATCATATTATCATTGATGTATGGTGATGAACAATAAATCATATCAGATGCATTGTTTTGTCATTATTATCATTAATAATCATTAACGAATGATCTTCCTGATGTTTTTCTTCACATGTTCAAAAGAAACTACTCAGTTCACAATTATCCCACCCGCCAACGGGACGCTTATCACCTTTCACGTACTCGCACAATTTTCGCGATGAAAACAATATGCGGGACCGAAATACTGGAACGACCTCCCCCCTGAACTCAAAGGTTGTTTATCACTATCATCCTTCAAATGCAAATTAAGACAGTATTTATTGAATAATTACGATACATCAGCTCATTGAAATTCTGTTTTGTGCTGTTCAGGACTATCCCGTTATACTGTACTCCAGGGTTGTTGTCATGTTAAACCAGACTTTAAGAGCCCAGCTGTTTGCGCCCTTAAATTCTATCACTGTGTTTATGTATATTTTTCCTTCTTTAAAGATAGCTGGGACGAGGAAACAGCTGGTATTTCACATTCTCACTGCACTGCAACTGGTTGTTGAATGTCTTTTTTTAATGGATTTGCAGGTGCATGTGTTCCCTTCTTAATACACGCAATGTACACATTTCTAATACTGTCTGAACGGTATCATTGTTATTATAACTATATTAAGTCATATTGTATTGCCAGAACGACAATGGTTCATCCGCCTATATACAGCATGTGGCTTTTCCGACCCCTAACCTGCACTAGAGAAGAATTTGCTATATAACTGTATATTTGTACTTTTTTATTTTGTTTTTCTCTTATGTTCCGGTCATTGTTGTACCCGTGCTCCCCTTCTCAATCTTAAACTCGTTTTTAACCGGGACCTACGCTCAACAAGCTCGCTTTTAAGTAGGTTCCTTTATATTTCTTTAGCATTTATTCACAGATTCCAAAGTTAACAGATCGACCACTATTATGTTTTACATATTTGTAATATTCTATGTATGTCATGTATTTCATTTAATTTTGTTATATTTGATGTAATTTTTCATCGAGAAATATGAAAATATATTGAAATTGAAATTGAAATTGAATATATTTTCATTTCAATTCAAATCTAATTTAATTTCCAATATCACATTTTTTCGATGCAATTTTAAAGAAAACAAACGAACAATGTATTACAACAATATACCGGGTGTCCCAAAAAAGCGGAACGGTGAATTTTCAGTACCTTGCGGTCTAAAAGGTATATATCTTTTGACATCATTAGAAAGAGCATCTTCCGCAGAAGACTATGATACCAAACTCATATAATTTGGTTCAGTACTTTTTATTCTACGCCAATTTCTGAAAATGCAGTCATTGTCAAATTTCGTCGGATTTTTGCGACTTATGAGATAATAATTTGAGTGCGACGCGCGATCCATACGGTGAATATTGTGTAAGCTCGGTGATCCATGTCAACAAAAGATACAGCTTTCACTTGGGCACGGACCAGGAAAAAAACAGTGTGTGTGTGTGTGTGTGTGTGTGTGTGTGTGTGTGTGTGTGTGTGTGTGTGCGCTCCCAATATGAAAGCGTTATCTTTTGTTGACATGGATCAACGAGCTTACACAATTCACAGTATGGAACGCGTTTCGCACCCAAATTATTATCTCATAAGTCGCAAAAAATTGAAAATGACTGCATTTACAGAAATTGGCGTAGAATAAAAAGTGCTTAACCAAATTCAATGATTTTGGTATCATGGTCTTCTGCGGAAGATGCTCTTTCTAGTGATGTCAAAAAATATATCACTTTTAGAACGCAAGGTACCGAAAATCCACCGTTCCGCTTTTTTTGGGACACCCGGTATAAGCATACATATTTAAAACTATTGGAAAAGAGAGGCCCACGTATCACTGTTATCAACATACAATGTAATTATAAAGTAACGGGAGCAGCTTTAATAGCAATGGAAGTACTAATCTATCATGCATTTTAAGGTAGTGGATAGGGCTGAAAGATCCTAGATTCGATCCCTGTAAGGAGCGTACACCCTAGGACACGTCCTTTTTGCTCACAACGTCTCTCTTGAAATAGTCCATGATGACCAGTGGGTACGTGGTGGAGGTGGAAGAGATAACAGGGTGCCTGATAAACAAGACCATAACACTTTTCTTATCTTTATTTTCATTCTTAATTTGTTATCTATCTGTTAATCTATTGTTATAATCCTCATTATTTCTACCACAATTGTTTCATTGTTATCGTTTTTATTGTTATCTTTGTTAATATTACAATGTATTATTATTATTATTATTATTATTGTTGTTGTTGTTGTTGTTGTTGTTATTGTTATCATCATCATCATCATCACCACCATCATCATCACCGTCATTATCGTCATGAAAATGGTAGTCAGTCAGTATATTTCACACATTGTTATCATAACCATCTTTATCAGGAAAACTTTTCTCCCAAGAAGAGAGAAAACGACAACTTTTCCTGCTAAGTGTACCAGGAGCCAACGAATGGGGGCGCTTTTGTCAAAGTACGCTCAGGTCGGATGGTGTGCGACGACATCGGGAGCGCTTCCCCGGAATGACGAAAATTCAGTCTCGCCGGCAAAATTCACTTTATTTGGCAGGGGGTTAAGAAGCAATGATAAGAGGAATGTCCGAACATGCAACTGAGGGAAAGTCAATCGAGCCAGCACCATATAGTGATAAACCAGTGAAGGTGATGGTGTTGGCTCGGCAGAAAATAAACCCTCATAATAACTTTCCAAATTTCGTCAACTCATGACGAAGCCACACGCGCAGGTGGTATACTGCCATCTTGTGGTTGGTTAGGGCGAATGTGCTTTGCCTGATACAAATCACTCTGTCACCATCCACGAACTTAAAGGTAAGATAATGCTTTAGAGCATCAATGTATATTTGAGGTGTGTTGGAAGCACTGTGGGGTGGATGACAGAGCTTTTGACTCTTTAAAACAAGATTCTGAGCCCGAGTCTTACCAGAGGACTACGTTCTTTGAAAAATATGTCAAACCCATGTCGTCCCTCTTGACCCAGGGGGTGATCTTTTTCGATTTAGATTCTAATCAAAGCTTTCTTCTAATATCACAAATTCTTTCAAATACAGCAATTACAACAAGTCAATGCAATACAAAATATTTGAATTCACATTTGAAATCGAAAGAGAAAAATGAGCAAATGCATAAACTATATTGGACTATTTGTTAAAAAAAAAAATCATTGTGTTACTCGAAAAGAGAGGTCCACGAAACAGACAAGCTCGTCGATAGATGGGCCACTCAATTAATTGAAAGTCTAAAGGAAAACACATGCAGATATCAGTCCCGATAATAGACAAAAGAAATGTGAGCCCGATTCGGTGAATCTAAGAGAGAAAAAAAAAACCCAAGTAAGAAAAAATAATGTAGAATTTTGAGGCAAAAAACCCTACTAAAACGCAACATACAAACACTGAGAAACAGACAGTAGTATTTATCGTATTTCCCTTTTTTATCTATTTATATATCTTATTTATTTATCGTATCTATCTATTTTGTATCATAAGGAAAAACAGTGTTGCACATTAAAGCCAATCATTTATGTTTCCATATATTTCCCCAGTTCAAATATTACTCGAAAACTTTGTGCAATTGGCTTTCTGTTATGTTGTTGTATGACATAGGAATGTAGAAATCAACTCAAATCAAATCAATAAGAAATAACATAAAAAGAGGGGGCGAAGAGAGTGAGCGAAAGGGAGAAAAAGAGCTGGACATGGTAATCAAAGGAGAGATAGATGGATAGATAGATAGATGAACAGATAGATAGATAGACAGACAGACAGACAGATAGGTAGATAGAGAGATAGATAGACAGATAGATGGATAGATAGATAGATAGATAGATAGATAGATAGATAGATAGATAAATATTAAGATAGATGGATGGATGGATGGATGGATAGATAGATAGACAGACAGACAGACAGACAAATAGACAAAATGTAAGAGAGAGAGAGAAGAAAGGAAGATTGGGAAGGAACAAAAATGAAAAAAGAGAGAGGCAGGGGCATGAAAAGTGGTGCCTACTTTCGTATGAGAGAAGAGCTTACCGTTCGTGCTAGATATTTTGACCCTAGCTTTGAAATGTCAAGTTCATCTCGTACGTGGGTTATTTGCCTGCCCTTCCCGTCCCTATGTTCCGCGCAAATCCGACTGGAAATTGAAAACTAAGCCATCCAAAGTCTTTAAAAAGGACGGGAATCTGCGGCAGAAAGAAATTGTAATGTCGCTCTAATGCGCCACGCATGAAACTATGTTTTAAGGACGGGCACGCTGGGGGAAAAAAAGGCTAAGGACTGTTCCGTGAGCACGGGAAAGGTGGGTGTATGCCAAATGGGGGCTGCGGGCTCTGCCAGTGACGTTTCCGGGGTTTTGATTGTCTGCCATGGATGGAACGCAAGTTATTTCACCAACAAACTCGGTCACGTTCTACCTGCGTGCACTTAAAAAATAGTTCTCAGATGAAATGATTGAATCGATCGATATCAAGTACACACACACGCACATACATAAGTAAAAAATAAACAAATAAAGAGAAAACGTAACCGAATTGGAATATGTACCAAATTACAATTAGTTGAACTATTAGGTTCATAAGGCTTATCCGAACGTTTTTCCAACGCATATTGTTGACAGAAGCATTCATTTTATGTGTTAATTTGGTGACAAGATGGACGAACTCTGCAGTACAGAGGAAAATTCAAACTATAATATAGGGTTCTACCAAGGAGGTACTAGGCAAGCTACCTCCTTGGTTCTACTAGGAACCAAATCAAATGATCATTTAGTAAAAGATTATATACTCTGTTTTTCTAAATTTCTACACCGGTCCTGGATCACACGAGGTGACGAAATCAGCAATTTTATTAACGACGAGAAATCGACGTGAAAAAAAGTATTGTCTTTTCTTTAGAGAATGTGTCGACATAACATTTGCAATTTTTCTAGTCGGCGTGTTGGCAGGCGATCTAGGATCCGTCGTTTAACTTTTCACTCAATCACCACCCTTAGTTTACCGGAGGAGCTCGCCCCCTCCACTGGGTTCAACGCCCTTTCTCATCCGTGGAATAGCCCGGCCAAGTGCGGACGTGATCCGAACAAATAAGCGTGACAGACATTCGCGTATATACATTCTGTGTTTCCTTTTGTCTTTGACATACGTCGGAGAGGACAAAGCGAAAAGTTGGTGGATCTTAGAAGAAATATACATTAAGGAGAAACGTTTTTATCACTCGTCACCCACGTTTGTACAAATGTTATTCTCGACTGTTACACAATAACGTTTTTGTGTGATCGTGGATTCACTGCCCGTGTGAGGTCCGTTCTCGCTTAGTCCTCTCCTGCTTTGCAGAAACATTTGACGCCAGAACTGCATCCTTTTTACCACCCTTGCAGAATGGATGGGGAGCGTGTCCCGTCACCATGGTGATAAGCCATCGTGTTTCCTTGATAAAGATGCGATTGATTATTTTGCAAATCCTTCAAATTCTATAGGGCATTTGTTTGTCTTACTCGTGATCCCATTTAGAGAAATGTAAATCCATTCATGTTGCACCGCAATTCCATGGAATAATTCCTCTTTCGATCATGGCTTCCAGTACTTTCTTCTCTATCCTGTCCATTTCTGAGGTGATTACCAATAGCCCACACCGAAGAACAAAATCTAAATGTTATAAGGAGAATTAGTTTTTAAAAGATAAAGTCATTGATTGACTGAAGGCAACGTTATATTGTATTGTATTGTATTGTATTGTATTGTATTGTATTGCATTGCATTTTTGATAATCATTGCAAATCAGTTACATTCGTTTCTTTGCTTTTAAGAACACAAAGTGGAAATAAATTTAAATCAATCACTTTCTCTTCTTTTTTTTTCTTCATATTTTGCAGAGATAAGGATAGATGGATGTAGATAATAACTGGGACTTACCACCAAAATAGATCGATATGTTGATCAATTTCCTGCCTTAATTCTCTCAATATTGATTGATTGACTGACTGACTGACTGATCAACTGATTGATTGATTGACTGATTGATTGATTGATTGATCGATCGATCGTTTGATTGATTGATTGATTGATTGATTGATTTTTGCTTGACTGATTGATTGTTTGATTGATTTTAAATTATATGCCGCAAGTTCATCCCTTCTGTATGTGTCTGGCATCTGTGGATGAGGCTCTTATCTCTTAACCCTCTTCATGCCAGGGACTTTGGACAGTGTGTACAATGCTATGGGGTTTTCTTTGCAGACCGGCACTCAAAGGGATAATCAGGCAGCAACACACATGAGCAATGTCCCTCTCATTCATTTCTGTCTGCCAACCCCAAATTGAGAGATTTGATAATTTAAATCCCCTCGACATTTGTTTTGTTGTTGTTGTTGTTGTTGTTGTTGTTGTTGTTTTTGTTTTTTGAGGGGGGGGGGGAGACATTCATCAACTTTTTTTGGGATTGGTCAACTGGCACCTACTTTTGGACTTTTTGGAAATTTGGATTGACTTGATGGTAGCATGGATATGTGCAAGTGTGTGAATGGGTATACTTGCGGGTGCTGTTCGTTATTCCAGGGAGGTGTCTCACCTCCCTGGTTATTCCGAAGGTTCGTTAATCCGAAACACACAAATTCCATTCACCTAGAGGTTCGTTAATCCGAACATTTGCGGCGTTATTCCGAAGGTTCGTTATTCCGAAAATGAAATAGGTTTCGTTATTCCGAAGGTTCGTTAATCCGAAAATGAAATAAGGTTCGTTGTTCCGAAGGTTGTTACTCCGAAAATGAAATAAGGTTCGTTAGTCCGAAAATGAAATAAACTCATTGTAATTACAAAATACGTCGTTGTGAGTCATTAATCATGATGATATGGTTACCTAAAGTAACCTCTTCTGTGGTTCTATACCAGAGAAATATCACCCCAGCATTTTTAGGTACACACTTATGATGTGGGTCAAGGGGGACATTGTGAGTGAAACATTCTTTCCAAGGATGGATTGTATCAGACAGGATCCGAACTCGAGACCTTCTGTTTTCAAATCCTGAGCCCTATCCCCTCCACCACGGTGGTCATTCAATCTTATTCAGAGTGCTGCTCGTTATTTTGAAGGTTCGTTAATCCAAAACACACAAATTCCATTTACCTAAAGGTTCGTTAAACCGAAAATGAAAAGGGGTTCGTTAATCCGAACATTCGAGGTGTTGTTCCGAAGTTTCGTTAATCCGAAAATGAAATAGAGTTCGCTTTTCCGACAGATCGTTTATCCGAAAATGAAATAGGGTTCGTTATTCCGAAGGTTCGTTAATCAGAAAATGAAATAGGGTCCGTAACGAACCTTCGAAATAACGAGCCTTATTCCACTTTCGGATTAATGAACCTTCGGAATATCAA
Source organism: Diadema antillarum (assembly GCF_040938485.1). Taxonomy (NCBI): domain Eukaryota; kingdom Metazoa; phylum Echinodermata; class Echinoidea; order Diadematoida; family Diadematidae; genus Diadema; species Diadema antillarum. The sequence goes on along the minus strand of NW_027271529.1, from coordinate 304,392 downwards.
ACCTTATTTCATTTTCGGATTAACGAGCTTTCGGAATAACGAATATTCGGAATAACAAACCTTCGGAATAAGGAACCTTCGGAATAACGAACCTTCGGAATAACGAAGAAAGAAAATAACCTCCAGAAGGTCAACAATTCTCTGAACGAACAAGAGCAATACTCCAGGCGCAACTGTTTACGTCTGTTTGGCTACCCTGAGAAAAGAGGAGAAAACACAGATGAGATCATTGTCGGGCTGGCAAAGGACGTCTTGAAAGTGGATCTGCAGGAGTCAGACATCGAGAGAAGTCACCGCGTAGGGGCACGGAAAATGCGAAAGGACGGCACAGAATCTCCGCGAGGAATTATAGTGAAATTCAAGGCATACAGGAAGAGACAGGAGATGATTGCCCACCGTAGGAACCTGAAGGGAAAAAAGATGGTTTTGGTCGAGGATCTGACGCAAAAGAATCAGGAACTGTTGAACTCTGCAAGATCGAACAAGAATGTTGAAAATGCCTGGAGCAAGGATGGTCGGATAATTGTGCTGTTGAAAGGAAATAAGAAGGTGACAAAAGTGATCCACAATGAAAAAGAAATAAAGTCACTGTAATTTATGATATATATGTTTAACATGTTTTGTGACAAGTGATACATGTACTGTACAACCTATTTTATAGTCACCTAGCAGTTATACACTTCCTTGGAAGGACATCTGACCCTGAATAGTAGTGCTTTGCGTGATTGTATGATATTTCCTTTTTCCTAATGTTTGCACACTGACTGGTTTTCAGACGCATTACCTTTATATGCCTCTTCTGTTTGAGTGTCTTCATCTATACATCACTTGTATTACCTTATTTGTGTGTTGTTGTAGTGGTTTTTTTTTCGCATGTATACAGATTAAGTCCCGGGATATATGTTTGATTTGTTTGATTTGTTTGATGTCAACGTCAACCCATCGTCACTTATGTGTAACTTGTAGAAGGCAAATTTCTGGTGATCATAATCAAGAATGTATAAACTGTTCACAAGAAAGTTTTGAAAATGCAAATCCCATGTTCGACAGGTACAAGCTCCTTATTGAGGACGTAAACTACATCTTGCCCCATGAGTATGATAATGCTGTAAATGATGTGTATTCAAGCAATCCGAACGTTTTATATATTGTGCATTTCAACTGTCGAAGTATTAAGAAAAGTTTTGACAATTTGACCACTGTTCTTGCCAGTATATCGAATTCTTTCTCTTTTATAGCATTAACAGAGACATGGCTGTGCAATCATGAATCAATTACTATACCTGGCTACACATTTATTGGATCAGGTAGGAAAAACAAGCGAGGAGGAGGAGTTGCATGTCTGATACAAAATAGTACTCGATATAAGAGACGGGAGGACCTGGACATTTTTAATGATCATATTGAAACAATTGTGGCCGAAATACAGTGCAATCATAACTTAAATGCAATTCTTGCCATAGTTTATAGACCTCCAGGACAAAGTGTCATTGAATTTATGTATTTATTGGAGGCATTTCTTGCCAAGGTGACACGTGAAAGAAAAATATGTTACTTAATCGGGGATTTTAATGTCGACCTACTGAGTTCCTCTTCTAACTCACATCGAAATCATTTCTTAGATTTATTAGCTACTTTTTCATTTCTTCCGCTGATATTTTGGATTTCGACAAAAATACTCCACTTATATGGCATTATTAGACTTTATTGACAAAATAACAACTTCTATTGAGAACAAAAATCTGTTAGTAGGACTTTTCTTTGATTTGTCGAAGGCTTTTGATTGCATTGACCACACCATATTGTTGAGTAAACTGCAGTTTTATGGTATAAGAGGTACAGCCTTCAATTGGCTTAAGAGTTATCTTTTAAATCGTGAGCAGTATGTAACATATAATGGTTTTTCTTCTCCCCGTGTGAATGTAGATATTGGTGTACCTCAGGGGTCGGTTTTAGGTCCATTACTTTTTATTCTTTATATAAATGACTTTCAGTATGCTAGCAAATATTTGGAGTTGATCTCATATGCAGATGACACCAGTTTTTTTTTATTTCATGTAAAGATACACAAAGTATCAGTGCAATCTTAAATTGTGAATTAGAGAAAGTTAATCAGTGGTTCATAGCCAATAAATTGAAATTAAATGCAGACAAAACATCATGCATGATATTTAGACCAAGAAATAAAGTAGTAAATACTGATGATTTTGATGTTAAGATTGCTGATTTTATAATTCCAGTTGTTTGTTCTACCAAATTTCTTGGAGTTATCATTGATGATCATTTAACATGGAGATATCATGTCAATGAAGTATGCTGTAAAGTCTCCAGAGCAATAGGTGCAATCAATAGTATACGTGCAATCATGCCCTCTGAAATTCTTTTAAAGTTATATCACACTTTGATTATGCCTCATTTATCTTACTGTAATATAGTTTGGGGAAATTGTGCAAAGTATCTTTTAAAGCGTATTTTTGTCTTACAAAAGCGTGCAATCCGTATGATAAGTAATAGGCCATTTTTAAGTCACACAGGTCTTTTATTCAAAGAACATAAATTATTGACGATTTTTGATATGAATAAATTCTTTCTCGCTGTCTTCATGTACTCATATATGAATAACATTTTGCCAAGGTTTCTTGATACTTCTTTTATTCAAAACAAGAATAAATATAATACTAGACAGGTTGATAGATTGTATATCCCAAATTTTAAGTACTGTATTTCAAGATACACTTTCAAATATATGGGACCTGTTTTATGGAATGATTTACCAAATGCAATAAAGTTGTCAAATAGACTTTCAATATTTAAAAGAAGTTATAAATTCTTTCTTGTTCATAAAGATATTAGATAAATTTCAAGTTTTATTCATTGTATAAGCACCACACTTTGATGACTCCTGCCTTCTTATATGTATAGTGTTCTCTCTGTTGTATACTTTTCTGTTGTTATTGCATTAATGTAATCTATTTTAGCTGTAATATTTGGGATCAGCCGTAGAAAGACCAATGGTCTATGTTGATCCCCCCACAAACTGAAATGATTGCTTTATGTTGTGTTTGTCTGTTGTGAAATTGTAATAGGTTCAACATTTCCTCTTTTGTTCCAATGTTATACTGTGTAGGTATCGTTCCTAGTATCCTTTGTATTAATGCTTTTTATCAGGATGTGGAAATAAATGAAATGAAATGAAATGAAACGAACATTCGGAGTAACAAACTGCAACCCTTATTCAATATCATTGACTATTGATCGAGGAAAAAAGAATATGAACACCTAGTGATTGGTATCAGTTGTATTGGATGATACTGTGCTTCTAGATGATAACGTGCTTCTGTATGAAGAGCAGCGTCAGCCAAGTTCTGTGCGCGGGAGGTTTGTAGTCCCTGAGACCTTACGGCCTACAGCTATGCCTGAATAGCAGAAAGCGATTAGAAGCATTTAATCTCAAAACGAAGTCGAGAGGCGAGGCCACTAAAGCCAAGCAAACCTGTTAGTGTTCGGGGGTGGTTTATGTTTAGAGGGGGGTATGGGATAATGGCGTTCAATGATTGCTAATAGGGTGTTGACGGACAAGTAAATGACAGTTTCCATCTATTGCAGCGCTGAAATAACGCAACTAGCAACCATTGACCGTGGTTGACCCACTGAAAGATTTACAGTGCGTTATTTCACAAATTCCCTTTTTGTATACCCTGATATTAACGCAGTTACAGGGTTATTATCTTCAAGAGAGAAAACCACAGATGTAGAGCCTGTAAACTAGGAGATAAAGCCCCGTAATTCACCTTTTGCTGATTTGAATTCGATTTACACTATCCCGTCGAACTTTGCTTTTTCGATACTATTTGTATTCTTTACCGAGGACAATGACCTCGTAGTCGTAAGGCAAGCTTGCCCACAACTGGAGGTCAAACGTCACAATACAGATCTGCACAACGTAGCAATTATCATTGTCTGTCATCCTGCGTTTTCTCGCCCTTTCCGCAAACGTCGACCAGCCCCATAATGCATTTACCAGTGAATGCGCACGCGCGCAAGCGAACGGACACGTACAAACCAACGAAACTGCCTTAGAACTCTTCGATTTTTCTTTTCCCTTTTGTGGCGCAATTTGTGACCACTCGTTGAAATGTGTCGATTTCGACAGAACGAACCTTTCTTCGCCCAATTAGCCCAATTTGTCAGCAGCGCGTCATTTCGAATCAGAGCCAGCAATACACAATGTATTCGTTCTCCGAGGAAACCGCGTGGCAGCATTACCGCGGCTCAAGTCACCTTCACGTGTTTTAACCCTCTGTATGCTTTGGGTACTGATTTGTGAAAAAAAAGCAAACCTTTACAATGTTATAAATTCCATAATTTCTATTCAATATTCAATACTATGCTTCTTGTAAATCTTTGCTCTTTCTTGTCCGACTAACTTGTTACAAGTCCGGGGTTTCTCCTTTTATTTGCCTGGCTGAGGGTTGAAGTGTTAAAACATCAACCAGAAAGCATGATTTCATAACATTATTGTGTACATGCCGATGGGAGAGTTGTGCGGTGACGGAATTTGCGCCTTTTCCGTGAAAACATGTGGGAAATTACTCTAAAACATTCTAATTCTAGGTCCAATCCTGATGAAATCTTTACCATTCTCTAAGACTGATTCACTCTTTTTTGCGACTATAATTGCTTCAACCTTATGGCTTATGATGATTTCGCCTTCTGCATCAATCGCAACTGTATCAAACAAGGTTTTTGCATCCAATATAATATACTTTCCATCGCCATATCTATTTGTTTTTGTCACAATTCCAAAGTATGTATTGTTCTTTTTTTTTTGCTGCATTAACATTCGTACATAATTATATTTTGTATTGTCCCATACAGTTGCCATATGAAATTGTTCAACAGTAATTGAATTGATATATGTATTACTTTGTTTTATGTATATATTTCCTTTTATTGACAGAAATGAAATAAAACTGAATTGAATTGAATAGAATTGAACGTCGCTGTATAATCTATTTGTTTATCATCCAATCATTTTGTAATCGCATTACACATTATTGTTAGCATTTATTTTGCGATAAACGCAGAAAAGTATCTGAAAACAAACTGATTCACTTCATTCATTCAAGTCGTCTTGATCATGATGTAGAACTGCGCTTTAACCATTTCCGGGCCAGGGACATTGGACGGTGTGCACAACGCTAAGGAGTATTCTGTGGCAATCGGCGCTCACAGCAAACAAAGGGTTAAATCACGCTCCTCTGCTTGAGAGGCAGTGTACAGATCACACATTATATTTACCTCTCATTGTACAGTGTGCACAACGATAGTGTCATCCCAAATTTTACACCACATCCTATAATCCCCACCGCCCCCCCCCCCCATCCCGTTGTACTGCATCATACAACAGAAGAAGACCACATCACCTATCTTGTTTACTAGTCGCTAAATAAAACTCCACAACTAGTTTGCCTACAAGCCATAAACTGGCCGATATTAATGCGTCACTCACTCACACACACACACACACACACACACACACACACACACACACACACACACACACACACACACGTGAAAACATAGCTAGAGTAGAGGGCAGGAAGACAAATAGATACTATACAGCTATATAAGGTATGGTGCAGCACTAAAATATATCTCCCCCCCCCACTCTCTCTCCATCCCCCCCCCCCTATTCTCTCTCTAAATATATTTTCCCTTCTCTCTGTTCCTATTTTTTGCTTGTCAAGAGTCATGATAGGGCAGGCTGCCTTTGAAGTCCGATGCTGGTGACAAAAGGAGGGACGGCTCTATTTTGAGAGATAAATTGTCCGGAGTAGTTCTGGAGGAACAACGCGACACGGAGCGGGTCTCGAAAATGCTTGGATGAATGGCCCGCAACCCGGGGCAGGTACAAAAAGAGGGGGGGAAAAAGAGGAGAAAACTTAAGGAAAGAGACGAAAAGACAAAAAGCAAGGAAAAAAGTAAAAGAGGGGAGAGACGAATCAAGATTGTACCGGCCAAAGAGGGAGGGAGAACTTAAAAATCAAGATTGTGGGAGAGAAGAAAACAACTGGCCCCCTTGAACAAAAGGTGCCGAAGTGTTTCTGTGTAGACAGTGCACCGCGCGTGAAGCGGATGAGTGCGGAGAAGCCCTACCAGAGCGCCCCCATGGGTCACATCCCTCGTTCATCCACAGGAGCGTTGGCTTTACTCTACTAAACCAGTGCATCGAGGGCATTTTGCTTCCATGTGCGGTGGTGCTCCCCTACATCATTTTTAACATCATCGCCAATTTACTCACATTACTGCCATGCAAGATCTTCTGCTCGTGTCCCATTTCATTTGAATTATAACATTTACTTTTTCTCCTTGTGTCTGCCTTTTTCTTCTTCTTTTTTGGCGACGTAGCCGATTTTCCTGGAATTTGACTGTGACAACAATGTGTTCAAACTTTGTGCCAAAGAATCCGGTGACATTCTTGTGTCAGACGACAGTGACGTTACATCGCTCCTGAATGCACCTTCGGAAAAGCTTGAATGAAACGAGGTAAACATGTTTGTCTCGAGCCAGAATATCACCTTTCGGATGCCTCAGTAGTAGCCGTGGACCATCGGTGACTAGTAGTTCAGGCATCATTTTGCTCCTTGCCAGCGAGACATCAGGAAAATGTGTTAATCATATCTGAGTCAGAACCTCTCTTTCTTTCCTCTTATTACGTGGCAAGAACAGAAAAGGGTTGTTTTGTTAAACTGAAGTTGAAGCAGTCGAACAATCTTCGACAAGCAGCCATTTAGACTGCTTCTGACAAATTTATATACAAATTTCGTCAGCGGTCACAGAGAGAGGGGCTGAATTTTCGACATTATGACGTAATCCGTGACGCAACCGATGACATGTGCCCTTTTGATGTCACAGGGTTCGTGTCTCGGAGTGGCGTTTTTGCAGCATCGGCGAATAGTACGCTTCGAGCGGGACTACTACCGAAATCATCCTCCACCAAGCCACCGCACACTCGCATCCTCCGCCCTCGCCCGGCTTTGCGTCGGTAAATTCATGGACAGATGTCATTAGCGGCTAAAACCTCCGCAGCGCGTCGTTCCGATCACTTCCGGTGAACGTGAGGAAATTCTACGGTGTTCTCAAAAAAAGGCGAACAATCGCAAGCGGTCAGTCTATCGAAATAGTGCATTACAGTTCAAAGAAGGAAACGGCGTCATCTCGTTCAAAGAACAAAAATCCTTAGGTTTTTTTTCATATATATATTTATGTGCTTGTTCGCAGTGCGACCATTCCATGGTAGGTATCCAGGTAGAACTTGTTCGTGGCGCTACCAAGACCTACGGATGGAGAGAGGGCAGGCTGATCCCCTCCTCACTTCTCATCGTACTGGGCGGAGGAAAACATCGTGTTCCCACGCGGAAACTTCTGTGCAATATCATCATGACAAGTTTTAAAAGTTGCCTTCTTTGTGTTTGACCATATACTAGTAGTGGACATTACCGGTAAAGGACGTTAATTGCCTCGCGGAGTAATAAGAGACGGGGAAATCAGGACCTTGTTGGGGCTGCCTGACTATACTTTCAGCGATCACTGATTTATATGGCAAACGGTCTTTTCTACACCTGGGACGACTACAAAACTGAATATATGAATTCTATGATCACTGGGTGATATTTTGGATAGTTGTTGCTGTTTTTCATCGAGACCCTCATGGAGTGGAGACGCGTGGCGATCGGTGTACTCATCTTCCTCGTTCTTCCATCCCACATAATAGGATTATGGTGGTACGTATGCCAACCAGCAGAGAGAGAAAGATAGCGAGCGAACGAGATGAGTATGAAGAGCGAAATAGACCCGTTTTACTAAGTACATTGTTATATAATAATGTTATTCCCTTCTGTATTCATCTTTCATCTATAGATATAGCTATGAACCTATGTATGTGTGTGTATTTGTGTATGTATGTATGTATGAACGTATGTATGTATGTTGATATGTATCAGTCTATCTGTCTATCTCATCTATCTTTCCATCTACACATGTATCTATCTGTATGTCTCTCTGTGTATCCATCCATTTACTTATAGTTCTGTTTATCTATCTATCTATCTAATCTATCTATCTATTTTCAGTATCTATCTGCCTGTATCTATCTATCTATCTATCTATCTATCTATCTATCTATCTATCTATCTATCTATTTATTTATCTATAATTCATCTATATCTTCCCTTTTTCTCGCTGCATGTCTCAAACGTTTGAACCCACAACTTGATTCTTACGAGACCGCGCCACCTCCGTCATGTCTTACTTGCAATTTGTCGGTCCGCGAAGTTGATTTTATTCTAATTGAATGAACAATGAAATAAACACAGGAAACAAAAAAAGAGTAAAGCTGCTGTTTATGTATATTTTGGAAGAAATACGGGGAACATAGAATTAGTATGGATTGACAGACTAGAGCTATTTCATTTTGGGTCTCTTTACAACACAGTAGGACGCTTCGCCCTGTATTAACTAACTTGGATTTTTAAAAAAGTCACCTAAATGCGCTGATTTATACACGCCGGTAGAGATCATCTCATTGCTTACTTTTGAAAAATATAAAGCATGGACACTACTGATTAAGAAAAGGCTAAAAAGGTTTAAAAAATGCATTAAAGAAATATGTCTGAGAGCGTGAGCTTAGTAAGAGTTTTCCAGAGCGTGACCGCAATGGGGGGGGGGGGGGAGTAAAAGCAACAGATTACTGAAAATCTAAGCGACATTGAAGAAAATGGAAGAAGGACTGCAGAGACGATAAACATATGAATGTTGGCAAGTAGCGATGCAATGACGCTTTTAGGCGATTATCTCGGTCACATGATTGCAATGTGTCATTTTTTTTTTTGCCTTGAAAGTGAGTTTACACTAATGACACGATTCTAGGAATGCTTCTTTCGTTCAGTTTATGAGTGTGCTCAATAAACATTAAGTAAGCCCTAAGTTACCATCTATCTATCGTACCCTTCAAGGCATACGTCACGTCCTTGGTTCTTTCATAGGAAATGTGAGAATATGCTTTCAGAATATCAATATCACCATTTCGTTAAGTGTGTGTGTCTGTGTGTGTATGTATGCACGTGTGCGTGTGACTGTGCGTGTGTGTGCGTGTAGATTTTAGAGTGTAGTTTGCAAAGGAGCAACGTCAACGCACGAGTCGGTTTGTTCAAGTGACCACTTGTTCTACTCTGGGTCTGTTCACATCGCCACGAACGAAACAAAGTGGTATAAAACGAGATCTTATTTATCATTCATTCACTCTTTCCGTTTCTGTGAAATAGCCTTGATCTGATAAATATTACTGGAACTTTTTGACAGGAAACAAATATTTACTGCATCTGAAACTGACGATTCGTCGGAAAACGGGTAGCAACACCCCCGTTCAAGGTCGCAGTGAGCGGTTTGCAGATTTGGAGCCACAACCGAAAAGTCGGCACAGGACAACAGGAGAATGAAAATAATGGAACATTGTCTATGCATCATCCCAAAAATATTTATAATTGGGTTTTTTTTAAGTGAATATTCCAAAATGTGATGCTCGAAATGTTTCATCTTGATGAAAACGATTAATAATATTGTCACTTAGTCCTGCCATCATCCCCCTCATTTTGGTCGTTCTTTCTTCTATATGTTAATGATCAGACGCATACTATTTGAGAAAAAATGATGATGAATGGTCCCCCGGCAAATATATTAGACTTAGCTAGTATTGGTAAACGGCATTCATAAATATTCCTCATCAGTAAGAGATTTAGTCTGTGAGGTTTACTTCAGTTTGAGTGATGTTGCTTTCTCCCTTTTCGTTAAGAGATCAACATAATTTATGAAAGAAGATGGAGGGAAAGTAATGTGATATGACATGATATCTGGAGTAAATGTATGTGTGTACTGTGTATGTGTTTCAATTTATTGGTTTTTCTGTCTGTCTGTCTGTCTGTCTGTTCGTCTGCCTACTTGATGAGCCCGTGACGCTTGTCATTGCCCTGCTTATTTCGGTCAGCACTAATCAGATTAGACACATGGGTATTCCTGGCCATCAAACAGGCAAAACATCAGATTGCAATGGAATCATCCTCCTCAGAGACATATAGGGACTCTTTACTTCGTAGGTATGTTCCTCCTTTTTTGTCTTTATTCTTTGAAGAGGTGAATGCACGTTTATTTCATCAACGTGGGGGGAAAAGTCGTATTAACTGACACGACAGAGGAACGGGAAGCCAGTGCTACATAACTTATTCATCAAAATGTCCTCAGCATTCCGAGGAAACAGGACGAATTTTTTTATCTTGCCATCTTCATGACATCTGTCAGATATCATTTGGCATCATTACTGTTCTACGTCGACAAAGAGAAATAAAAATAGGCAAACAAAGAAAACAAAAGACGCCAAAGAAATCATTAAAAAATAAAAGGGAAGAACGAAATGCGCATCACGAGATTTCGAAGTTTGAAACGAAATGTTAAAATGGACTCAATATGCGCACTTGATACATGATCACTTTGAGTTTGAAGGATTGGAGCTATAGAGCTTTTTGCAAAGTTAATAATCATTGAGCAGGTTCTTGGTTCAAGTCGTGACAGTGTTCTGCTATGTTCTGCTAATGCATTGTATATAATTTTCCCTGTTTATTTAATGGAAATGAAAATAAAGATGAATAAAGTTGAATAAAGTGTGAAAAAAATGACGTCACGTTCACATGACCTATAGACGACCATTTCCGGATGGGGCGCCATCTTCGATGACATACTGATCATCAGGTTGCTTTAACCCGTTCTGTGCCACAGACTTTGGACAGTGTGTACAATGCTATGAGGTTTTCTGTACCAATCAGCACTTAAAGCACACAATGGGTTAACATTCACAAACTACATCTCCCATTCGTTCGAATTCTGGCTAGTAGGATACACATTCTGCTCAGAGTACCTACCTATATATCACTCAAGCTGATTACCTTTCCACAGTAGATGATTATACATTAATTTTATCATTGAGTTGGGAAGTCTTGAGATCTTGAGATTGTGATTCGCTGCGTGTAAGCAGGTGTATGTTTCATCTCCTTTGTACCACGAGGTGTGTTTTTTTTTCGACTTGCTGTTTACATTTTGGTCATTGTCAACATTGGAATTGTAAAATTATCAAACATATTGATCGTAAAAACTGTCGAGTTCACGGATCAAATTGCTGAATTGATGTTTAAAGCAAGTCTTGTTGATATTCACAATCAATGAAGTCGCTTTTTTTTTTCTTAGTAGTAGGGGTGACCAAGTTGAAAACGGCCGGTAACGTCATCATGATATAAATCGAATTTGCTACGTTGTGGTGCCCGTGAACTGTTCTGACATCAAACCATATATAGTGCGTAGATCACTTGTTCGCCTTTCTTAGAACAGTGCACAAGGGTGGGGAGAGGGGATACCCCCACGGACAGCAACAAAAATAGCAACAGCAACAACCACAACAAATGTTTGTTCCATCAAAGTCCATTCATCGTTGCTTGCTTCTATGAAACCAGATACTATGTATACTGTCGCCCCTCCCCCTCCCACATGTACCTCCACTTTAAAAAAAAAAAGGAAAATGAAATAAAGAACGAGAGAAGAAGAAGCGATAATGGCGGAAAATTAATGAAAGTTTATTGTTACGATTAACACTTGTTTCTTTCACTCTTTTCCTTTGTCTGAAAATCACATTAATGAAGGGACACCCCCCTCCCATTTACCGTTTATCTCCATGGCAATAAAGTATCTGGTTCTGAGAAATATCATCATTCTCCTCTCGCTAATTTCACCCAAATTGCTGCCCTCCCCTCTTTGAGATCCCTCTTCCGACCCGTTCCCCTGACTTTTCGTATGAATGCGATGAATTGTTGATCTTTTGATCACTTCCCCGAAAGGAGACCAGAGGGAAATTATGACTAAAATGTAACGTAATCTGATCCACTTTTGCACTTGCGTTCGCTCATTGTTGTCGTTTCTTACCGATATGATAAACCTTCATTTAGGATGAAGGATGGAGATCATGCAGTTAGGATGAAATCATAGTAAAGAGATGATTGCTTGTTAGCGTCCCTGTGTAGGAAACAAACACACAAACAAGCAAACAAACAATATAAAGAAAAGGTCAATTAAACTCTTGTCGGGACTTGTGTTGTTGTCGGGAGGAAGTCAAACCTGGTCAAACTAGCTTCCTTTCAATGCTCATACAATGTAATTGTTAGCTTCATCATTTCACTGTGTGCAAGTCAAGGCGACCATCCGGGCAAATAGTTGAGAAAATAGAAGGGGGGGAGACAAACTTCTTTGGTTATTGTACATGTGCTCGCAATACAACAGTGAGAGAAATAGCGCTAATAATGATATTCTAATCAAAATCATCATGAAGATTTCAAATTTGGATAATGGTATCGATTAAGCTTAAGTAGTAACAGCAACAACTTTTACTATAGAAATGTTGATGATGATGATAATGTTAATCCTTGTCACGGTAAAAAGTAGTAATGTTATAAACATTATACGATATCAACAATAGCGACAATAAGGACAAAGGAAAATATAACTGAATATCATGTATTTCACCACGTACAGATCTTTAATGATTTTACAATGTTCATTATTATCTTAAAGGAACGTAAACAGTTTTCCCTGACCTGAACTTCATAATGATTTGTTCGTATGTCCTTTATAAAAGATTATACGATGTACCATTTACTTCGCTATTTGCATTGATCATGTAATTATTCCGTATCGGTTTTCTTGTCTGTCATTTCAGTTTAAAAAAAAAGGAAGGATACGTTGGGGGAAATATATTGGGTGATATACCAGAATTTTACCTTGGAATGTCACTCCGCTTTCAAGGTGACGATGATTTTTCGAGCGTAAAATCAAACAGACAGACCAATCAAAGATCCATCGAAACCAACTTGAGATAGGACAAATGTTGTATTTTAGATCTTCACGCAATGTCATCTTAGCGGAAATTAGTGTAAGGAATCATTAGTTGCACATTCATAATTATTATTCAAAGAAAATTCTCAGCTGTTCCGGACTAAAAACAATGGAAATAGAATAGAACACCCTAACGAAATGAACAAATAAAACCTCCTGAGCGTCAATAAGGCAAAACATGATAATTATCTATGTAGTTGTAATATAAAATTGTTATATCTTAGCAGTGATATCCTTTAGGGGGAAGGGATTGTGACTGGTGAATCATCAGGTAGACACAAACTTGATAAATGTATGTAAATGTGTAAACCAATGGAAGAATTGTGAGCAGATGACGTCATCGATTGATCTAATTTGCATAAACTTAACAGCTGCAAAACTATGTCTATTCCGCTAGCTACTCATAAACTCAATAACATTTATAATTCGTTTTCGACTTATTAAAGTCAAGTCTAACACGGAGTGGACTTCGTACTTTAAAATCATCTTTGTAGGACTTCTTACTTTAAAATCATAATTGTAGGACTTTTTGTAGGACCGCATCTGCACATGGTTTACCGGCTATTACGTTTCAGGAATACATGATTTTAAGCAATCCCAAATGGGGTGACTACTGCGCCTGGGAGTTCAGAGCCAATTGGACAAAGGAGGTATCAAATATCATAGTAGATGAGTGGCAAGGCTACGAAAAAAAATGAGCGTTCTACTTTTCGTCGGAAATGGCATTGTATCATGAAACCTTTTTGCAAAATTTCGGTCACAAGAACAAGGTGCTTTTAATATTATTTGATTTCCTTTTGAAATCATCAAACGTTCGAGGGTTTTTTGTTTTACCAGCTCTTTTCCTTGCGGCTAATTATTTTCCCTCTAGATCTGAGTCGTAATTTTGATTTCCTGGCAACCCTGCTGAAAAAAAAAAATGGAAGGGAGGAAAAAAAAAACAACTTCACTACAGATCATACAAAAATTCGACATGTTTCACAGGAAGTAGATAGAAAAATCTTGCCGTGCGGACTTTGTCAATGTCCCTTGTTGTATCTGTCTATAGGGAGACTCTCAAAATGTCCTCATGTGTGTAAGAGTTTATTTTAGATATCTTGAATAGGTTGTGGTGTGTCCAAATGACTATTGTTTTGCCCAAATGATTCGATAATTTCTGTAAATCCTTTCTAATTGAAGTCTCTATATCCATCTCTCTCTCTCCCTCTCTTTCTTTCTCTCTCTTTCTCACTCCAATCCTGTAATATTATCAAACACAAAAACTTACACACACAAATTCACACACAAGCACAGAAGTCATAGAATATATTTTCCAAATATATGTTCATATTGTCTTGTGGCTGATCATCAGTGGAAAGCAGTTCGACAAGGTTTGGTTTCTGGGAAAGCCGTGGAATATTCGTTTTGAAATATAGAGCCTTTGAATATTTGGTGCAGCTGAAATGGGTTCGAAAAACCCAGGCAGAATTGTTGCAGTTTTCACGCGGGGTGATTTGTAATTGTACCACAAATCGAGGGCACATTCCAACGAGTTACAAATCTGGAAGGGGGAAAATGGTGACATTTTTACCAGTCTTGCACAAACGATGAATTCCAAGTTAATCACTCCTCCGGGGCATTTATTTTCCATTATAATATGATCCAACTGATCGCCTGCTTCAAAACGCAGCCTTAACCGCGCGCGGGAAGTTCAAGTTCAAAAATTCGCGCATTGTGCTGTCGTCTGCTTAAACCTCGCCCCCCGAGAGGTACACTAAAGCTTTGCAGATAAAACAGGTTAACCATGTATACGTTTCGGACTGTGTTCGGCGGTGTCTGCGAGCGACAAAAGCTAAGGAGAGAACTGGTGAAACTTATAAAAAAAAAGAGAAGGGGAGTGACATTTGCAAATAAGTTGAAGAAGTATCGTTTTCATGTTCCGAAAACGCTTTATTCTCCTCTCCCCTGCCGCCCAGCCATTGTGACGGGCATTCTGTCGGGGCATGTTGTAATTGAGAAAAATGATCCCTGTCACCTTCTTGCGCTATTTCACATCCCCCCAAAAAAGAAAGGTGTTGCGACCCAGAGTAATAATCAAAATTAGCGGGCGTGTTTCTCCCTGCATTCCAGCCCATATGGAAGGTATTAGAAGAAGGAGAAAACGAGGGGAATATATATTCTATAGCGAAATATGTGGGGAAAGAGAGGTATTGCGGGTTATACCTATATCTTTGACACGTACATGTTCTTATGTTATCGATGTATGAACGCAGATCAATCATTCAATCCATCAATCAATCAATCAGTCAATCAATCAATCAACTTTATTTTTCATTTCCATCAAATAAACAGGGAAAATATATACAATGCATTAACAGAACAAAATACATGTGATCACTAGTAACAACATAAATTCATTTTTCTAAAGTATATACATACGCATAATAGAAGGATTGGAATGGAAATGGAGGGTCCCACTGAAAAGCAAAGCTTGTACGGTATGGGACACTCAGAAAATACATAAGAGAAGGAATAATGACTCAATGAAACTACAAACAGATATATGAAACAAAATCAAAGAAACCAATGTCAACTGACATGTCAATACACTTTCTCGTATTCTATGACTATAGCATGGCAATTCTTCCATTGTCAAAACTTGGTTCAGTCATCATTAACGCTGCTGTATATCTAGTTACCCACCTATAGATATGTATCAAAAGGAGTCAGAAGTTGTCATATTACAAAATGATAGGCATACAATGAATGAATGAATGAATGAATGAATGAATGAATGAATGAATGAATGAATGAATGAATGAATGAATGAATGAATGAATGATGGATGGATGGATGGATGGATGGATGAATGAATGAATGACACGACAGAAGAGAGCATTTTGAGAAAATTCGCGAAAAAGAACTAAGAGCATCCTAATATTGTTAACTTTTTAGTTGTTAGATTGTTATGTATGCAAATTTAAATGTGAATAAATCACATGAGTGATCATCTGTATTTGCATTATTTCGCAAGGGGTCTGCACAGATGACAGCCGAATGTATTCGAGCCTGAACTCCTTCTGTGTAATGGCTAAGAAACGCATGACCACCACTCATGACCACTATGTTACAGCACCCCAACTCCCACCCCCGTCTGTTCCTCATCCTGGCTTTTCAGTAATTCTTGGGGAAATGAGACCCGTTTTGACTTGATTTAACCTTAATGCGCTTTGAGTGCCGATTAGCACAGAAAACCCATAGATTTGTACACGTTGTCTAAAAGTCCCTGGCAGACGCAGGGTTAAACGAAGCCAACACTAGCGAAAAGTTGAAGAGCAATTTCACTCCGTGTGTATGAATTTAAGCATACTGAACGGTAGAATCTTCATCTGTGTTCATTCCACCAGGGCATGAGATAAAGTTACGGAATGTCACAGTTTCGCGTGTTTCCACGAAACCATAGATATCGGTCACAGTCAAAATATGGCGATGACGTGATATGATGATGTCATCGGCTCACGGACTTTCAATGGTTGGTGTGAAAATACAACAAAAATCATGTATTCAGACAATGATTTAGCAACTATATCACTTTTGTCCTCAAAATCCGTGACAGATAATACTTCTACGAGTTAACACCAAGGATGTGCACAATCGTTTTGATTTCGTGCAAAGAAAAAGAGATATGATAAAGAGGGTGCGCAGATCAGTTGGAACTTGTGAGGCGATGTATATAACAATACGAAGTAAGCAAGAGATCATTGTTAAAAGTAAGTCACACGGAATATTGCACAGAAATCGTTATTGCTAACTAGAATTGATATTGGAATTTGAAATGGAAAGATGACACTTATCTATTTGATGTTTAATAAATGTAACCCTTAGGGCGTTGCATGAGGACGATATACTTTTTCTGCTTGTACCTTGGATACACTCAGACATTTTAATGTCAGATGCGTGAACAACGACTTTGAATTGGGCTAAGCAGGGACACCTCCCTGGTGTAACTTTATAACAAGTCCTCTGTTAAACGTAGAGTGTGCGAATGCGGCGTTATCACTGAACCAAGCAACGATCATCTCATAAAACAAATAGCGCACGCTCTTAATGTGTTTGCCGAGCAATGCTTGATATCAGTATCGACATGATCGATGACGGTTTTTCGGGCTGTTCAAAGTCATTTTGACATCCGATTCTACAACGTCAACGCCAATGTGCGTTCATGTCTGTCGTGTGCCGCGGTGTCAGTTATTCCGGACTATATGTATATTGCGGGTCGTAATGTTACGTAAGAATGACCCAAAGCAAGTCCTGAGTGAGTCATGATGTTTGAGGGCTTATGACCGCGTCATTAGGCAGATAATTGAAGATGTCTAATTAGCGATTCATTGTTGATTGTCCGACCGAGCATTTTTATGGCCTTATTTACGACGCCATTCGGCATTGTTGGGCGGTAGAGCTGGCATCATTACACTCCGATAACGTCCAACCGGAGCAGAACGAGACTTTGGAAATGGTATTCGGGAAGAATCTCCGGCCCATCTTTATCTCAGTATAACTTCCTGTGTACATCATCTGAGCAAGGTCACCTGATGGTTTGACAATGTTCTGAGGTCATCATTTGTGTGTTACGAGAAGCAAGACCTTGAGTAGGGCATTTTCCTCTAAGGGGGAAAAAACATTTTTTTTTTCTTGCCTTATTTCTTTTCGTCGTTGGGGGAGCATTTCTTAATCATACTTTTATCTTCATTCAAAGAAAATTAAAAGAGTGTTGAAGTATGTTTGTCAGTTAGTATACAGCAAGTGGTGTAGTAGTAGTAGTAGTAGTAGTAGGAGTAGTAGTAGTAGGAGTAGTATAAGCCTAGTAGTGGTTGCTGTACCTATCAACTATACCATATTCACTATCAGAATCATTGATATTACTATTATGTTATTAATTTTATTATTATCATTATTATTATTATTATTGTTATTATTATTATTATCATTATTATTATTGTTATTATTGTTGTTGTTGATGATGATGGTGGTGGTGGTGGGGTTGTTGTTGTTGTTGTTGTTGTTGTTGTTGTTGTTGTTGTTGTTGTTGTTGTTGTTGTTATCATTTTTAAAAACTTTTCCATCACTGAATGTGATCCCCTAGGGCCGTCGGGAGTCCCCTCAACGTCGACCCGAACCGCATCTGCCGGCGGTCGCGGAAGCTTCGGGGGAGTAGCAACAAGCAGCTCGACATCTGCCTCCACGAGCCGGAGATCGTTCAGGAGGTCGTGCGGGGGACGAGGCTGGGGATGATCGAGTGCCAGGACCGGCTCAAGTACCACCGATGGAACTGCACCACGCAGCAGAACTCCTTCATCCGAGTCATCAAACATGGTAAAGGATTTCTTCATCCCCCCCCCCCCCAAAAAAAAAAAAAAACACGATGATAAACTTTACGTTAAACTGCTATTTCACACACCCTGGTGGCGCTGTCTTTGCTGGAACCACCTAAAACGAAACGAATGGACTTTAAGGTAGAAGTTTAAATCAAGATCAAACATAAATCAAGAGAGTTCGGTGGTCTAGTGGATAAGACGCATGTCCGCTGGTTAGGAGGTCGTAGGTTCGAATCCTGCTTAGGTATAATATGCCCATAATTTCTTTTATCATGAGTACTTCTAAAACACTGATCAATTCAATGATTATCTATGTCGATACATAGGGCAATTTGTCAATCATTTGCAATAGAAGTAACTGGACGCAAGAATTTCATCAATTTATTATTGAAAAATCAAGAGAACTTGTGATTTTAAAGTGTCACGTATTTGCACGATACAGTGATATAAGTAGCAACCACATACACAAATTTCATGATGCCATAGCCTCACAAGTCTTCAATGCTCTTCACAAAATATATATAAATCCCCTTCTTTTACCTTACTGAGGTATCAAACGTAATCTCTATTAGGTTGCATATAGGCAACAGAAAAGTACGTTCTTCGGCATACGATTCTAAAAGAGTTTCTTCCTTACCCCGTGTTCATACGTTTTAATCACTATTCACGAGTCATTGTTCTTAAAGGGGATGGCTAGTAACTGATCAGTGGGAATTAGTGGGAATGCTGGGGGATGACTGTTCCAATTCTTGTGGGATTCATTAAAGAGTACATTATACAATGTATATTTGTTATGTGAAAATTATTTGCTTCAGAACGGTCTCATATTCAGGTAATGTGCAGTTTAATGCCCCGTCACTGTACGGGCATGCTAACCTGGAAACATTAAACTGCACATTACTTAAATATGAGACCGTTCTAAAGCAAATAATTTTCACACAACAGTAGATTTATAATGTACTCTTAAATGAATCCCACAAGGATTGGAACAATCATCCCCAGCATTCCCACTGATTCCCACTGATCACTTACTAGCCATCCCCTTTGAGAAATAAAAAAAAAGTGAATACATCACTTTGAAATAGTATGAGCGACCTCGAGTATATAATCCGAAGCAAATTTTAGAATTAAATCCAGACACTATTGCTTTGCTATTATGCACTTTTTCGTCGCGCTTTTTACACTGTAAAGAAAAATATATATCCCGCCCCCAAGCGGCGTAAACTGCGTCCGCGAGACCTCATCGTGAGAACTGGGCCTGTCATGCCTCCATCATCCAGTTGCCATGGCGACGGGATGTACAGCCTCCCATAATCTATCGTTGACGGCAGCAAAGTGGTCGATTTGCTGACAGGTATGATTAACGCAAAAACCCGAAACTACGCGCGACATATTTCTGACGGCAGCTCCCGCGCAGAACAGAAAGAAATATATAAAGACTGAAAAGAGAGATAAGCGAATACCTGGCCACACGCGCGCTACAAGCAAGCAGAGTAGATTTATAGTTCTTATTCCCAAGAAGACCTTAACAACCGTGGAATCAAGATCCATCTTTTGTTTAAAAAGGAAAAAAAACAAATAAAAAAGATAAAGGTCAATGGCAGTTAGGCATACATGGGAAGAACCACTGTTTAACAGTTTAGTTTTCTTCATCTCTTTGTTGAGACATATTGCAAAAAAAGAACAAAATGGCATGAAGTTTTTACAAGCTTTTACATCGCGCCTGTTTTCTTTGCCTCCTCGGCGTTTGGGTACTGCTGTAGTTAACCACTGCTCTATTTTCCCATTTCGTAAAGAAAGGACCGCAATCCCTGGACACCCGCCAAAATCTGTCAAAATATACACGATAAGAACATGGAGAGTCCGCCACTGGTTTCCAATGAGAAGCATATATGATGATACAGGTATATCCAAGCGTCATTCTGCGAAGACTTCGTGAAAGGTCACCCACGTCCTGTTCTTTCCTCTACAATGTGTGAGGGTAATAAATGGATGAGAAAAGGTGTGACGTACTGTGGTTAAGTAGATATTAAGACTCTAGACTCTGAACCTTAAAGCAGAAGGTTAATGATTCAAGTCCTCCCAAGCGTGTACATCTTCCAAAAAGATGTTATAGGTACATTGTTCTTCTTTACTCATCATCATCATCATCATTATCGCCATCGTCATCGTCGTCTCCATCGTAATCGCCATGAGCTGTCATCGTCACCTTATTACGTTGGTCAACATTTGATTTCGCCAGTCCTTTCGGCATTGTTTGCTATTTTTTCAGTTCAATTTCAATTCGTGTTTATTTTCACCTTCATGTGATACGTGACATAACACAAACGGAACACATGTAAGTTTGACATATAACTGCATCACACACCATAATACAGTTACAAATAAGCAAGGCAATTTACATGTGGAGATTGCAAATAATAAGCAAAATATACAACCTAATAGATACAAACTGAAGGCATTTGATATTGAACATTACATAATAGTACATAGAAAGCCAACTAACGAGTGTATGGAACAAAATGAATATCTTACTAATTTTAGTAGGAGGATCCTACTTCAGAGCTAATAAGCTTGAATATTATGACGGATCAATAGGGGGAGAGAAAAAAGATGTGAAGTAGACACACAAAATACAGGGAGAAACATACAGACACTGGTATATATCATACCGAATATAATAATGAAAGCATCCCTTTGCTCTGGTTGATATTACCAATGTCAAGATATCTTCATTGTTTGGAATCGTTACCTCCGCCATCACCCTGTGCTCATGGCAGTGTCGTATAGTCTTTCTGCCTATTCCACATCTCCTTTCCTACTGGTGAGAACGCAATAGTTTTCACATAGTTTGCTGACGAACATATTAGGCATGTGATTAAAAAAAAATGTCGTCATTTATGTTTCAAGGGAAATGAAGTTTTAACTGGAAAACGTCCGTCTTTTGAGAATAAAGTAGAAGAAACACTCTTCTTCCAGTGTTCTCATGCTTTCTTACTCGAAGTATACAAGCCGTCAGACCCTTAAAACGTAACCAATATATCATATACGTCGACGCGCTCATAATTTACGCGTCTATTGTCACTGACGCCGGTGTAAAACTAACAAAGTTTATCATCCGGTTCTAATAGGGTCTGTCTACGCGTGACGTATAGGGTCCACTCGTCTATGAATCAAGATCCGCCCGTGGATGTGCGATTTATGTTTTGTTTGACTACGGCCGATTGTTGGTGTCAGAGGCGGGATCAAGCACATCGATGCATTTTTCATCGTATTTTTGGGCAAACTCGTGTGCAGTTATTGTCCCCCATAACATCCTGGCTACGGTCTCGGGCA
This sequence comes from Diadema antillarum, assembly GCF_040938485.1. Classification (NCBI taxonomy): domain Eukaryota; kingdom Metazoa; phylum Echinodermata; class Echinoidea; order Diadematoida; family Diadematidae; genus Diadema; species Diadema antillarum. The sequence continues at coordinate 282,712 of NW_027271529.1, read as the reverse complement.
TCGCTTCTGTGACTCAACTGGTTAAAGGGAATTCCGGACGAGTTACAAGTTAGTATGAAAAGGTAGAGTAAGATTTGACAATCAGGACATTGAAAGTTTGATTGAAATCGGATAATAATTAGAGGAGTAACACTTCATACCTTCCTTACTTTCAAATCCGATTTTGATCAAACTTTCACTGCTGTGCTCATAAAATGTTACTCTATCTTTTTAGACTAACTTTCAATTTGTGCGGAATTCCCCCCCCCCTTTTAAAGAGAGTTTACTTTGGTATGATGGATAGGGTTCTGTAGAGTCGTCAACAGGAAGGATCTCTGGGGTTCGAATCGTGGCTGGCGCGTCTACATTCTTGGACAAGACGCATTAAACACCGTGTCATTTCATCGTTTGATATTCATATTTAGGGAGAAAAAGAAACAAATAAACAAATCAACAAACTCTCTGCAGTATACAGTAGATCGGCGCAACCGCATATCACGTTTGCAAGGCAAGGTGTTCAGAATGAAAAAGATGACTATTTTTGCACAAAGAGGAACAATATTTGTTTGTCTGTTTGTTTGTTTGTTTGTTTGTTTGTTTGTTTTTTATTGGAATGATACCTTTTCAATATAAAATTTGGTTTTAAGATTATAAGTTGGATGACAGCGAAATTGGATGCCAACTTAGGGCTTAGATATTTCAGTTTCTTCTTCGCTTTTTCTTATTTCCTTTTTCTGGTGTGTCATGTTCGTCGCTGTGATAACTTTCCCTTCTCAGTATGCGGACTTTGACATCTTGTTTGAAGAGGTGGCTACTGTTCATTCTTAAACGTAAGGCATTATCACGTCTAAAGCGAGGTACGTAATTGGACAATCCATCTTTACCTATACGTGAAGATAAGAAAAGGTGTTCCTCGTGAGTTTGACAAAGAAGATTATTATTCGACGAACTAGAGAGGACTGGCAAGAAATGTCATTAACTCTAATATGACTTGGAATAAGATTTAAGCGTGGATCTCTCCCCGTTTTCAATTCTGCCTCCCGGCATCTTATATATACCGCATCTTTCTTTTCCTTTCACTTTCTTTGTATTTTTTTTTTTTAATCCGAGGTGACTGAGCTCTTTGTGCGGGGCAGGAAGGAGATATATTCCAATAATTGCTCTTTTGACTGTTCCATCTCAAGGCGACTCGGAAACGCTTAAAGCATCAAAAGAAGGCTTAGGAATAGTTAAGACTCATTTTGCAAACCCTTGTAGGTACAGATTGGATGGTCACCTCTTCAGAAGGCAAGTGCCAAATTCAGATAAAGATGAGGCCGGAAACCGAAGATATTATTCCGAAAGAGGGTCACAGCCCTTAGGACCAGTCTTAACTCGACCACTATACCATTGACAACTATATAATTATATGTCAATGGCTTCCCTAACTTTTGCTCCTGCTACAAAATTATATAGCTCCCATGAAATATCTGCACGCTGAGCCAAACATAAACTCTACCCGCAATCATAACCCGAACCCTAATCATAATCGTCACATAGAAGTAAACCTGTAACCCTATCACAACCCTTACCATAAGTCCTTAGAGAAAATAAGACCGGACCAACTGTCGCAAAGGTCCCGCTTCCGACACAACGGGTTGTAAACGGTGGAAATGGAATCGGCCGTGTGCAGTTCCATTGTGGCTCGCATCAGTCACGCGCCGTGCCGTAACCGGAACGGTAATCTGGAACGGTTTTTGTGTAAATCGTCTTATCAGATATTTGATAACGGTCTGGGCCCTGTATTCATGGTATTAGGAACCGTGGCCCGGACCGGATTCGGTGTGACAGGATCGTTATTCCTCCAGTCCAACGAGCCCACAATCTTCTTACGACAACTTTTGTTCGGTTGATTGTTCGTTTGTTTGGTTGTTTGTTTGTCTATCTGTTTATCAGTCCGTTTAGAGCAGGAAGCTGCATCCGTTCAAATACTATAGTAATTCGGTTAAATAATCTCGTTAAGCTAGAGCGCAACGTGATATCATCTGCATTCACACCGCAGCTAGTTAGAATTGTCTGTATAACTCTTCGCTCTCCCCGTCAGCCATCTCCGCCTGGGCAACGTCCTAAACAAAAACAAAGTCGCTTCTCTCAAAATTAACATTTTCTAAGAGCTACTTTTGTTCTGGCTTTCTTTCATGTTCGATTGAATACATCGTATCATCTAAAAAGTCACTAAGTTGACGCAGATTTGAGGAGTTAACGCAAGGCCACATGACGTATTGGGAAGTTGTAAGTGCTCGGTCCGCCGTTGTCAAACGGCAGGAGAAGAAGAGTGCTCGCGAAATCGGACAAGAACACTTCAATTAAGTGGGAGTCGAATGATCGGAAGATTGGCTTACACGGCTGAATAGGGATTAGGATCCATGAATTGAGCTTCATGGAAGTAAATAGCAAGGGCAGAAAAAAAGTAAATAACGGCGACCAAAAATTGCGCCGTAAATAGAGGCGATTCGAACAAATTGGATAATGGGGTTGTCTAGATTGTCCACAGTAAGCGAGTTACCTGTACCTTCTCTGACGGATATAATGGGAAATGACATGACCTCAAGGTAAAATCGTGGGTCTTTTTTTTTCCGCTAAGCGGGCAAGAAAAAAAGTTATCAAAGAAAGTGAAATCGCAAGACATACCGGGGGCAGTTAGGTAATGATGTATGCATCATCATCTAGGTGGATAACTGCCCACAAAAAGGA